>NW_022060738.1:604214-1208428 GCF_003285725.1 Scaptodrosophila lebanonensis
GAAAACTGAGAATCGCGAATCTATCGTTTTTCAGCGCCTCAGATGGCACAGTGTTTTTAGCAATGTGCTTTGCAATGTGCTGGGTGAGCATATTAACCCAGGGGAGAGAGAGCGTTCTCTTTCCGAATAAGCTTGCAGTAATGCAGTTGTTGTTGGTACCGTTACATCGGGGCGCGTTGTACGCGTTGTTACGAAGTGACGAAAGACATCAATTATCTACTGTTGTTTAAAATGTTATCCAATTCGGTCAATTCTAAGAAAAGTTATTTGCGAAACAAATTCTCTCCCTCTACGTCGTTCACTCGCAACTGGATAAGTGATTTTTAAAATTTTCCTCCATCCACTGACTCCTCGCTAATAGTGTTAACTCCCCCTTCTTCCAGTTAGTGATTATCAGTGATGGCACAGAAAACACTAGAAATTTTGGCTACGGTTGTCTTTGAAATCTTTCATAAAATCCGTCGGTGCCACAGAACTCAGAGAGTTTTCCTCTTTTGAAACTTCCTCCCACGCAGGAAACTCAACCTGGCCGCTCTGTATTTTCATATTTATTTTGCTTTTCGTGTTTGCATTTTTAGTAATTTAGGTACATAATTGAAAATATTTTTAAAAATAAAGAACGGCACTCGCTAGATAAAATTTAAAGCTATTTCCCGTCAAGGTACGCAATTTACATGACAGCGCTGTTATGCACAGTATTTGTAACAACGGACAACAATAAGACAGCCTTGTTATGCATAGCTGTTGTTACAAACAAAGTAACTATATATATTATATATATAATACTAATTTGAAACAAGAATTTTGTTTTATAGATATTTTATTTTAAGTTTTCGTTTGACTCCCAAAATAAAATTTAATTCAACAAGATGTTTGAGCATGTCTATTTTTATACCCTGTACCCGTAGGGTAAAAAGGGTGTATTAGGTTTGTGCAAAGTATGTAACATGCAGAAGGAAGCATCTCCGACCCCATAAAGCATATATATTCTGAATCAGCATGACGAGAGAAATCGATCTAGACATGTCCGTCCGTCTGTCCGTCCGTCCGCATGAATGCAAGGATCTCAGAAACTATAAAAGCTAGAATAACCAAAGTTGGCATTCAGATTCTCCCAGGTCCGAGAAAGGACGAGTTTATTTTATTTTTTTTTAATTTTCCCCCCCTTCCCCCGCTACAGAATTTCGTCAATAGCGTCCACATTTCAAATGATACCTTCTTTGCACACATAATTTAACTGTTGTTCAAAATTTTATTCAATTCGGTCAATTCTAAGAAAAGTTATTAGCAAAACAAATTCTCGCCAGTACAACCCCCACAAACTGCAGCAACAAGTTCGCTCTTCTTCTTCCTCTTTTTGGGCGCATTTAACTCAGTGACGGAAGTTTACCTGGGTACAGGGTATTACACTGTCGGGCTTGCTCGACTGTAGCGTTCTCTCTTGTTTGTAGTTGTTTTGGATACTGTGTGTGAATACTAGGAATTACAAAATTTTTGAAGCAGATTGTTAAGAAAAACTATAAGATTTTGTTTCGTGCGCTGGCAACCCTATTGAGTCTGTTAGACTACTTCACAATCATTTAGCTGTTGCTGACTGCTGTTAGCTTGGAAGTTGGAAAATGTGAAGTTTTTCGAACTTCTGTGGCACCGACAGATTTTTTAGGACTGTAGCCGAAACCTCCTGAGTTTTCTGTGGCACCCCTGCTAGTGCTCATCTACACCAGCGGTTACAACAAAAATAACCGGTAGAGTTATGAGTAAGTTCTATTGAAAATCGAGCAACGACACACGCACTGCATGTATTTTGTTTTTGTAAGCTAGGTCGCAATCGGCACTCTGCTTGTGCGTCTGGCTGACGTTACTTACCAAAACATATCGGAAAGGGCACTGGAAGCCGAAATAGCCACACTAAAGAAATATTTTGGCTAAATTTCAGTTTTCAAACTCTTACCAGTTACCATCATAAACTCACACCCCAATGAAAACTTACTAAGCAGTTTATTTTGTTTTTTTCATAGATTATAAAAAAAAAAGTAAAAAGTTCGGCAGAAAAATTCAGATTCATACGAACTTCTTCGGAGGACGGTGACACAACGCCTGTCAGCGAAACGGTTGTGGCAATCGAGGTCAGCAAGAGCAAGCCACTGTTCGTAACCTCCTGCTTCATGGCACTCGACAGAGTGGCACCACCGGAAGAGATACATAGACTAGCTGAAGAGGCAAGAACAACAAAGCAGCTACTGATATTTGGGACCAACGCTCACCATGGGGCAACACATAGAGAGGTGAGTCACTTTTAAACGTAATACTACAATAGTCTAAACATAGGAAACGTCGGGGAGGACCAGAAATACATCCTTTTTCAAGACGAAATTAGTCATGACCAACCCAAAGTATCATTCAGAAACCCGTTGAGCTGCTGAAGAGCCCACGTGGAATGGAAAACCACGAATGGAACGAAGAGGGTACATGGAGGCACACGACAAGGTGGAGTCCTATCGCCGCTGCTATGGAATCTAGAGGATGACGAACTCCACAACAACACAGACAAAACAGGCTTTATTCTCTTCTCGAAGAGAAGAAGCGCCGCCAGGCAGAAGACCGCATTAAAGCGTTCTACTGGCTGATGGGTAGGAGATCCAAGCTGCCGACGTCATCAAAACTTCTTGTATACAAGGCGATCATCAGGCCAATCTGGACATATGGTATCCAATTGTGGGGCACCGCCTGTAAAACTAATGTCCGAATTATACAGACATTCGAGAACAAAGCTCTCCGCATTGCCACCAGCGCTCATCCTCTGCACGACAACGACACCATTCATGAAGTCCTCAGCTTCCCTTGGGTGAAGGACGAAGTTAAGAAAATCAGCAAGCGGTACATGCAGAGGCTACATGACCACCCCAACAACTTGGCGATGAACTTGCTGGACAACAGCGAACGGACCAGGAGGCTGCTCAGGACCCATCCTCTGGACCTCTCCAGGGACTTGCCGGATACTACAACCACATACTAAATGAAATAATAAACTGTGAAGTTTATCTTTATCCAATTTAATGATTGTCCATGATGGACAGTTTTAAATAAAATACACAAAAAAAAAAAACAAAAAAAAAAATTAAAAAATCAAATAACATGACTTGAGTCTTGGTCTCCGGATTCGATTTCATATTGACAGGTTTTTCCTTGACAGACAAATTCACAAGCTCGTTTTCAAAAACTTCTAAGGCTTGTTCAGCATTTGAATTATACTGAAAACCATTCTTTTAAAGCGTGGATCCAATATCGTGGCCATCCTGGTTACTGACCGTTTCTCATAAAAGGAAAGACGTTTTTTAATGGACTCTAATAAAGTATTTTACATATTTTTTCCCTGCAAAGTTTTTATTTCTGGTAAAAGATTTTCGAGTTTGCGGTACAGTCCATATGCCATCGGTATTATAAGCGAAAGCGTTAGATATTTCCCACCAAAAATTTTTTGGCTGGCTTGTTCAAAAAAGACTAATATTTTTTCTACATCTTTTAATATATTAATTTCTTCTGCAGTAAATGGTAGCGGTGCTTTTGTGTTTGACAATAAAACTTTAGCAATGGCATCACTTGTTGCTAATATAGGCTGGATCATAAAGTAGAAACTGTTGCACCTTGTTGGCATTTCTTGTAACAAAGTGTAAGAGAAGTATTTCTGAGCCAATTTAAATATTTCACCCGATATGGTGCTTTGCTTAAAAAATCTTACTATGGTCTTACACTTTGTAAACAAAACTTTTACTAAATCGTCGTTGTCGAATTTTAAGCCATCTTGAACCACTAGATTCAAAGTATGAGCAAAGCATGGAAGATTTTGAATTTTTAATATTTCACATGCTTTCAGCATTGAGCTGGCATTATCCGTAACAATACAAACGGTTTTATCCAGTACATTCCAATGATTTAAAATATAAATTGTTTGCAATATTTTGCGCCGAGTGGTTTGTTGTGTCCAATAATTTTCTTGTGGCTAATGATGCTGTTTTCAAATTATAATTGTAAACAAAGTGACATGTGACGGTCAAAAAGCTATCGTTGGACCTCGATGTCCACAGGTCACATGTGACCGATATATCCGTAATATCTTCTAGCATCGTTGACAATTTAGCAGAAGTTTCCTTGAACATATTAAGCATAAGCACATCTCTTAAATGTGTTTTGCTTGGGAGCTTATATCTGGGATCCAATACCTGAATGTAGTTTACAAAGCCTTCATTTTCCACTATATTATAAGGCTGCACATCCTTGGCAATAATTTCCGTTAATGCGGTGTCAATGTCATTCTTTCGCTTTGAATCATTGTCGTACAAAACAGGTCTCTTAAAGTAAGAAGCTACTGAATGCATACTCGATCTACAACTGCTGCTTGTAGATGCAATGTTGTCCATATCCTTCGAAATAGCTGCAGCGGGAGTGCTAGAATCTGGGACATCAACTTCCAAGCCAGGATGAAATCTTTTTAGATGATCGTGTAAATTGGCAGTATTTCCGCTGGTTTTTTATACTCCTTTCCGTAGTTTTTGTCATCAGACCTTTTAAAATATTTCCAGACTTGTGAGATTTTACTTTTCTTTTTATGTGTTTGCCTGCAAACGCATGCCTGCCTTTCAGCGCTCGACACACTGAGTGTGAGGGAGCTCCGACGTTTACCTTTAATTCGACACATAGTCAAAATACTTTATAACTACTTTAAAAGTAAGCATTATAAGTACCTCTTTGAAGAAAGCGATCCATGTCTTTGTATTGTATCACTGATTTTTAACCAGAACAGAATCCCAATTACCCCAAAAAAGGAAGTAAAAGAGATCGTATTGGACAGTATACTAACGTGGATGTTGGGCAAAACTTGGGGCTCTCACCAAAACTGACGCATTGGATCTCTTGGATCTTTTCATATCAGTGGTCCGTCCAATACTGTTATACGGGGTACTGCTATGGTGGCAAACCACAGAGAAGTCCACATACCTGAAACTGTTGGAGAAGACTCAACAGCTAGCACTCATGTGTGACCCAGGACCGCGGAGATCCACCCCGACCAAAGCCCTAGACATGCTACTCGGAGCCATTTCGCTGGACATCCCCATTTGCGAAAAAAAAAGTGCAGACTTTTCGCAACAAGCAGCTTCGTCCTACTGGGCTATGGACACAGCTCAATCGGCAGGGAGCGTCACAGTAGCGCGCACTGCTCCACAGGCCAACATCACATGTCAACATCACCAGAGAGCTCCACCACAAATGTGAGCATAAGGCATAGACTAAGGCAGGTGAACATTGGATCAACACAGCCAACTGCAGAACAGCGCGCACAATGAGCAAGAGAAAGGAGGCCTACTGACGGGTCACTGCCTAGTAGCCATCCATGCCAAGAAGATGCGTATCAATGCGAGTTTGTTTATGAGCATGTATGCATTTACAGAGTTGAGCCAAAGCAGCAACCCCAGAAAACAACTTCTTTTAAAATCTACCTATCATGACAACCTTGGTATATGGACACACTAATTAAAGGTATTTGCCAAGTTTTAGATGTACAATTCCACGGATTACGGGAGTTACTAATTACGGTGGAAAGGAGGGAGGGAGGAAAAGTTTGAAATACACCTTTCTGCGTATTTATATAAGGCATCTTGGACTAGTGTCTCTAGGTCTCCAAGATATAGATGACTATAGGAACGGCGTTTCGGAAAATTTCCCCATAGCAGTGGTCGATTCCATGGCCAAAAATAAAACAAGAGAGAACGTTACAATCGATCAAGCCCGACAGTGAAATACCCTGTACCCAGGTAAACTTCCGACACTGAGGTATATGTGCCTCTAGCAGAAGCAAAAGGAAGAAGAGCGGACTTGATGCGAACTTAATTCGCTAAAAACATTTCTTAATATTAACCGATTAATTTATTTATTTAGACCTACAATTATATATAAATTAGATGTGCAAAGTTTGGTTAATGTAGCTTTTGAAATGTGGACGGTATTGACGAAATTCTGTACGGAAGAAGGGCGAAAATATTAAAAAAAGTAAAATAAAATCGTATAGACTAGGGACTACTACACCAAGTCTGGTTTATGTACGCTCAGCCGTTTCCGTAATCCAGGCGATCATCCAGACAGACAATTGGACGGACACGTCTAGATCGATTTCTCTCGTCATGCTAATCAAGAATATATGTATATACTTTATGGGGTCGGAGATGCTTTCTTCTGCCTGTTACATACTTTGCACAAACATAATATACCCTTTTTACCCAACGGTTACAGGGTATAACAAGTAGGGAAGCTAATGTCGGGTGTCCCGACTTTGAGATACTCTGTACATATGGGTAGAATAATTATAGAAATTTAAAAAAATTAAAAAACTTAAAAAAAAAAATAAAAAAGCTATAGTCGGGTGTCCCGACTTTGAAATACTCTGTACATATGTTTACAATAATTATAGAAATTAAAAAAAGTAAGAGAATTAAAAAAAAAAAATTTATCGATTTTTTTTTACGTCTTTTGGTATTCGAACTCACGTAAAGGGTGTATAATTGCACATATACAAAGCAATTGCTTCTATGTGAGTGTATGTATGTATATGCTCGTATATTCGTGTCTGAGTAAACATGTTAGCAGTCAATCAAACAGCAACATCAACAACAGCCGCGGGCAGCGCTTGAGCAGCACTGCAGCAGCAAATATATTTATGGCTATAACTTCTTGTTAAATCAGTCTATCATAATGAAACATAATAGGGATACATATTTACTAACTGGGGGTATTTGCAAAATTTGAGTTCAAAATTCTAAGAATTACGGGAGTTAGAAAAAATTTTCATGGGAGAGGGGGGAGGGAGGTTAATTCCAAAATACACATTTTCTGCGTATTCACACAAGGCATCTTGGACTAAAATTTGGTGTGCCTAGGTCTTATAGTCTCCGAGATATAGGTGATTATACGAATGGAAAATCGGGAAAACCCCGATAAGAGTAAGTGCGGGGGGGGGGGGGGGGGGGGGGGTATCAAAAAAATAAAACAAACTTGCACAGTGTACATATATAACGCATCTTTGTGCAAAGTTTGGTGTCTCTAGCTTTTATGGTCTCTGAGATCCAGGTGTTCATACGGACAGACGGACAGACGGACAGACAGACAGACAGACAGACAGACAGACAGACAGAGTATAAAAATTTGATCTTTTTTACCACCCTCGGTATTCGAACCCACGTATAGGGTAACTTCCTGTTAAATCGTGCCTATGATAATGAAACTTGTCATACTGACACATAATCACTAACTGGGGGTATTTGCAAAATTAGAGTTACAAATTCCAAGAATTACGGGAGTGAGAGTCTAATATATTTTGCGCAGAAAATTTGCAGTTTGGCATTTCCGTCCATCCCCCCTCACCCCATCAATCACTAATTTTCCATAACTCCAGTAATTCTTAGAATTCATATTCGGCAAATACCTCTAGTTAGTGATTATGAGTACATGTGCCAAGTTTCATAATGATAGGCCAATTTCACAGGAAGTTATAGCCATATATGTATGTATATAAGCAGTGCCTGCTGATGTTGTTATTGTTACTGCTTTGCACAGGCACACGAGACAGAGTATTTTAAAGTCGGGACATCCGACTGTAGCTTCTCTACTTTTTATATTTATATAGGAACAAATTATCAATGCAAACTTTCTCGAAATTATATTTTTGATATCTGGTGTTCGTTAAACGGATGTGCTTTGAAAATATAGCCTACACATTACATTAAATTACCAAGCAAGAATAAATCAATACGAGTACATATTACCTAAGCCTGTTTTAAATTTATGAATTTCTTTAATTTCTCCGTTTTCATTAAATCTCTATTTATAAGTTTGACTGATTGGTGATCAACGCACAGCCCAAACGGTTAAAGCTAGGAAGCTGAAATTTTGAATCAAGTATCCTTTCAAAGTTTAGGTTGGCGATAAGAAGGTTTTGCAAAATTCGAGTTCCAACGGGGAGAAACAGGCTCCAACAGTAAAATAGCCTGAACCTTATTTAATTAAATTTTTGTCTTATTTGTTCGATATAGCCATGTCCGTCTGTCTGTATGAACGCAAAAATCTCAGAAAGTATAAGAACTAGAATAACCAAACTTCGTATCCAGATTCTCCTACGCCCGAGAAAGGAATTTCGGAATTTTCAACTAAAATTTTGTAGTCACATCCAGTAAGATGGGGCTATATCGACTCGTCTCGTCATGCTGAATATATATACTTTGTGACAAGCCTCCTTCTGCCTGTTACATACATTCGCACAAAACTAGTATGGCCTTGTACCCTGTGATATGTCAACATACAGTTGGCCATGAGTAAAACATTCCATTCGTACGTCGATCCCTACTAATTCGAAGGTTAGGTCTGGGATGATTAAATTAATCAATGATCAAATGGAATCATCGGTATTTTCGGTGTAACGGTGGTCAACTAGCTGACCAGCTGCTGGGCCGTTGATAATGGTTGTTACACTTAAATTGTCCTGCAATTCCATAATAAGCACCTCGCCCCATTGCACATGACCGGAGGGCTGTTATTTCTCAAAAGCATGATTACAATTTAGATTTTTAATTCATATGGCGGCTGTCCAGAAGGGCTTAGTGAAATTAAAAATTCCTGTGGGTACTGGATTATGTGTTCAAAATTATTCACGGTGTCGGTCGATTTTTTATTTGGTTGGGGAGTTTTGAATAATATTCCTTTAATATTTAAAGTATTTGAAAACACATATGAATTGAATTGCAAAAATGAATACATACAAGCATATGTACATAGATAGCGCCTGCATGGAAAAATAAAATAAATGTGTGTATATATCAGCGTTGCCGGACGTTCCGATTTTAGCAGGACGTCTCGATTTTTAAATCAAAATTAAATGTCTCGCGCGGGACTGACTCAGTCCCGCTTTTCGGGGATAACTTGACCGTGCGTGCAGCATGCTGAAGAAAGATAAGTGAGGACTGGCAGTTTGCCCGGTGCGTAATGAAGATGAGTATGTACATACGTATCAGAGAACTGCAACGAGTATGTTCGACCACCCTTGCTGAAAATTCAATCAAATCAGATCTTTGCTTGGCTGCAAACGAGCTCGAACGACTTGATTGGTTTGCTTTTAAGCAGACCAGGCTCTGTCACTTTGCTTATTGCGGTCGGCTCGAACAGGTACCGGCATTGATTGGTTTGCTTTCAAACAGTTCAGGCTCGGTCACTTCGTTTAAGATAACTGAGTCCTGATCGAAACAAACCAGACTTTGCAGAATGAGCGTTTGATCGAACGAGTACAGTACCATTATTGCTCGAGTATTTTTTGGGTAATGCGTGAGTTGTACTCGGGTATTATTCTAGTATTATCGATGGCAGTGCGCTCGAGCCAGACACAATATATTCGAAACGAAATAGGTATTTCCACGCGCTGCCGAGTTCGATAATGTCCAAAAATAGGCGAAATGGCAACGAAATCAGTAACGACGAAACAATTACGACAGCTGAGTTCAACTGAGTTAAAGGCGAAAAAGCAACTGGCTTCTATGAAGACGAAATAGCAATATGCTGTGCCCAAACTGCAGCAGCCTAACAACAAACAAACAAGCATGGTAAGTACGTTAAAAAACACCCTTGCTGCGCAGAGCAATGCTACGCAAACTTTAAGTTAAAATTGATGATGCGTTGACTGCTGGACCAAACAATGTGTACAAGGATCGTTCCAAAGTAAGCAGGACTTTTTGAATCTAGCGCCCCCTGGCACCCTATATGTCGACTGCTGCGTTAGAATCTGCTATCTTTATCGATTGTCCAGTGAGAATTTCATGACATTTCATCAATTGGAAGTGAAGTTATTGAGTTTTAAATGTCAGAATGTTTGTGTTATCGGTGTGAAAATGAGCTTCGAACAAAGAGCCAACATTAAATTTGGTTTTAAAATTGGTAAAACTTTTACCAAAACGTTTCAATTGATGGAACAAGTTTATGGCGATGACGGCCTATCCCGTAGCAGAGTGCACGAGTGGTTTCAACGTTTTCAAAGTGGTCGTGAGGACATAAATGACGATCAACATGTGGGCCAATCAAAATTCGAATCACCGAAAATTCCATCGAAACTGTGCGTGAATTCATCAAAAATCAGCCGAAATCGTCATTGAAATTGATGGAAATGGAATTGAACATCTCTAAAACATCGATTTATCGCATTTTGACCGAACATTGGGGCTTACGAAAGGTGTGTGCACGGTTTGTTTCGCACAAATTGACTGACGACAAAAAATTGATCAGACGATCGACGCTTGTGACCGATTATTTGACCAAAAATCACATTATAACCATTAACCACTCGCCGTATTCACCTGATATGGCAACGTGCGACATCTACCTTTTCGGAAAAATGCATTTGCCCATGAAAGGAAAGCGTTATGCAGACGTAGAGGCCATTCAAAAGGCTTGCACCGGCATACTGGCGGCCATACCGGCCAACGAGCTAAAACATTCGTTCGACATGCTTTTGGATCGTGCCAAAAGCTGTATTGAAGCAGAAGGAGACTATTTTGAATAAAATAAATTGATTTTGCCGAAAAAACCATTTGTTCTGTTTTTTTTTTTAAAGTCCTGTTTACTTTGGAACACACCTTCTATATGTATGTACGTTTTTTATATAAAGAGGCTCAGAATGAAAACAAAACATATTTATTTATTTTTATGTTATGATATTCAGCATGATTTTATTTCTTAACAAGATAGAACGCTACAGTCGAGCAAGCCCGACAGTAAAATAGCACAAAAAAGGAAAATAAAAATAAAAAAATTTAAAAACAAGTAAAAAAGGCAAAGTCGGGTGCCCCGACTTTGAAATACTCTGTACATATGTTTACAATAATTATAGAAAATAAAAAAAATTAAGAAAATAAAAAAAAATTCAATGATCGATTTTACCTTTCTCGGTATTCGAACTCACGTAAAGGGTGTGTAATTGCACATTTTCATAGCAATTGCGTCTGTGTGAGTGTATGTATGCCTATGCGCATCTATTCGTGTCTGTGTAAGCATTTTCGCAGTCAACCAAACAGCAACATCAACAACAGCCGCGGGCAGCGCTTGAGCAGCGCTGCAGCAGCAAATATATTTATGGCTATAACTTCTTGGTAAATCGGTCTATCATAGTGAAACTTGGCATACGGACACATAACATTACTAACTGGGGGTATATTTTAGTTCGAAATTCCAAGAATTACGGGAGTTAGAGAAAATCGCATTTGCGGGGGAGAGGGGGGAGGGAGGGAAATTCCAAAATATACATTTTCTGCGTATTCACACAAGGCACCTTGGACTAAAATTTGGTGTTCCTAGGTCTTATGGTCTCCGAGATATAGGCGATTATACGAATGGAAAATCGGGAAAACCCCCATAGTGGGGAAGTGGTGGGGAAAATCAAAAAAATAAAACAAACTCGTATAGAATACACACATAACGCATCTTTGTGCAAAATTTGGTGTCTCTATCTCTTATAGTCTCTGAGATCCAGGTGTTCATACGGACGGACAGACGGACAGACAGGGCTAGATCGACTCGTCTTGTCACGCTGATCAAGAATATATATACTTTGTGGGGTCTGCCACGCCTCCTTCTGCCTGTTACATTTTTCGGCTCCCGCAAACCTAATATACTCTTGTACATTTCATGTACAGAGTACAAAAAATTTAATTATTAAAGAAAATGAATGAATTAATACATTAAATTAAATTAAATTAGAATACATGTCTATGTTCAGTTTTAACAGCATACATTTACATCACGTACCTATGCGTGTTTATATGCGTGTATGTATGCAGCACAAAGTTGAACCAAAGCAGCAACAACAACAACAGCTGCGGGCAGCGCTGCCGACAGAGCTGCAGGCAGCGCATGAGCAGCGATTTTATTTATGGCTATAACTTTCTTCAAAATTGACCTATCATGATGAAATTTGGCACACTGACACATTAGTACTAACTGGATGTACCTACCGAAATTAATTTCAAAATTCCGAAAAAAACTCAAACTCGTACTTTTTCGGTCTTAGGAGAATATGGAAACCAAGTTTGGTTATTCTAGCTCTTATACTTTCTGAGATCCTTGCGTTCATACGGATAGACGGACAGACAGACGGACAGACGGACAAGGCTATATCCACTCGGCTTCTCATCCTGATCAAGAATATATATACTTTGTGGGGTCTACCAAGCCTCCTTCTGTGTGTTCCATGTGCACTCGCACAAAACTAATATACCCTTGTACCCTTTGGGTACAGGGTATAATAAAAATAGCATAACTATTTAATTTAAATAAAAAGGGAGGTATTTCTTTTCGCAAATAGTTTCGTTGGATTTTTAAATTTATATGCATATACTTGTATATGAAGTTGCTATTGAACTAATAGCCGAAAAAACAATAGAAAATGCAAGTGCACGTGCACGGTTGCTCGGTTGCCATGAAACGGGAATTACCCGTACTCAGGCGAACATTTCAGTCATGCGGGCTCGTTCACAACTAGTCATTGCTTGTTACTATACCCAAATTAAATAATCATACCGAGTATGGGTAAATACTCGAGTATGACCGAAAATGTAGTACTCGTTGCAGTTCTCTGATACGTATGTATGAATGTTTGTATATATATAGGGGTGCCACAGAAATTTCCGGAGGTTTCAACATCAGTTGTTTTTGAAATCCCCCTTCGGTGCCATAGAACTTCGAAAGATTTCCTTTTGTCGAACTTCCCCTCTAAGGCTGCTGTTAGCAACAGGTGACTGTCCGCGCTCACATTTGACTGATTAATTGTGTTTAAATTCTGTAACGAACTAAGTTAAATAAAAAAAAATATGCCTGCTCCATTAATATCGGCTAATATTTGCGGAAACGCCAATTGATTGTTGAAAAAATACAACAAAATCTGATCCCACAATAGAATGTTGCTTATTAAAAATTAAATCTATCATTTGCAATTTTACGCAATTACGGAGTGTACTTCCATAAATTTGACGAAAATTGCGTCCTGTTGTGGCGATCTGTTTTGCAACAATTTACATTTGAAATTAAATTAAGAAATTACAATAAATTTTTTTCCCTGGTCCATATTGTATATTCAAATGGCAGTTTATGAATATTCACATTTTCGCTAACAAACAGACTTACCCAATCGGCGGCACACAATTTTGTTCAATTTATACACAGTTATGCGGTACTTATTTGAATCAAGAATTGCGACAATTATATATTTTCTTTTTAACTTTCATTTAAATCACAAAATAAGATTAATTCAGCTAAAATTTAATTTTTTTAGAGCCAAGGGGGCATCTCTTTTGCTTGGTTGTTTTGAATGCTGTGTATAAATGCTAGTCTTTTAAGTATACATTTAGTAATTTGCTAATTTAATACTATTTACATAGGTTAAGCAGAATATTTTTGATGCAAATTGTTTAGAAAAACGAAAAGGTTTATATTCCATAGATTTTTATACTCTGTACATAAAATGTACAAGAGTATATTAGGTTTGCGGGATCTGAAAATGTAACAGGCAGAAGAAGGCGTGGCAGACCCCACAAAGTATATATATTCTTGATCAGCATGATGAGACAAGTCGATCTAGCCCTGTCTGTCTGTCCATCTGTCTGTATGAACACCTGGATCTCAGAGACTATAAGAGCTAGAGACACCAATTTGAGCACAAAGATGCCTTATGTGTGTACGCTGTGCAAGTTTGTTTTATTTTTTTGATTGATTTTCCAACTTTAACGGAAATTTTTTGCCAGTGAAGCCCTGTAAAATTAAACGTTAAAAAAAATCAACGACGATAGCGACGAATTTCACAAAGACGTCGGCAGTGCCGACGCCTATAACGGAACAGTGGCAGTCGACCGAGCAGCTGAAAATGGTTTGCGAACGATGAACAAAGAAGGATCGACGATTTCAAGCGAAGTAGAAGCTGAAAGCAAAAAATTGAAAGACCTACAACAACTACAGCTGCTGATGTTAGAAAACGAGGCGTTGAGAAAGACGGAGAAAGAAAAACAAAATGTTGCATTGGCCAGCGTGAATGTTGCTGCTGACAGAAATGTATCAAGCAACATCCCATAAATTTGTTGCTCGATATGGTGCCAACATTTGATGGCTGCTGCGTACACGTGGGTCTCTCAGGTGAAGGCGATCTCGAGCATTTATCAATTAAATGATGATATGCTACGCATGCTGCTAATGACAAAGCTAAAAGAGGAGGAGCAGTCTTGGTTCTACTCTGACATCAAACATTTAAGCCAACCGGTGAGTGAACTACTGGAGGAAATGGAGGAAATATTTTGCACCAATCAAAATAAATTACTTCTACTACGCCTATTTGAGCAACGCAAATGGTTGGTGGAAGAAGGCTTTGGCGCCTATTATAACCAGAAGATGCTACTGGAAGCTCAAGTGCAGCTCGACAAAGAGGAACTGATCGACCAAATAATAGAGGGAATTCCGGATGAACATCTTCTGCGCCAAGCTCATATGCAGTGTTTTGGTGAGGTACCACATCTGTTATGAGCTTTTGGAAAAATCCGCCTACCTAGCAAGGCAGCACCTCAGAAGCCAAGGAGCTTACCAGGGCTAGAAAAGAAGTCTTCAGTGCAGTGCTTCAACTGTAACTCAATGGGCCATTTTGCAGCAGCATGTCGCAAACCGAAGCGTGATCGTGGGGCCTGCTATGGTTGTGGAAGCTTGGAGCACAACATTTTAACCTGCACCGAGAGAAAGAACCCAACAAATGACTATGTAAGATTCTTTGAATTAAAATTTATAAAAAATAGTAAAATAATTTTCCCAACAGAATACCTAATCGACTCAGGGAGCTCAATAAGTTTCTTGAAAGTATCCAGTTTAATGAAAAGTGAAGTGTGAATTGAATAACAGTGAATGTTATGTTGGTTTATATTATACCAAACTTCAAATTTTGAGATAATTGAAATGTTTTGTATTAGTTAACAATAATAACAATATAACACAATAACAAGAAATACGAAAATGCTTTAGTGTATTGACAATTGAATAACCAAAAGAGAATGAGTGGAGTAACTTGAAAATAGAAGAAGGCTGTGGTCCACACCTCGAAATGCGATTAAAGAACATGTTCGAAAAATATGATATTAATGCGAAAAGACCAGAAGTACCTAAAGTTAAATGTGAAATGAAACTTTGCTTTGATAAAGTGAAACCATTTCACTACCCGCCGGGGAGACTCTAGCGCCCAGAAAAAGAATGTTTATTGATTACAGAACTTTAAACAAGAACATGTTAAAAGACAACTATCCTACGCTTCTGATAGATGACCTTATTGATAAATTATCAGGAAAGAAATTTTTTAGCAAGTTGGACCTAAAGAATGGATTTTTTAATGTTTTTATGAGGCCGTCAGCCAATGGGTATCAGAAGGGGATCAACGTGTAATCACCAAGCCAGGTGGTACGCGACGTATTTGTGATACACCAGTGGAAGTGCGACTATACTCTCCCCGCGAGGGGGCTGTCTCTGCCTCGTGGTGCTGACTAATGGTAGTCGGGCGAGAGCTGAAAACTCTATAAACTTTCCCCAATCCAAGGCGGAACAGCGTAGGCTGATGGATGCGTGGCTGAGGGGGTGCTCAGTCTCTACTATGCGAACTGTGGATTCCAGTTTCAAGTCAGGCTTCCCGTGGGACCCGGGCTATACCACAGGTGACCCACCAGTTCCTGTCTACTCGTGGGACCAAATATGCAACCTGTCAAAAAAACAAAACTTAACTAAATTAACAAAAACACTGAGACCGGATCTCGCCATAAGCTGGACGGGATTTCTAATCCCTCAAACCAAACAGTCATAGACTTGTCTGTCACCAGGATGGGAGCTCCCAACAGCTCCCATCCCATTGCTGCCAGTGCAGCTGGAGACAATCCGACAAACCAATCGGTTATCTCAGAATCTGGAGAGCATCAGCCCCCCTCCCTTCCACTTCAAAGGCGAAGCAGCTAAGCCAAGCTGCTAAGCCAGCAGACGAAGGGAAGGTTGCTGGAAACTCTGCAGAGCCAGGCACTTCGGCGATGCCACCACCAAAAACAAAAACGGCGTTTTTAGACAAGAGACGCGCAGCAGACATACTGCAAAAGAACCATTCGGCCCCCAAATCGTCACCCGATGGTCGGAAGATGGTACAATGGGCAAAGAAAATCTTACCGGATTTCAAGCCAGCTCCGGTAAAAAGAAACAAAAATGCCCCGAAAAGGCAGAGGTCGGCAGAAGATACGCCGCCACAACCAGCGAAGCGAACATGGCCTCCGCAGACTCTGCATCGAACCTTCGCAGAAGCGGCATAGGATAAGATCCTCATTGGTGTCCTAGACATGGGCAGCAAAGATGTGTCTTATCCCGAGGCACAGATAGGCAGGAGTCGAAAACGAGCTGCAGGGTCGTTTTCTGATGGACCTGGTCTCAGGGCAGAGCCAAGGCCATCGCTTGTCACGACAAGCGGTCGGCCGAAGCATATAAAAAATCGATAGCAGCGCTTGGTGTGGACTGTGGACATACCCAGTAGACCACGTACCAGAGTTAGGGTATCGGCTAAGCCGGAAAAGCCAGAGGAGATTTTGAAGATCTGCAACGCTCATATGAAGAGGGACGACTGGAGTGTGGTCAAAGTAGAGGAGGCGGAAGGGACCACGCGCCAGATCGTCCTAGTCATAAACAAAGAATCTGTGGACGAGGTAGCCAAAAGCGGTGGTCTAGCGAGGTATGGCTACAAGTCAGTAGCCATACGAGTCAACAGAGGACACACCGTGTCTCCGGACGAAGAAGATATCATAGAGGGATATTCCTCTGAGACGTCAGAGTTCGTGAGAGGGCTCGCCACCTTAGGCCAGGATGATGAGGACTCCATCCTCGACGACGCCGAGGCCGACAGAACAGTAGTGGAGATGGATGTAGATGCCCTTGAGGTTTCTACAGATTAATGTCCCCCACTGCAAAGCAGCAACAGCTGCCCTACTGCATCGTCTTAGCAAAGACGATGTCGACGTAGTTCTCATTCAGGAACCTTGGGTTTGCAGAGGTTAGGTTTCTGGATTGAAGATGAATGAGTACAAGCTGATCACAGCAAACAGCACGGCCAAGACCCGAACCTGCATCTTATTCAAGAAAAATATAAATATGTTCTTGCTATCTAATTTTAGCGACGGCGACAACACAGCGGCACGCATAGAGGCTAAGCCAAAGCCTATAAGAATATGCTCCGCCTACATGGCTTATGAGGAAGCCAATCCCCCCCCTCTGTTGACGAGACAGCTCATAGAGGACAGCAGGCAGAGAAATATAGATCTGCTCTTAGGATGCGACGCCAACGCTCATCACACTCAGTGGGGCAGCACTGACACCAACGTACGGCGTAAGTCAATTTTCTACTACATCCTGTCTACTAACACACTGCTCTGTAATGTTGGCTCAGATCCAACGTTTATGATAAGAAATCGAAGCCAGGTTCTTGATCTCACTTTAGCGTCAGACGCACTGTATAACCGCATTTCCAAGTGGAGAGTTCTCTCAGAACACTCTTTCTCGGACCATAGATACATCCAATTCGAGGTATCTCTAAATAGTGATATACCAATCGCGACTAGGAATCTCAGACGCACAAATTGGTCCTCATATTCGAAGCATATCAGTAGGCTACTACCAGACCACCCTCCCCAGGGTCCAGATTCAGTCGAGTTCACTTCGACCCTAATTAATAAGTTCACGGCAACCCCCAAAGATTTTAGACCCATAAGTCTCTCATCTTTCCTAGTAGAGACCTTCGAGAGACCTCTAGGCCTCCATTTAAGAAGCATGATTTCGCTCTCAGAGCTGTCAAGCTCTCAACATGCCTACTGTAAAGGCAGATCCACAGCAACAATGTGTCCCCAAACGCAATTACCAGCTCACTTACAGACCGGGGTGTGGACGACTCCACTGTGGAACTGGTAAGACAGCTTCTCACCAGCCGGTCTATCAAATCCATACTGGGGCTGTCCACAATATCCAGATATGTCATATATGGGTAAATTCCCCCAAACTCTGTGTGAGCGCATGACCGATGCACTGAGCATACTGTTTACTTGGGCGACGTCGAGTGGCCTAAACGTAAACCCCAGCAAAACAGAGATTGTGCTATTCACTAGGAAATATAAAATTCTTCCTCTTCACCCCCCCATCAATGAATGGGGTACCTTTAACCTTCAGCAGTTCAGCCAAATATCTAGGCTGACCTGAATATCGAAGATAGAGTGAGGAAAGCAACAATCGCACTCTACACCTGTAGGAAAGCCATTGGACTGAAATGGGGCATGGCCCCCTACGTGGTCCATTGGCTGTATACCGCAATTATCAGACCCATACTCCTATATGGAGTCTCTATATGGTGGCCATCGCTTACGAGAAATTCGTCTCTTCAGAGACTAAATAAAGTTCAACGGCAAGCTGAACTAACGATCTCTGATGCACTCCGCACCACCCCCAGCGACGCACTAGATGCGATTCTGGGAATACTCCCAATACATCTCATGGGGAAAATGAAAGCCACGCTGGCGGCCCTTCGCATGAGAGAAACCAACCAATGGTCAGAGAAATGTGTTGGTCACGCCAAAATCCTGAGAGGAAATGACATAATCCCCTCTGTCACTGACTATTGTACTCCAAAGGAGTACCTCCATACTCCCTTTTGATTAATCATTCCTTCCAGGGATGAATCGAATGTTGGCCATCCAGGCCCCGAAAACTCAATAAAAATATATACAGACGGTTCTAAGCTGGACAATCGCGGAGGTGTCTTCTGCGAAGAACTCGGCATCAGAAAAACCTTCAGGCTCCCGGATCACTGCAGTGTATTCCAGGCCGAAATCACAGCTATTCAAGAAGCTCTCTTCATACTGCCAAGCGCAGTCACAGACATTAGAGAAATCTGCATATATTCGGATAGCGAAGCGGCAATAAAATCCCTAGACAACATCACATCGAACTCGATGTCAGTACAGACCTGTCGCAAATCTCTTCACTAGATAGCAGCACAGTTCTCAGTCTACCTCATTTGGGTCCCAGGCCATCGGGACATAGAGGGAAACTGCATAGCTGACGAACTGGCAAGAGATGGCCAGCTGTAAACTCATCCCCGATAGGAAACGGACTTTAGAACTCTGTAAGCTGATCAGAAGCCAATTCTCGGCTGGCTGGTGGGCTCCCATGCCGCTAGTCTAGGACTTCAACACAACGACTTCTGTAGAAGATGTAGAGACGAAGAAGAGGGGGAAACCGTTTTCCACCTCTTCTGCGACTGCCCAGCCTTGTTTAGGACCAGACAACGCTTTCTAGGAGATGGCTTCCTCCCAAATTTTGCGCTAGCAAAAATAAAGCCGACAGACATTTCTAAATTCATCCGGGCATCCGGATGGGTGTAACAATTTGCGCAGAAATGCAGCCAACCACGGGGATATGGGAAGCGGACTTGTCCACGCGGTACCACAACGGACCAAATAAACACGGCCTAAGGGAGTCAGGCTGCCGCACCTATCTACCTACCATGAGTGAGGAATCGAGAAAATATACTTCGTTTACGACACCTATGGGACAGTTCGAATGGCTTAGAATGCCATTCGGTCTTAAAAATGCATCAGCAGTATTTCAAAGGTTTGTGAACAAAATTGTTTCGGATATGATTCGGACAGATACATTATTGATTTATATGGACGATATATTAATAGCAACAGAGGACAGAGAAACTCATATGGATGTTTTAAAGGAGGTATTCCAGCGATTAGTAGTAAATAAGTTAGAGCTAAGGTTGGACAAGTGCGAGACCACGATCACGAGAGTATTAAGAAATTATAGATATGTGCTAGAAGATGTTGATGGTTTCCAACAAACACGACTCCCTTATAAAGGAGTATGGGCAGTTGCAAATATGAAGCCATGGCTAGGTAACAACAAAACGAAAGAAAACGAAAAGGCTGGAGGAGTTCACTCCAGGAGTTCAGGAGCCTCCAGTCAGCATAGGCCGAATTGTAGTAAGCAAAGTAGAATATAAGCAACATTTATATATTAGCCATAAGCAACATCTTAATCATAAGCAACATGCATATATCATAATGCAACACATGACATAGAATAAACTAGACATAAGGAAAAGTGTAAAATAAAGTCAGTCGGCTTATGAAACGCAAAAGGTGCGCATGTGTCCCGCTGGCTACAGTATGTACATATGTGGGCATTACATAATTATATCAAATCAGCAACAAATACTGCTGTGGACACAGCTTGGGCCTGGTTATATGGCTATAACTTTCTAATAAAAATAAAACAGACAAAATGAACAAACTAGTCCTTTCTCGGGCTTAGGAGAATATGGATACCAAGTTTGGTTATTCTAGCTCTTATACTTTCTGAGATCCTTGCGTTCCTTTGCGTGGCAGACCCCACAAAGTATATATATTCTTGATCAGCATGACAAGACAAGCCGATCGGGTGTCCCGACTTTGAAATATTCTGTACATATGTGTAGAATAATTATGTGTGTGTCTGTGTATGTCCCGTGTGCCTGTGCAAAGCAGTAACAACAACAACAGGTGCGGGCACTGCTTGGTCATATATACGTATGTGGGTGTAACTTCATGTTAAATCAGTCTATCATTATGAAACTTGGCATACGGATTCATAATCACTAACTTAATGTATTTTCCGAAATGAAAAAATCCAAGAAACACCGGAAGTTTTGGAAAACCAGTGGTTGAAGGGGAGAGGGGGAAGGAAGGGAAATTCAAAAATACACATTTTCTGCGTATTCACATAAGGCATCATGGACTAAAATATGGTGATATGGTCTCCGAGATATAGGTGATTATACGAACGGCGTTTCCGAAAATTCCCCATACGGGGGAAGTGGGGGTGAAAAAAAAAACAAACTTGCGTACACACAAAAGGTATCTTTGTGCAAAATTTCGTGTCTCTAGCTCTTATAGTCTCTGAGATCCAGGTGTTCATACGGACAGACACACAGACAGACATACAGACGGACATACAGGAAGACAGACATACTCTTGTACATTTCTTGTACAGAGTATATAAGTGTTTGATTTGATAATATCCAACTATATGATTTTAATATATTGTACTCACGTCTAAAGTGGGTTGCGAGTTTACGTAAGAGGAAAGTTTAGCTGCTTGAAATAGATTTTCATTTCTAGAATAAAATAAATAAATATTGTAACATTGTAATTACTTTATAAGCCATACTCACTTATCAGGATTATAGCCCTCCTGTTGATCTACAAAAAAGGAATTTATTTTAATAACACAAATTTTAACAATTGATTAAATATACCTATGTTCAGTTGCATGTCTTTTTCATATGTAGCCCAAGCTTCTGCTTTTTCTTGTTCACTTAGTTCTTGTTCTACTTTATTTTCTAATAGACTGTCATGTTCATGGTATTTATAAACAAATTCCGATTGACTAAGTAGTAAGTGGGCCAATATTGTGTCCTTAGGAAGAACTGGCATTATTCTTTCATTTTTCTGCGGTTGTGTTAATCTGAAATGTCAAAAAATCTATATATCAATATATATATAAAAATCGAAGTAAAGTTGCAAATAAAAACTTTAAGGAGTGCTGCAATAGAAAGAAAATGCAATTTAATATTAACTAGAAATGCAGATAAATACCATAAAAGACAGCAAATCTTTTTGGGCTCTAGTTAAAAGACTAAACGGCGGAGTAAAGAACAGGATTATAAAAGCAAATGCATCAGATCTGGCTTTACACTTCTCCACATTACTCTATATCCCATCACTTGACTGCTACTTAACCCTGCAACTCCCAACCATTGCAAATGATTTTTTATATGCGCCAATTCACATGAGGGAAATCAGTTCAGCCATAGGCGAGCCAAGAGGGATCCTAAAATAGCAGGCAATTATAGAGGAATATCTTGTCTTAATGCAGTAGCGAAAGTCTTCACGTCGATTATTTTAGAGAGGCTCACAACATGGGTGACGATCAACAACATGCTACGCGAATTTCAATGTGGCTTCAGAAGCGGATACTCGACGGTGGATAGTGTTTTCGTTGACATTCAGAGCGAAGCTATACTTGGACAGAAAACAAAAACTATATCTTTGTTTTGTGGATTTCAAATCTGCTTTCGATACCATACACAGAACAAACCTCCTTTTGAAGCTTCATCAACTTGGAGTATCTTCCAAAATTCTCGAAATCATTTGCAATCTGTACAGATAAAATCTAGTTGTTGTCTGGGACGGAACGGAGTTATCAAACTGCTTTTGCAACAACACTGGCGTAAAACAAGGATGCTTACTGAGCTCCCTACTCTTTTCTTTATACATCGACGACATCGCAAAGATCCTTCCCAGAGGTATATCTTTGGGAAACTACAACTATCAAGGTCTTGATGTATGCAGATGACATGGTGTTTTTGGCAGAAACGCGCCAGCAACTGAAGGAGATGATAAATGCTCTCTACGTTTACTGTGAAAAATGGAACCTATAAGGTGATGGTTATCCGAGATGGAAGAGGTCGTCCAGTGAACGAAAGTTGGATTAAATGGGGAGACGTTAGAGATAATTAAAGAGTTTAAATATCTAGGAGTAACGGTAACTCAAAATCTAAACTTCTCTGCGCACCTTAAATTAAAACTCTCGGACTCCATAAAAGCCTTAAACAGTACTTGGCAGTCGTTCCTTGGTAAACGAGAAATACTTCCAAGTATAAAGTTCACATTATTTAGAGCTACGGTGCGGTCTATTATGCTTTATGCAGCACAAATATGGAGACACCAGTACTATGAAGAAGTCGAAAAACTGCAGCGTTTCTTTACAAAGAAAATATTTAATTTTTAAAGCTCGCATCGAAACGTTGCCATTAAACTATTCGCCTCATATTTCAAACGGAATATGTGACCTGTGCAATCTCGAAGCCACAGAAAATGTCATACACTTCATCGGCACCTGTCCAATTCTGAGCGAGGTTAGATTTCAACATTTACAGAAAAGTCGTATGAATTCAGAACAGACCATGGATCTCCTGAACGGAACAAATTGGACTGCATTAGTAAAATATCTAAAACATGGGCTTAGATATAGGGAGCATATACAGCTAGGTGATTTTTATACCCTGTACCCGTAGGGTAAAAAGGGTATATTAGGTTTGTGCAAAGTATGTAACATACAGAAGGAAGCATCTCCGACCCCATAAAGTATATATATTCTTGATTAGCATGACGAGAGAAATCGATCTAGACACGTCCGTCCGTCTGTCCGTCCGTCTCGATGAACGCGAGGACCTCAGAAACTATAAAAGCTAGAATAACCAAAGTTGGCATCCAGATTCTCCCAGGTCCGAGAAAGGACGAGTTTATTTTATTTTTTTTAATTTTCCCCCCCTTCCCCCGCTGCAGAATTTCGTCAATAGCGTCCACATTTCAAATGCTACCTACTTTGCACACATAATTTAACTGTTGTTCAAAATTGTATTCAATTCGATCAATTCTAAGAAAAGTTATTAGCGAAACAAATTCTCGCCAGTACAACCCCCACAAACTGCAGCAACAAATTCGCTCTTCTTCTTCCTCTTTTTGCTGCTGCTTTGGGCGTATATAACTCAGTGACGGAAGTTTACCTGGGTACAGGGTATTACACTGTCGGGCTTGCTCGAATGTAGCGTTCTCTCTTGTTAAATTTAATAAAATTAAAATTAAAGGAACAAATGTATATATATGTATATATTATAAAATAAATATGATTCATATATATAACATAAACATAACTAATAATAATAATAGTAAAATAAAAACAATGACTGACGGCGGTAAATGAATTGTAAATTAAGTATTGCAGTAACACCAACTTCTTATCCGAACTTCACGGCCAACGATCTGGTATCTGGGGAAGACCCGGGCAGCAAGGTGTAGTAACCAATGAAGTTTAGGGTAATATGTTGGTGATCGACATACGGTCTTTTAACCAAGTCGATTAATTTTGAAACATAGCTTTATTTTTTAGCTTAACTATAAAATTAAGAAACATTTTGTTAACGTAATAAATGTGAATATAAAAATAAAGCTACCTACTACTACTACTATAACAAGTAAAAAAGCTAAAGTCAGGTGTCCCGACTTTGAAATACTCTGTACATATGTTTACAATAATTATAGAGAATAAAAAAATTCAGAAAATAAAAAAAAATTTGATCGATTTGACCTCTCTCGGTATTCGAACTCACGTAAATGGTGTATAAATGCACATTTACATAGCAATTGCGTCTGTGTGAGTGTATGTATGCCTATGCGCATCAATTCGTGTCTGTGTAAGCATTTTCGCAGTCAACCAAACAGCAACATCAACAACAGCCGCGGGCAGCGCTTGAGCAGCGCTGCAGCAGCAAAGATTTTTATGACTATAACTTCTTGTTAAATCGGTCTATCATAGTGAAACTTGGCATACGGACACATAATTACTTACTGCGGGTATTTGCCAAGTTCGAAATTCCAAGAATTACGGGAGTTAGAGAAAATCGCGATTTGCGGAGGAGAGGGGGGAGGGAGTGAAATTCCAAAACACACATTTTCTGCGTATTCACATAAGGCATCTGGGACTTAAATTTGGTGTTCTTAGGTCTTATAGTCTCCGATATATAGGCGATAATACGAATGGAAAATCGTGAAAACGCCCATAGGGGGGAAGTGGGGGGGAGGGGGAAATCAAAAAAATAAAACAAACTTGCACAGCGTACACATATAAGGCATCTTTGTGCAAAATTTGGTGTCTCTAGCTCTTATAGTCTCTGAGATCCAGGTGTTCATACGGACAGACAGACAGACAGGGCTTGATCGACTCGCCTTTTCACGCTGATCAAGAATATATATACTTTGTGGGGTCTGCCACGCCTTCTTCTGCCTATTACATTTTCAGCTCCCGCAAACCTAATATACTCTTGTACATTTTATGTACCAGTGATTGTGAGGACATAAATGACGATCAACATGTTGACCAATCAAAATTCGTGATCACCGAAAATTCCATCGAAACTGTGCGTGAATTCATCAAAAATCAGCTGAAATCATCATTGAAATTGATGGAAATGGAATTGAACTTCTCCAAAACATCGATTTATCGCATTTTGACCGAACATTTGGGCTTACGAAAGGTGTGTGCACGGTTTGTTTCGCACAAATTGACTGACGACAAAAAATTGCTCAGACGATCGACGCTTGTGACCGATTATTTGACCAAAAATCACATTTTAACCATTAACCACTCGCCGTATTCACCTGATATGGCAACGTGCGACTTCTACCTTTTCGGAAAAATGCATTTGCCCATGAAAGGAAAGCGTTATGCAGACGTAGAGGCTATTCAAAAGGCTTGCACCAGCATACTGGCGGCCATACCGGCCAACGAGCTAAAACACTCGTTCGACATGCTTTTGGATCGTGCAAAAAGCTGTATTGAAGCAGAAGGAGACTATTTTGAATAAAATGAATTGATTTTGCCGAAAAACCATTTGTTCTGTTTTTTTAAAGTCCTGTTTACTGTGGAACCCACCTTGTATTACGATAGACATTAACATAAGGATACACAAACACTAACCGGATGTAGCAATTACTAAATTTACTTATCACAGGGGAATGTGCAGATGGAGGAAAATTCAGAAATACCCGTGTACTGCATGTTCATATAAGGTATCTTGAGCCAACATTTTGTGTCTAGCTCTTAGCTCTGAGATCTAGGTGATTTTCAAATGGCGTTACGCAAATCCCCAATATCGAGGATAGACTTGCACAGGGTACACACATAAGGCATGTGGGTGCATCATTTTGTGTCTCTAGCTCTAGATCCAGGTGTTCATACTAAGTAGTATACTCCTTTACTCTTTGGGTGTAGTGTATAAAAAAAATAACAGATACTACTGAGCAAACGCATGCACAACAAGTAAGAAAGCTAAAGTCGGATGTCCCGACTTTGAAATACTCTGTACATATGTTTACAATAATTATAGAAAATAAAAAAAAAAATAAAAAAAAAATTGGATCGATTTTACCTCTCTCGGTATTCGAACTCACGTAAAGGGTGTATAAATGCACATTTACATAGCAATTGCGTCTGTGTGAGTGTATGTATTCCTATGCGCATCAATTCGTGTCTGTGGAAGCATTTTCGCAGTCAACCAAACAGCAACATCAACAACAGCCAAGGGCAACGCTTGAGCGCTGCAGCAGCAAATATATTTATGGCTATAACTTCTTGGTAATCGGTCTATCATAGTGAAACTTGGCATACGGACACATAATTACTAACTGGGGGTATTTGCAAAATTTTAGTTCGAAATTCCAAGAGGGGGGAGGGAGGGAAATTCCAAAACATTCATTTTCTGCGTATTCACACAAGGCATCTTGGACTAACATTTGGTGTTCCTAGGTCTTATAGTCTCCGAGATATAGGCGATTATACGAATGGAAAATCGGGAAACCCCCCTTGGGGGGAAGTGGGGGGAAATCAAACAAAATAAAACAAACTCGTATAGAATACACACATAACGCATCTTTGTGCAAAATTTGGTGTCTCTATCTCTTATAGTCTCTGAGATCCAGGTGTTCATACGGACGGACAGACGGACAGACAGACAGGGCTAGATCGACTCGTCTCGTCATGCTGATCAAGAATATATATACTTTGTGGGGTCTGCCACGCCTCCTTCTGCCTGTTACATTTTTCAGCTCCCGCAAACCTAATATACTCTTGTACATTTCATGTACAGAGTATAACAAGAGAGAACGCTACAGCCGAGCAAGCCCGACAGTGAAATACCCTGTACCCAGGTAAACTTCCGACACTGAGGTATATGCGCCTCTAGCAGAAGCAAAAGGAAGAAAAAGAGCGAACTTGATGCAGCATATAGTGGGCGTAGTACCAGAGTGAAATTGTTTCGCAAATAACTTTTCTTAATATTAACCGATTTAGATGAAATTTAAAAGAAAAGTAGATTATTATAATTATTATAGTATAAAATATGTGTGCAAAGTTTGGTTAATGTAATTTTAGAAATATGAACGGTATTGACGATATTCTGTAGCGGGGGATGGGGGGAAAATTCAAAAAAATAAAATAAACTCGTCCTTTCTCGGACTTTCAGCTTTGATAGTTTCTGAGATCCTTGCGTTTATCCAGACAGGGGGACGGGCAGACGGACATATAATGTGTGGTTTTCATGATTATGGTGTTTTTAATCTTAAATATGTCATTTTCAGTGAAGGGTATAGAAATAAAACGAATAGGTTTTAATTGATCGGTATATTTTGATTTCTCAACGGATACAGTCTGTTTACTCTCAATGGAAAAGGTGTACGTGTTGTTGCCCGTAATATTCACAAAATTGACAATTTGTCAAGAATTAGCCGAAAGCAATTTAGTTTTACATAGATACAAAAATTATTTTATTACTCAATCGGTCAATACAAACTTACGTGTAAAGCTCAGCCAACTCCGCCATATTATAATGCCTGTCAATTTGCTGTTCATCTACGACGCGAAAACTCATGGCTTGCTTTGTGACTGACCTTGAATAAACTTTCTCCTCCATTGTGCCCTTTTTTATATTAGAAAGAATATTATAAATACACATTTAATATTCGAATTTATATTACATACCATGGCAATTAAACGGTATATATAGCAGTTCCTTTTTTGGCCCAAACGAAATATACGAAAGATGTTTTGTTGGTCATTTGATGGGTTCCATGACGTATCCAAAATGATAACTCTATTTGCTCCAATTAGGTTGATTCCTTGACCCCCTGCCTTAGCAGATATTAGAAAAACACGAGCACGTTTGTTTGCTTCACTGTTAAATCTTTTTATCATTTCATGCCTTATGTTTTTAGGTGTTTTTCCATCTAATCTGTAGTAATCTTGGCCACTTATCCAAATATTGGACATTTTTTGGGCTGTTGAAATATCTAGAAAAAATAAAAACATGAAAGGAATGCTATAGTCGAGCGCGATAAACTAATAAATAGCCTGTAATCACTTCTATAAAAAAATGATTTAATGTTTTTATACCCTGTACACCCGATGAATTCCTATAGCCATCTATATGAACGGATCTCAGAAAGTGTAACAACCTAAGCCCAAGGAAGGACAAGTTTGTGTTTTTTAAATAAAAATAACGTAAAAATCACAATACTAACAATAATACATTTACATTCAGTAGGCAACATTTATGTTCTAGTTATAACGATTGTTGGAGCTGACATATAGTATAAAGTAGTTAACATTGTTAGTATAGAAACTTATGATAAGCGCGCTTGCATGCGCTCGTACTTAATGTAAGTTAGTTCTCTTAAGTTTGAACACTTATACTAATACGAAATATGTTCGGCTTAGAAGTGCGCCGGCTTACGCGTTAAATTTAGTTCCCAAAGGGTAAAAGGCAATTCTAGTTTTGTGGGAGTGTACATTGAACACACAGAAGGAGGCGTGGCAGACCCCACAAAGTATATATATGACAAGCCGCGTCGATATAGTCATGTCCGTCTGTCTGTCTGTATAAAGAAATTATGAAGAATGTTATAGCCATAAATAAAATCGCTGCCCATGCTCACCCTGCAGCTCTGCCTGTAGCTGTTGTTGTTGCTGCTTTGGTGCATACATGCCCGCATATAAGCCTGGAGAGACTCGATTCTGTTGAAAATTTATTATATGTGTTGATGTTTTATATTTAATTTAATTAATTAATTAAATTAATTAACTTTTTTTAAATAATTTTTTTTTTAATTTTTTGTGGAACTAAACTTTCATGAAACTTTGGTTATTCTAGCTTTTATAGTTTCTGAGATCCTTGCGTTCATCCAGACGGACGGACAGACGGACGGACAGACGGACGGACGGACGGACAGACGGACGGACGGACGGACATGTCTAGATCGATTTCTCTCGTCATGCTGATTCAGTATATATATTTTATGGGGTCGGAGATGCTTCCTTCTGCATGTTACATACTTTGCACAAACCTAATATACCCTTTTTACCCTACGGGTGCAGGGTATAATGAATGGCAAGGAATGTTTTATATAAATTCCAAGTAAGAATTGTTTAATATGTGGTTTTTTCAAATCGTCAGTTAAACTAGATCCTGAAAGACATGCTGCATATTTGCAAAGCAAAATGGGACATCCCCATCTAGGTTATTCGGAAGCAGGTTCAAGGCTAATTTGATAGTTGTGATGAAAACAAGCGATGACAACGATAACTCACAACTTAATTTATTTTCATACTCATTAAATATTAAAGATTTTTAACAATGAATAATTTGAAATAATTTTGAAATTTTATATTTGTTTTTTTCTCTAATATACTTGTATTATAGTGATATAAATTTAAATAATATTTTGTGTTAATTTTGAGATGCAGTTCATTAAAACTTAAATCTGAGAACTTAAGCTTAAAAAAATGACTAATCCACGACTTTTTCTTATATGGGCGGCATGAGTGGGCGTGACCCGATCTGTTTCAAAGTTTAAACAGTAACTATATACACTATTACTAAGAAGTGTACGAAGTTTCAACTCTCTAACTTAAGAATTAGACTTTATGCCAAAAAATCAGGCTTTCCGTCTAGTGTGTAGTGTTAATGAACTTTCGGATATATAAGATAGTATTAGTGTGTGATATTAAAGAGATGTTCTTACAGATACTAGTTCGCCAAGAAGACCGGCATGCTCAAAGAATCCTATGGCGGGGATCAGATCGAAATAGAAAACCAGATGTTTGTGAGATTCAAGTCCTTTTCTTCGGTGCTAAATGTAGCATAGCTCAACAGATCGAACTTGCTCTAAATTTTGAAATCCAATTCCTAAAGACGTGTAATCACATAGTGAACAATCATTCAATTGCATATTTTTTGTGACGCCTAAAAATCTGCATATGCCAACAAAATTTTCTTTGAAAGTTTCCCCATTGAAACTGTTTATTCGCACACGTGCGGTAGTGCGAATCGGCAGGACGATTGTGGTCCTGACGAGTTAAGCTAAAGGACGCTTATTGTCCTTCTGTTGATCAAGGCGGGATCCTAGTGGTCCGGCTTGATGTTTGGGTGGACACTCGTGGTCCGTTTAATTAAAGAGCACTTGTGGCCCTGCTGCTTCAAGGGCCCCTTGTGGTCCAATAGGTGCGAGTAACACCGGTCGTCCTGGTTGCGCTTGGGTGAAACGACGCAGGACGTTTGTAGTGGCCAAGGATACCGGATGGCAATCCTTGGGAGCATGTAGTCAACGTGGTAGTCGGCGTGATACAGATCAGCGGTTCCTGACCCAAAGTAACAGGCCGTTCGTTGATAATTAGCATACTGATTTTATTCTTACAATTCATGGCTTATATAGCCATGCTTAAAACTAGCTTATGACTACTTACTTGTACATTTACTATTTCTATGTGTTGGCGCTTTCGCAATAATGATGCCCAAGCATATATTATGAGGTTACGTATGCTGGTGTCAGCCCAATTTGGTTCCTAAAGTATGACCTGATTGTTGGTCACATGCTGAGGTAGCAGAATAATATGTGTCTTATTCTTGCTTATTATTGCTTATGTTGGCTGGCCAGTGTCAATGCACCTGTAATTCGTGTGCGCGAGTAGACTATGGTGCCAATATTATCTATGCTAAAACAAGATAGAACGCTACAGTCGAGCAAGCCCGACAGTAAAATAGCCTGTACTCTCCACAAAAAATTAAAAAAAAAAATTAAAAAAAAATTAAATTATTAAAAAAAATGAATGAATTAATTAATTTAAATAATTAATTAAATTAAATTAGAATACATGTTTATGTTCAGTTTAAACATCATACATTTACATCACGTACCTATGCGTGTTTATATGCGTGTATGTATGCAGCACAAAGTTGAACCAAAGCAGCAACAACAACAACAGCTGCGGGCAGCGCTGCCGACAGAGCTGCAGTCAGCGCATGAGCAGCGATTTTACTTATGACTATAACTTTCTTCAGAATTGACCTATCATGATGAAATTTGGCACACGGACACATTAGTACTAACTGGATGTACCTACCAAAATTGATTTTAAAATTCCGAGAATTACGGAAGTTATAAGAAAAAATACGAATTGCGGGGGAGTGGGGGGGTGTATCAGAAAAAATAAACAAACTCGTTCTGCCTAGGGCTTATAGGAACCTTGATACCAATTTTGGTTATCCTAGCTCTTGTACTTACTGAGATCCTTGCGCTCATACAGACAGACGGACAGACGGTCAGACGGACAGACGGACATGGCTATATCGACTCGTCTTCTCATCCTGATCAAGAATATATATACTTTGTGGGGTCTGCCACGCCTAATTCTGTGTGTTACATACATGCGCACAAAACTAGTATAGCCTTTCACCCTTTGGGTACAGGCTATAACAATATGGGTGTACAGGTTTATGCGTACTTATATGTATGATATGTGCTGCCAAGCTATTTTATTGAATGTATGTTTGCGTCGCGTTGATGAGATGTAATATACTCATTCGTGTCGCAACAGAAACTAATGTCCAAACCTCGACTAGAACTGCATGGAGCGTTTATACGAGTTCGTTTAGGCAAATCATTAAAGGACATGTTGGATCTGAATACTAATATTGTATTGGGTCAGATCCAGCAGTAAACGATTTAAAGTATTTTAATACAAAGACTTGGAGAAATTTAGGAGCTAACAAATGTAGGAGATTTGAGGCATGTTGCTATCAAATTGTATCCAGCAGACCAGGCAACTAAAATTTCCAAATTTGGTTATACCAACAATGATATTTGGCCCTTTTTATACAGGACTCCTTCTGAATAGCCAAATAGGAAAATAAATAAAGACAATTAGAAAATATAACAGAAAACGTAGAATTCGATCAAGAATACGTACTTTCGATAACAGAATTGTCAAATACGATTTAAATATAATATAAATAAAGTTTTTAATGAAGTATGCGAAGTATATTTTGAATAATGAGAGCGAGATTTGGTCGATCGAACCGGATTCATACTAAAATTACAGGTACGTAACAACAGTATGGAATAAGTTAATAATCAGATTTGTGATTGCGCTTATACAGATATTAGTAATAGTTTACCACGTACGTAAAGCAACAAATAAATATAGCAACTAATTTCGAAATATTACCATGCGAAATTAATAGATATTTTTCTGTAAAAGAATTTTTCTCATTATTAATATAATACTTACGAATTTGTTGTAATACTTCAGGATCGGAATCCGTTATTTTTTTAAAAAAATACTCGACCACGTTCAGTACTGCGACAAAAGCTGAAAAGATTAAACTGGAAACACAAATGTCATATTTATTTTGAAATTGGACATGTAATTTTACGTACGCATTGTTGTGTTTGTTATACAGAAGAACACAGAACACACAGAAGCAGACTACATAAATTCTTGACTAGCATTACAAGACGAATCGGTATAGCCATTTTCGTCCACCTATCTATCTGTCCGTATGAGCGCAAGGATCTCGAAACTTGGTATCCACATTTTCTTTAGTACAAGAAGAGTTCGCGAACTCTCTCACTAAAATAGATTTTACACAGCTCCGTCCATCTGTAATAACTGGGAAAGTATAAAAGCTACAATACCAAAACTTCGTATCTAGACACTCCCCCGCTATTAGAATCAGAATCATGTGTATGCGTGCTTGTATGCAGGAAAGATATTAATCAAAGCAGCAACAACAACAACAACAGCTGCGGGCAGAGCTTCGGTAGAGATTATATTTGTGACTATAAATTTCTTCATAATGGACCTATCATGATGAAACTTGGTATACGGACACATAGCCATAACTGTTACATCCTGTTACATCTACCAAATTTGACTTCAAAATTCCAAGAATTACGGTTATAAAAAAACACAAATAGCATCAGAATAAAACAAGTAAAAAAGCTAAAGTCGGCTGGCCCGACTTTTAAATACTCTGTACATATGTTTAGAATAATTATAGAAATTTAAAAAAATTAAGAAAATTAAAAAAAAAATGTTGATCGATCTTACCTCTTGCGGTATTGGAACTCACATATACAAAGCAATTTCGTCTATCTGAGTGTATGTATGTTTATGCGCGTCTACTCGGGTCTGTGTAAGCATGTTTCCTGTCAACCAAAGCGTTAAGCAGCGCTTGGGCAGCGCGTGGGCAGCAAATATATTTATGGCTATAACTTCTTGTTAAATCGGTCTATCATAGTGAAACTTGGCAAACGGACACATAATAATTAACTGGGAGTATGTCCCAAATTTCAAAATTCCAAGAATTACGGGAGTTATGATTTGCTGGGGGGGGAGGGAGGTAAATTCCAAAATACACATTTTCTGCATATTCACAAATGAATCTAGGACTAAAATTTGGTGTTCCTAGGTCTTATAGTCTCCGAGATATAGGCGATAATACGGATGGAAAATCGGAAAAACGCCCATAGGGGGGGAAGTAGGGAGGAAAATCAAAAAAATATAACAAATTTGCACAGCGTACACACATAAGCCATTTTTGTATAAAATTTGGTGTCTCTAGCTCCTATAGTCTCTGAGATCCAGGTGTTCATACGGACAGATAGACAGACGAACAGGGCTAGATCGCCTTGTCTTGTCATGCTGATTAAGAATATATATACTTTGTGGGGTCTGCAGCTCTTCAGCTCGCGCAAACCTAATATACTCTTGCACATTTCATGTACAGAGCATAAAAAATAAACTTGACCTGCCTAGGGCTCAGTGGAGCCTGTATACTAAGTTTGGTAACTCTAGCTCTTATACCTTCTGAGATCCTTGCTCTCATCCAGACGGGCGGACGGACAGACAGACGAACATGGCTATATCGACTCGGCTTGTCACATATATTCGCACAAAACTAGTATAGCCTTTTACCCTTAGGGTACAGGCTATAAAAAGTAAGAGAGTAAAGAAAAAATGTTGATCGATTTCACCTCTCTCGGTATTTGAACTCAGGTAAAGGGTGTATAATTGCACATTTACAAAGGAATTGCATCTTTGTAAGTGTATGCATGTGTATGCGTGTCTATTCGTATCTGACTGAGCATGTTTGCAGTCAACCAGAGCACCAACATCAACAACACCTGCGGCAGCGCTTGCAATTATAGTGAATAGTGGCATACGGACACATAATTACTAAATGGGGGTATTTGCAAAATTTGAGTTCGAAATTCCAAGAATTATGGGAGTTAGAGAAAATCATGATTTGCGGGGGAGAGGCTGGGCGCAGGGGAATTCCAAAATACGCATTTTCTGCGTATTCACATAATGCATCTTGGACTTCAAATTTGATGTCCCTAGGTCTTATAGACTTCGAGGTATAGGCGTTCGCACGGGACAAAAACAGAAGTCGCTATCTCGACGAACAGATCAAACACTGGTTTCAGCGAAACTAGAAGAACGGCGCCCTTTACGCGACTAGTCAACAATTTAATTTTATATATATGCATCAAATATGTTTAATGTCAAAAAAAAAAAAAATAATTTCGAAAAAAGTTTTTTTATTTTGTACAATTTACACTATCGATGTCGCACGCAACAAACTTTAACAAGTAAATAAATTATAGTTTAAAAACCTAAAAAAAAAACACGCTTAAATGGCAAACCGAACTAAAAAGTAGAAAATAATTTTAAGTATCCAGAGCTTGTGTTACAGAAATAGAAAATTCCAACAATCAATTACTACTAATTAATTGGGAATAAGATTAAAATAAAAATTAAATTATTAATAAAATAATTCATTTATAGTAAAACTAGCACGTCTTGCCCGTCTTTGCTGGGCTAAGTAAAATGTGCTTATAATTAAAAGTTTATTTACTATATGATATTCTTCTTTCGACACTCTCTAAAGTTTTTTAAAGAGTTCATTCATCGAACCTTTCAAAATGCAAATAGTACAATAAGTACTATATATGGTACATACATAAATATATACATATGTATCTTCGTTACGCACCGGATTGACTCCCAGTACTGACTTAACTGTGTGCTTCCTCAGCACGTTGTACGCACGGTCGAGTTATCCCCGAAAAGTCCGACGCGGTACATTTAATTTTGATTTATATATCGGGACGTCCCGCCAAAATTGGAGCGCTCGGCAACGCTGATATGTACATACATTTAAATTTTTCATGCAGGCGTTATCCGCCTATATACATACATACATCTCTATATATATAAAACAGTTTGTCCTGATTGACTGACTGACTGATTGGCAATCAACGCACAGCCCAAACGGTAAGAGCTAGGAAGCTGAAATTTGGACACAAGATCCCTCTTATAGTGAAAGTGAGCACTAAGAACGTTTGTATGAAATATCTACAATTTTTATCCGATTAACGTCAAACTTAGCTTGTATACTCTCACAAAGAATACAAAAAAAAACTGTATACTTGGATTTTCAATATTTTTCCTGCGGCCTGAATAATAATGATTTTCCGGTGGAAAATTCGGTAAACGAAAAGCTATTTGCAATCAACGCACAGCCCAAACGGTAAGAGCTAAAATTGGACACATGATGTCTTCAGTGGTGTAGGTGAGCACTAAGTTTGGTTTTGGTTTTGGAAAATTCGAACGCCAAAGGGGGGAAAACGGGCTCCAACGTTTGTATGAAAAATCTACAATTTTCATCCAATTAACTCCATCCAACCTTAATTGGTATACTCTCAAAAAGAATACAAGAAAAACTGTTAACTTGGTTTTTCACCATTTTTCCTGGGGCATGAAAAAGGGGGGGTTTTCCGTGGAAGAATTGAAACACAATCAACACCCCACAGCCCAAACGGTAAAAGCTAGGAAACTGAAATTTGGGCTCAATTATCCTATCATGGTGTAGATGCGCACTACGAAGGGATTTTGGAAAATTCGAGCTCCAAAGGGGGGAAAAGTAGCTCCAAAGTTTGTTTGAAAATTCTGCATTTCTGAATCGACCAACTTTAAATTTGGTTTTTATAATCTATAAAAGAATACAAACAAAACTGCATACTCGGTTCGAAATTTGTGTTGGAGCTTGAATTATTGGGGTTTTAATATTTATTCACTATTTCAAATGAAAAGTGTGTGTTATAAATTTAGTCCGATCGATTTAAAATTTGGATAATGTAATCTACGTAACTAAATCTACAACTTTGCATTCAAGGATTCTCAAAATATGCATTTTACAAAAGCAGGCAGAACAAACAATACAAAATATCAAACAGTTGGGGACAACTAAGTATACATACACACACACACACACACACATGCAAACAGCTGTTCGTGTAGTTGCGTGCAACATGTGAGACACTAATGTGTGAATGTCCATACATATGTGCACATTTATGTATGTACATATGTATCTACATGTGTATGTTTGTTCATTCGTCTTGCACTGACAGAGCAAGAAATGTTAATTAATTGAAAATTCTATAACATTTTTAAAAGTAATTTTGTGTTTGTTTAGTGCATTTGGCATTAGGGTTTTCATTAATAGCTTTATGCAGCAACAACAAATATCAAATAGTTGGGGACATTACATACACACACTCACACACACAACAAGCAACAGTTCGTGTCTATGTGTGCGGTTCTCTACGTACGGTTGAAAAAGTAAAGAGAAACATACATATGTACATATGTATGTATGCCTTTGTATGAATATAGCATGTATGTACATTCGTATTAATGTATACATTGGGCAATCGAACACAGTTGTTTGATTGTAAAAAAAAAAATAATGCTCTAAAAACAACAACAACTGCAAGTCATTAGCTCGCTCTTCTTCTTTCGTTTTGACCATTTAATGTTAATTGCAAAGGCAAAACGCCAAAAGTTTACAGTTACCGTCGCTAGGCAACGACTGCGTAAGTGATAGTAAAGCAGAAACCGAATATCGGAGCTACGCATATTCTGCTTCGCATTGCGGGCAGATGTATGTATGTATGTATATGATTTGTTCTTATTGATCTCTATAAATAATTCGATTTTATTATTTAAATATTCTGCTTATTGCATTCAAACTTCGATATTTTGATGGTATCGGTGTCAGTGGTTTTTGATCATGGCTTATCGCTGCACGGCATTGACACAAATGCCGTGTTTCATATTCCGAGTTTGTGCGTGGCCGTATTGACTCAATATGACACGAAACGACTCAAATGTGAATTTAAATTTGGACTCAAGCATCCTTTCATAGTATCCATCATAGTGTAGGAGCACACTAAGAAAGGCTTTTGGAAAATTCTAGCTCCAAAGGGGGGGAAACGCGCTTTAAAAAATATTAGTTATAGTGATCATGTTCGTTTAACGAAATAGTTTGGCAAGAACAAAAATGTAACGGACTATTGAACAATTTTTTGTCAAGAACAGAAAATGTTCATTTAAATACCTTAAATGCCTTCCTACTGGTAACCTTTAAGGTGAAAACATATGGGTAGGTTATGCACACACAAAATAAATACAATTGGAAACATTATATTGAGCCGGGTTAAGACGGGCAATACCTGCTAGTGTTTGTATATATATATGTGTGTGTGTGTATATGTATACTTAGTTGTCCACAACTGTTTGATATTTTGAATTTTTTGTTCTGCCTGCATTTGTGAAATGCTTATTTTGAAAATCCTTAAACGCAAAGTTGTATATTTAGTTACGTACATTACATTACGCACATTTTACCTCGGTCGGACGAAATTTATAACACAAGCTTTTCATTCTTTGCATTCTTTTATAGATTATAAAAACCAAATTTGAAGTTGATTGGTGGAAAATTGAAGATTTTTCAAACAAACTTTGGAGCTCGCATTTTCCAAAATCCCTTCTTAGTGCGCACCTACACTATGATAGGATACTTGACCCCAAATTAAAGCTTTCTAGCTTTTACCGTTTGGGCCGTGGGCTGTTGACGCGGTTTCCTTTTGTGCCCCAGGAAAACCCCAATAATTCAAGCTCCAAGAAAATATTTAAAAAACCAATTATGCATCTTTCTTTGTATTCTTTTATTGATTGATTATAGAAACCAAGTTTTATGTCGGTCGGTTGAAAAATGAGGATTTTTCAACAAACTTTGGAGCTAGTTTTCCCCCCATTGGAGCTCGAATTTTCCAAAATCCCGTCTTAGTGCGCACCTACACTATGATAGAATATTTGAGCTCAAATTTCAGCTTTCTAACTTTTACCGTTTGGGCTGTGGGCTGTTGACGCGGTTTCCTTTTGTGCCCCAACATTTATTTACAGGAAAACTCATACTTCAGGCCCCAAAATTTCAAAAAACCAAGTATGCAGTTTTATTCTGGGAGAATACAAACTAATTTTGAAGTTAGTCAGATGTAAATTGTAGATTTTTCATACAAACCTTGGAGCTCGATTTCACCCTTTGGAGCTCGAATTTTCCAAAATCCCTTCTTATCACCAGAATACTTTATGAAAGGATACTTTAGTCCAAATTTCAGCTTCCTAGCTTTTACCGTTTGGGCTGTGCCTTGATCACCAATCAGTCAGTCAGTCAGTCAGTTAGGACAAACTGTTTTATATATATAGAAGAGAGCGTGAGGTGCTATTTATTATATTTTCACAATGACTTTATGACTTTAATATTATAAACAGCTCCTACTGAAATATTTCAAGCACCCCACGCTTTTTTTTTTACTATAATTGAATTATTTTATTAATAATTCAATTTTTATTTTAATCTTATTCCAAATTAATTAGTCGTAATTGATTGTTGGAATTTTCTATTTCTGTAACACAAGCTCTGGATACTTAAGAATTATTTTCTACTTTTTAGTTCGGTTTGCCATTTAAGCGTGTTTTTTTTTAGTTTTTTAAACTATAATTTATTTTCTTCATTTGTAGTCTCAAAAAGATGTCAAAATTAATTATATTAATAAAGAGCCTTGTCTTATGTTTGACAATAAATCTAAATTCATTTCATTCATGTTTACGTAACTATGGAACTTTTTCCCTTAACTCGAGCAATCAAGTTCTTCTATTCTTCCGCGACTCAGAGCTACATAAGCCTGACCGAAAGCAAACAATCGAGATCCCAGATAAATAACTGCATGATCTACCGTACAGCCTTGTGTACGGTGGATGCCAACTCAGGATTAATGGCAGCATTCGTTTTTCAGCGGTACCATAGCTAAATTTTGCTGGAAACTGTATTGATATTGGTTTAATTAGATGTATACTATCTTGACCAAAGTCAATACGGACTGATGGTATGTCTGAATCATATACTTGATCGCGACGAAAATGTGGCCAAATAATTTCAGTGATTTCAGTACCTATACATATTGCCATTTACTAAACCTTTTGGCACGTCAATATTTGATCTCAACATTACTTTAGCTCCCACGAAAAATTTCAATACTTTAGGAAGACCACCCGTCTTGTTAATATCATTAGGTATAACAGAGTCCACATTCTTATCACCTAAATTTCGTGTAACATTGTGCTTTTATTGTAAAAATATTTGTCCCTTTTTTATCAAAATACTGAAGAACTTTTTCATTATGCTTAGCTACTTGATCACTCGTTGAGTAGATTCTTAATGCGTTATCAAATGAGAATTCATTGTTAGCATCTGTCGAAACTTTTTCTAGAAGTATTGTAAGATGCTGAGATGTCAATTCTCCAATCCTCAAATCGTTGTGAGTGTTGTGTCTCCTTGTTGTTTTAGTTCAACCAGCTTGAAGAGCAGCCATAAATGTGAAGCTGGCTTCATATGTTCTGGTTGTTGAAATACTTGATGTCCTCGTACAGGAAGTAATTGCATTAGATCAGCGGTGGGCACGAAATTTTAGTTTGGGAGTCCTACAACAACATCTACAACAAAAACTACCGTTTGGGTTATGAGAACATGATAAACTGCGAGCAAAAAATTAGGAAAAAAAAGTACACCGAACAAAATTTTGATCACATTTATGAACATTCATTTAATAATTTTTCGAAGTCTATTTCCTCTTCACTTAAAGCAATTCATAATAAATCTGATAAATTTATGTCACTTAATTTATTCCTATAAACATTTTTAATATATTTAATGTTTGAAAATGCAGCTTCGCACACATAAGTGCTGGCAAAAAAATACCGCGTCTCATCTCGGAAATATTAATTTCATTAGCCATTGTTCAGTTTTAAATCAAATATAAGTAAGATTATAAGTAAATAACTTGACGACAATCATAAAAGTTTTACTGAAACACTATAATTTATAATTTGTCAATACACTTTGAATGTCAGTGCATAAGTGACCGTCAGCGGGTATTGCAAATCGATCATCAGTACACACACTGTGTGTATTTTGTTATTACATGGATCTACTTGTGCGTCTGGCTGGCGACAACACTGCGTGTATTTTGTTATTGTGAGATTGCTCGAGATCGGTACTTTGCTTGTGCGTCTGGCTGTCGCCAGTTACCAAAACATAACGGAAAGAGCCCTGGGAGCCCAAAGAGCCACTACGTGCCCACCGCTGCATTAGATCATCGAATAATAAAATGTGTATCCCTCCAAAAAAGCATTTGAACTTTTTAGTTGTCGCAGACGAGTGTCAATCATACAGAGCATCTCGTAAGGAACCATAGAAATTTCATTTATAAAAAGAAATTCTACGTGTTACCATAGTTGACGCATTACTCTTAAATAGCTACCAGTTAGAATTGGAATATTGATTGGAATATTGTAATTTTAGCAGACGGTGTAATGTACATCCACCTACTAATCGTGCTGCAACTCCAGTGAGGGCACCAACTTTCACAGCTGATTTTCCATAACATCGGTTTACTTGGTTTTTTGTAATGTGAAAATAGTCTGGTTCGCAACAAATTTATGTAAGGTGAGAACAGGTGAGGTTGCACGCCAAATTCTTTAATTTACAGAGATGTAATGTACACACAATAAGACAAGTATAATGTACAACCATACACATTCTATGGGCTGACGTTGTGGGGGGAGAGGGTCGGTGCGGGATACATTGACTGCGGCTAGCAAAACAGCTTGTGGGAGGGTTCTTGACCGTACACTCCATCAACACCCATAATACATAATTAATTTATAGCGATCCCTATGCCTGGTACATAGAAAAAAAAGAGAGAGTTGGGGCGGCACCTGCAATAGGCTAACTGTCAAAGAAAGAAAAAAAGAAAGATAATGAAAAGAATCGGAAAATGTATTAGGAAACAGCAATACCTTCTTCAAAGCTAACCAGATGGTGTGGTTGCTACGGTCTCTACCCACCCTACCAATGATTTTTCCATTGTGCGTTATTTTAAGAAAAATCCCAAGAAGAGGCTACTTCACCTGCCTTATCCCTTTACATTAGGAAAAATATATTTAAATTCAAAAAGTCATAGGTATTTTATTCAATATATAATGAAAAATACTAAATTCCAATTAAACTTCATTCTTTTCCATTTATAAAATTCAAGTAATCATAACGTAAATAAAAGAAAAACATAATCAAACTAAAATTAAAGGTTAAAATTCATCAATAGCAAATAAGAGTTGATAAACCAAAGTTATTCTGCATAAGCAAGAGTAATTCATAATTGCGATATAAGTTAGTTTCCTCAAAACAATGAAAAATGATATCAGAGTATACCGGTTTAAAGAAAAAGCAATATTTCATGCATAAATACATCTATTGATAAGCATAAGTGCATCGAGAGCACAAAAATAAAAACATTATTATCAGTCGCTAGTAAAACAGTTATACCGAACTGTATAATTGCTAATACAGCAATAAAAATCAAAACAAACTTTGAAACTAAAAAAGCTGTGATGCTGGGCATCATATGTTTAATCGTTGCCGAAAGCTTTCAAGGGCATTGACCCCAAAACTTTAAAAGCCTTACTTTTATTTATTTGAAATTTACTTATTAACATGTACACTTGATGATCGAAAATAAGCAAGAAATAGATATGCAAGTTGGACTCACCCTCTGAAAAATCCGATGAAGGCCTCCATGGTTTCCAGATGTTGCTGTTTATGTTAGTATGGGATCAAAAATAATTTATACAAGCAGTACTATTTCAACACTTTCGATCTCCAATAAAAAAAAAAAAGATAAAAAAATTAAGAAATATTTCCAAACTCAGCACTTATTGAGTTGCAAATTCCTGCTCTAATATATATGAATGTATGAATTAATTTTATGCCTATGTAAGAGGCTCACTGGTAATAATACAGAACTTTTAATAAAGGAAAACTGTTGCTTTTGCACAAACCAAAATACAGTTACTTTAAACAATTGCTATTAATAGCTGATGCTTAGATAAAATTATGCCAATAAAGTTGGACTTTGTACTTGCACTGTACATGCAATTTTTACATGGTCTCTGCTTTTAGGTTAAGCATGCAAAAATTTCTCCTGGTTTTTGGAGGGCACTGGAGTCTTTGTAAAAATCGAGTTCTCTCCGACGCTGCTGCTGCTACGTTTGCTGCATATTGCAATTCTGCCTTGTCGTTAATTTCTGCATTCAAATTCCAGTTTCGCTTGAGTATATGATGGGATGAATCTAACGTTTAATTGTGGATGAGCCGATCGAAACAATAGCTCTTGTCGGCATACAACATCCGTAATAAAATATTCTTCGAAGCAAAAAATAATCCAAAATGGAACAGATAAACGCTGTGAAATGGTGATCTCACAAGGTTTTAATAAAGCCTCCTTGAGGATGGCTTCTCAATAGCACGATTTGCACACGAGAATATGCACGTGTTTCACTTTTAATAATTTAAACAAAATTTACTGCAGCTAAATAAAGCACAACTGATCGTGCCAGCGGTCAGAACAGAAAAAGGTCGAGTGCAGGAAGTAATTAAAGTCGTAGCCTATGTTTGAACTATTGACAGCTGTCTGACAAGCTTAACAGAGCTTTGTGTCAAATGCATATCAGTGTTAACAAGACCTTGATGCATTTACCAAAGTGGTTTGAAACTTCGCTAGTACCACTGTTAAATTTTGAATTGCTATAATAATAATGAACATTTGCCGATGTGCATATGCCACTTTTCACTACACCCTGGATAATTCGGCAATTCTTAATGAGAAGAATTAGACTGAAACAAGTAAAAAAGCTAAAGTCGGGTGTCCCGACTTTGAAATACTCTGTACATATGTTTACAATAATTATAGAAAATAAAAAAAATTAAGAAAATAAAAAAAAATTTAATGATCGATTTTACCTTCCTCGGTATTCGAACTCACGTAAAGGGTGTATAATTGCACATTTACATAGCAATTGCGTCTGTGTGAGTGTATGTATGCCTATGCGCATCTATTCGTGTCTGTGTAAGCATTTTCGCAGTCAACCAAACAGCAACATCAACAACAGCCGCGGGCAGCGCTTGAGCAGCGCTGCAGCAGCAAATATATTTATGGCTATAACTTCTTGGTAAATCGGTCTATCATAGTGAAACTTGGCATACGGACACATAACATTACTAACTGGGGGTATTTGCAAAATTTTAGTTCGAAATTCCAAGAATTACGGGAGTTAGAGAAAATCGCATTTGCGGGGGAGAGGGGGAAGGGAGGGAAATTCCAAAATATACATTTTCTGCGTATTCACACAAGGCACCTTGGACTAAAATTTTGTGTTCCTAGGTCTTATGGTCTCCGTGATATAGGCGATTATACGAATGGAAAATCGGGAAAACCCCCATAGGGGGGAAGTGGGGGGGAAAATCAAAAAAATAAAACAAACTCGTATAGAATACACACATAACGCATCTTTGTGCAAAATTTGTTGTCTCTATCTCTAATAGTCATAATAGCTGCTGCAGCGCTGCTCAAGCGCTGCTCAAGCGCTGCCCGCGGCTGTTGTTGATGTTGCTGTTTGGTTGACTGCGAAAATGCTTACACAGACACGAATTGATGCGCATAGGCATACATACACTCACACAGACGCAATTGCTATGTAAATGTGCAATTATACACCCTTTACGTGAGTTCGAATACCGAGAGAGGTAATATCGATCCAATTTTTTTTTATTTATTTTTTTTTTTTATTTTTTATAATTATTGTAAACATATGTACAGAGTATTTCAAAGTCGGGACACCCGACTTTAGCTTTTTTACTTGTTTTTTTTTATTTTCTATAATTATTGTAAACATATGTACAGAGTATTTCAAAGTCGGGACACCCGACTTTAGCTTTTTTACTTGTTTGTTTTATCTCTTTTCGAATTAATTTTAGCTGATCATCTTTATGCAGCTTACAAATAGGTTCATCTAGTAGATTTAGACGACGTAATAGGTCATATTGAGAGCCATGAGTAACCATATCTAATCCGAACAACGAATGATAAGGAGAAAACTGTGTACTCTGATGTACCGAATTTCTAAGCGCACAACTAATCGCATCTATATGCTGATCCCAATCTCGCTGATCTTCGTTGAGGTATGCTCGCATCGCTGCAATTAACGAACGATTAACTCTTTCTGACGCATTGGATTGCGGCGAATAGAGAGCAGTATAAACGTGTTTAATTCCTAATGAAGTTAGCCATGAATTGAAGGTATTTTCTTTAAATTGTGACCCATTGTCACTAACAATAGATTCTGCAACTCCATATGTAAAAAATATCTTCTGCAAGAAATCCTGAATACTCTCTGTTGAAAATTTATTTAATGGACAAATCCAATGAAATTTCGATATATGATCTAACACAATAAGTAATCCTTTATAACCGCGCTTACTTCTAGGACAGGGTCCAAGTAGATCAATATAAAGACGTTGAAACGGCCGTTCAGAAACAACTTGTTTACCCATAGAAGGTTTTAACGTTACATTTGGGGATTTTGTACATTTACACACTTTGCATTCACGAATATAGTCACGCACTTGCGAAACGAATAAAAATTTCTGCGGATTAAATCCAAAGTCTTTGCTATACCACCGTGCGCTGCAACAACAGAATCATGAGCACGCTTAATTTTTCGATGGTCAGACCTTTCGGAATCCATAATTTCCAAATTGCTTTTTGAATTTGGTCATCACCACTATCATGCTGCGTACGTATGTACACATAACCGTCAACTATACGTACATCAGGGTATTTTGATTCATTTGCCAAAATATTGCCTTTCAAATTTTTATATTCCTCATCATCAAAACATGGAGAATTAAGATCAATTTCTGGACCAACATCTTCTAACTCTGTTACTTCGTGAGAATACATTCGAGAAAGGGCATCTGGAACAATGTTATCACGCGGAAACGGTATCCCTGCAGTAGCATGGCCCATCTTGCCATTCTGCCTTTGAGATTGGATTGTCTCATAAGCCAAACCAGGCTTGCATGGTCTGTTATAACTTCAAACTCTTGAAGTTCTAAGTAAGAACGAAATTGCTGTATAGTCTCTAGCGCTGATAAACATTCACGTTCCGTGACGCTATAGTTACGCTGAGCTGTATTTAATTTTCGTGACATAAAAATGACTGGCTTTTCTGTGCCGTCTTCAGAAATTTGTACTAAAACAGCACGTATTCCATAATCGCTTGCATCGCAATGTACGTAAAATTTCTTTGTAAAGTCGGGATTTTGTAATACTGGAGCAGAAGTTAACTTTAACTTTAGTTGATCCATAGCCTTCTGAGCTTCTTCTGTCCATACGAATTTCTTTTTATGTGAAAGCAGTTCTGTTATAGGAAAAACTATATCGGACAAATTTTCGATAAAGCGTCGTTACCAACCTGCTAAGCCTAAAAATCCTCGATCCACTTTACTATACATCAGCTTTTCCACCTCTGGTGAAACGGGATAAAAACGTTGTTTTACAGGGTTAGATTCGCCAACATCTATACTGTGTGAAATAATTGCTGTTCTGCCAAGACCTTGTTGTTCGAAGTTTGGAAAAAGCGAAACCACTGCTTCTAATCGTCTGTGTCGATCTGCCGATAAGGTGCATTTGAACTTTCTGCAGTTTCAACAGTAGAATCAATCGCTGACACCAGAGCTGGGGCTAAACCAAAAGCCTTCCAAAAATCAATTCCTAAAATAACTTTTTTATTTAGTGAAGGAACAATAAACAAGTAAAAAAGCTAAAGTCGGGTGTCCCGACTTTGAAATACTCTGTACATATGTTAACAATAATTATAGAAAATAAAAAAAATTAAGAAAATAAAAAAAAATTCAATGATCGATTTTACCTTTCTCGGTATTCGAACTCACGTAAAGGGTGTATAATTGCACATTTACATAGCAATTGCGTCTGTGTGAGTGTATGTATGCCTACGCGCATCTATTTGTGTCTGTGTTAGCATTTTCGCAGTCAACTAACAGCAACATCAACAACAGCCGTGGGCAGCGCTGCAGCAGCAAATATATTTATGGCTATAACTTCTTGTTAAATCGGTCTATCATAGTGAAACTTGACACACGGACACATAATAACCAACTGGTGGTATTTCCAAAATTTTAGTTCGAAATTCCAAGAATTACGGGAGTTAGAGAAAATCGCATTTGCGGGGGAGAGGGGGGAGGGAGAGAAATTCCAAAATATACATTTTCTGCGTATTCACACAAGGCATCTGGGACTAAAATTTGGTGTTCCTAGGTCTTATAGTCTCCGAGATATAGGCGATTATACGATTGGAAAATCGGGAAAACCCCCATAGGGGGGAAGTGGGGGGGAAAATCAAAAAAATAAAACAAACTCGTATAGAATGCACACATAACGCATCTTTGTGCAAAATTTGGTGTCTCTAGCTCTTATAGTCTCTGAGATCTAGGTGATCCTACGGACGGACAGAGGGACAGACAGACAGACAGGGCTAAATCGATTCGTCTTGTCATGCTGATCAAGAATATATATACTTTGTGGGGTCTGCCACGCCTCCTTCTGCCTGTTACATTTTTCAGCTCCCGCAAACCTAATATACTCTTGTACATTTCATGTACAGAGTATAAAAAGAAAGATAATGAAAAGAATCGGAAAATGTATTAGGAAACAGCAATACCTTCTTCAAAGCTAACCAGATGGTGTGGTTGCTACGGTCTCTACCCACCCTACCAATGATTTTTCCATTGTGCGTTATTTTAAGAAAAATCCCAAGAAGAGGCTACTTCACCTGCCTTATCCCTTTACATTAGGAAAAATATATTTAAATTCAAAAAGTCATAGTTATTTTATTCAATATATAATGAAAAATACTAAATTCCAATTAAACTTCATTCTTTTCCATTTATAAAATTCAAGTAATCATAACGTAAATAAAAGAAAAACATAATCAAACTAAAATTAAAGGTTAAAATTCATAAATAGCAAATAAGAGTTGATAAACCAAAGTTATTCTGCATAAGCAAGAGTAATTCATAATTGCGATATAAGTTAGTTTCCTCAAAACAATGAAAAATGATATCAGAGTATACCGGTTTAAAGAAAAAGCAATAATTCATGCATAAATACATCTATTGATAAGCATAAGTGCATCGAGAGCACAAAAATAAAAACATTATTATCAGTCGCTAGTAAAACAGTTATACCGAACTGTATAATTGCTAATACAGCAATAAAAATCAAAACAAACTTTGAAACTAAAAAAGCTGTGATGCTGGGCATCATATGTTTAATCGTTGCCGAAAGCTTTCAAGGGCATTGACCCCAAAACTTTAAAAGCCTTACTTTTATTTATTTGAAATTTACTTATTAACATGTACACTTGATGATCGAAAATAAGCAAGAAATAGATATGCAAGTTGGACTCACCCTCTGAAAAATCCGATGAAGGCCTCCATGGTTTCCAGATGTTGCTGTTTATGTTAGTATGGGATCAAAAATAATTTATACAAGCAGTACTATTTCAACACTTTCGATTAAGAAATATTTCCAAACTCAGCACTTATTGAGTTGCAAATGCCTGCTCTAATATATATGAATGTATGAGTTAATTTTATGCCTATGTAAGAGGCTCACTGGTAATAATGCAGAACTTTTAATAAAGGAAAACTGTTGCTTTTGCACAAACCAAAATACAGTTACTTTAAACAATTGCTATTAATAGCTGATGCTTAGATAAAATTATGCCAATAAAGTTGGACTTTGTACTTGCACTGTACATGCAATTTTTACATGGTCTCTGCTTTTAGGTTAAGCATGCAAAAATTTCTCCTGGTTTTTGGAGGGCACTGGAGTCTTTGTAAAAATCGAGTTCTCTCCGACGCTGCTGCTGCTACGTTTGCTGCATATTGCAATTCTGCCTTGTCGTTAATTTCTGCATTCAAATTCCAGTTTCGCTTGAGTATATGATGGGATGAATCTAACGTTTAATTGTGGATGAGCCGATCGAAACAATAGCTCTTGTCGGCATACAACATCCGTAATAAAATATTCTTCGAAGCAAAAAATAATCCAAAATGGAACAGATAAACGCTGTGAAATGGTGATCTCACAAGGTTTTAATAAAGCCTCCTTGAGATGGCTTCTCAATAGCACGATTTGCACACGAAAATATGCACGTGTTTCACTTTTAATAATTTAAACAAAATTTACTGCAGCTAAATAAAGCACAACTGATCGTGCCAGCGGTCAGAACAGAAAGAGGTCGAGTGCAGGAAGTAATTAAAGTCGTAGCCTATGTTTGAACTATTGATGCATTTACCAAAGTGGTTTGAAACTTCGCTAGTACCACTGTTAAATTTTGAATTGCTATAATAATAATGAACATTTGCCGATGTGCATATGCCACTGTTCACTACATTTTCAATAAATTAAACAGGAAAGTTTTTCTAGTGATTGCTCCACCAGTTGCGAAAATTCTTTCACGTTTTTGGTCTAAGTTAGTCTTTCATACTGTTTGTAATAAAATTAAAGAGTTGTCTTTGGTCAATATTCATTGCTTGTAGTGACCTTTGAACTGATCATTGCTCATTTTTATATCTGGCAACTCTTCTTTTTCGCCTTCAGGATTTATTACCGCTGGCTGTTCCAAAATTTCAAATACACGCATTCGATTTTCAAGCTGTAGAAAAAGTTTTCTGGATCAGATGTAGCTATAAAATATGGCACTCTTACAACTGCAGGATTATTCCTTACAGCCATTTTACTGTTATCTGATAGCGTAATAAGTTGACGACGTACGTTTGATTGAACTTCGTATGCATATTTTTTGTCAACACTTTCGTCTGTCTCTTTGCTTTCTTATTATAGAAAGGTTCATATAACATTGCAAATTCTGTAAGACTCATATGAGAAAAATCATTATCAGAATGATCCAAAGGACGTTTTTCATACCTTTCGAAGATATTACTACTATAACCAGTAGCGTGGCCCGTTCTGTCAAATTGCAATACTCGATAACGTTGTATTTCTTGAATTGCTTTTGGTATTCCATATATCTATCCAATATCCAATATATCCAATATCTACTCCTTCAGGTTCTCCTTTTGGCAAGTACTTTGCAATGTAATACGCTATCGCCTCATTTGAGCCGCATGGCTGAATGTTCATGTTACGCGTCCACAGTCTCAATAAGTCTGGATGATAATTATTTACCCAAGCATCATCTTTTCGACGCTTAAGTAAACAAATTCTTCCTCCATTACGAATAATGTCATCTGAGGAATGAGACCCTATCTGAGTCTCATTACATTCGTGCCGTGGAAAGTTAAATCGACATCTTACAGAATTACTATTTTTCGTACACGTTTCTGTATGTCGATGAATTTGACATTTTTTGACAAGATCGTGAAGTCTGGATCTTCTTCTGGAGTAGGCATTTTACAGGAACAGTTACGATCAAGAAGAAGTTCCCCTTCCTCTGTATCAAACTCTGGATGATTTTCTATCCAAATTACCATATAGTCCTCATCTTCGGACTACCACGACGTTGGAATTAAATGCGCAACCAATAATCTTTTACACTCCCTCCAAAAATTTCGTTATTGTTTTTTATATATTTTAATAACGCACTAACTCTAACCATAAATTGTCGGCTTAATATTACTGGGTATTTTTCTATTGGGTTTACACACACACATACAATCAGCTGTTCGTGTAGTTGCGTGCAAGCGATTGAAATAGCAGAAGCAAAATGTGAGACACTAATGTGTGAATGTACACACAAACATGTGTACACATCTATGTATGTATGTATGTTCATTTACTGACAGAGCAAGAAATGTTAATTAATTAAAAATTATTTAACATTTTTAAAAGTAATTTTTTCTTTGTTTAGTACATTTGGCATTAGGGTTTTCATTAGTAACTTTATGCAGCAACAACAAATTACAAAGAACGCAAATATCAAATAGTTGGGGACACCATATACACACACTCACACATAGAACAAGCAACAGTTCGTGTCTATGTGTGCGGGCCTCTACGTACGGTTGAAAAAGTAAAAAGTACATATATAGCATGTATGTATGTACATTAGTATGATATATGTATGTATACTTTGGACAATCGAGCACTGTTGTTTGATTGTAAAAAATAATGTTCTATGGTTTTAAATCAAATTTTTAAAACGAAAAACAACAACAACTGCAAGTCAAAGGCAAAATGCCAAAAGCTTACAGTTACCGTCGCTAGGCAACGACTGCGTAAGCGATAGTAAAGCAGAAGCCGAAAGCGGGCAGATGTACATATGTATGTTTGTATATGAATTGTTCTAATTGATCTCAATAAATTATAAGATGGTATTATTTAAATTTTCTGTTAATTGCATTCAAACTTCCATGGAATTATTGATTGTATCAACGAGTTCAACTATCGATAGTTTTGATGCTCTAGGACATAGAGCATCCTACACATGCCCATCTCTAGCATCTCAGCTGATCGCATATTTACAGCAACTTACCGTTTTAGTGTTAGCTAACAACGCTACAAATGTATTCTGAACAAATCTAAGAGTCATTTACCGTTAAGCCTATTTTGTGAGTGTATTCATGCGATTTACAAAAGCAGAAACACACCTTTTACATTCACAACAATCATATTTGGAAGACACAAATTAGTGTTGAATTAAAAAATGTAATACATACTTATATATCTACTAGCAGGTATTGCCCGTCTTAACCCGGCTCAACATAATGTTTCCAATTGTATTTATTTTGTGTGTGCATAAAGTACCCATATGTTTTCACCATATGAGTTACCAGTAGGAAGGCATTTAAGGTATTTAAATGAACATTTTCTGTTCTTGACAAAAAATTGTTCAGTAGTCCGTTACATTTTTGTTCTTGCCAAACTATTTCGTTAAACGAACATGACCACTATAACTAATATTTTTTAAAGCTCGTTTTCCCCCCTTTGGAGCTAGAATTTTCCAAAAGCCTTTCTTAGTGTGCTCCTACACTATGATGGATACTATGAAAGGATACTTGAGTCCAAATTTCATCTTTTACCGTTTGGGCTGTGCGTTGATCACCAATTAGTCAGGACAAACTGTTTTATATATAGAGAAACCGCAACGTTTTAAGATAGACTATGTGCAAAAAAAGGGAAATAATTATAAGGGTATATCCTAATTTTAAATTCACATTTGAGTCTTTTCGTGCCATATTGAGTCAATACGGTCACGCACAAACTCGGAATATGAAACACGGCGCTCGTGTCAATGCCGTGCAGCGATGAGCCACGATCAAAAAGCACTGACAATTCTCATCTCAATTTGCTAGAGTAAAACTTTCGATAGTTGAAGCCACCGATAGCATCAAAATATCGAAGTTTGAATGGAATAAGCAGAATATTTGAATAATAAAATCTAATTATTTATTGAGATCAATAAGAACAAATCATATGCATACATACATCTGCCCGCAATACGAAGCAGAATATACGTAGCTCCGTTATTCGGTTTCTGCTTTACTATCGCTTACGCAGTCGTTGCCTAGCGACGGTAACTGTAAACTTTTGGCGTTTTGCCTTTGCAATTAACATTAAATGGTCACAACGAAAGAAGAAGAGCGAGCCATTGACTTGCAGTTGTTGTTGTTTTGTATGTACATGCTACATACATATACAGGCATACATACAGCTGTGCTCAAAATAATAGTAGTGCTTTCATAAAAATTTAGTTCGTTCAAAAAATGTATGAAATGGTGATTTAATGAACTTAAAATAATTTGTATTGTTAAGTATAGTATATTAACAAGTAAATTATAAAGAAATAATAACAAATTCTGGTCATATAACAATTTAAATAATTATTTTTCCAAAACTTCATTAAATTGGTCGCTCAAAATAATAGTAGTGTTTCATTTGTTGGCCTCTTACTTGTCCCAACTGATCCAAATAATACGGTTATTATTTTAATTACTCATATTAGGACTTTCTAAATAATATTAGTATTTTGTAGCATAGCCTTCGTGTGCAAGAACTGCAGCACATCGCTTTGGCATGGAGTCCACGGGATTGTGACATCTTTGAGAAGGAATGGAGCTCCAAGCATGTCTAGCTGGTCCCCAAACCTATTCAAAATTAGTTGGTTTACTCTTGGCAACTTCCTTCTTTACATCGTACCATAAATTCTCAATCGGGTTGAGATCTGGAGACTGTTAGTTTGAAACCATTGTTTGGCAACATTATTTGTGTGCTTCGGATCATTATCCCGCTGGAATACCCAAGTCAGTGGCATTTCATCAATGGCATATGGCAGCATAATATTCTGCATTATATGCACATAAAGGTGGCGATCCATGACATTCCGGAGCCAATATAAGGCCCCGTGCCGTAATATGAAAAACTGGCTCATATCATAATACGAGCTCCTCCGTGTTTTACGGTTTTCGTGGTGAATCGAGGGTGCCATTCAGTGTTTGGTGGCCGCCTAACATCTGACCACAAAATGTTTCTCCATTACTGCACTAGCCAATCAATGTGGTCTTGTGCAAATTTAATTCGTCTTGCCAGATGTTTTTTTATGAGAAGGGGCACTTTCCTTGGACTCCGAGCTGCCATATTATTTTGCAGTAGATGCCTACTCCGTATTATTTGTGTACTTGTATGGAGATTTAATTCATCTATTATATCGGTAGAGCTCGCAAATGGGTTCTGCCTAAAGTATCTCACTACAAGGGTCGCCAATTTATCTGGCATAGAGCGAGGTCTTCCACGTGCTTAGGGGCTTGGGATAAATTTTATACCATTACACACCGTTGTAGGAGGACAACCTACTATATTTTGGACTTCATTGTAAGTTTTTCCCTCAGATATCAATTTTTGAATGAGTGCACGTGTATTGGAAACTATTGTAAACTATTAAAAAATAATAGAACTTACTAGTAGCTTCTTTTCGTGAGCTTAAGGAGCGACACACTTAATATTTTTGGAATGTTTGTGCAAGCACTACTATTATTTTGAGCGCGTAGAATAGGGACTAGCTGTGGAAAATGAAAATAACAACAACAACAAGTGCACAAAAAGCTAAAGTAAAGCGTCATTTTATTGTGCTCTTGTTGTAGATCACATAGGTAGAAGAAAAGGATTAAAAATGAAAGGAAACACAAAAATACGAACGGTAGAACGTAGTGAAAAATATCACTACTATTATTTTGAGCACAACTGTACATATGCATGTACATAAGTATGTATGCATGGGCACACATAGACACGAACTGTTGCTTGTTGTATGCATGTGTCAGTGTGTGTATGTGATGTCCCCAACTATTTGATATTTGATATATGGCAAGTAAAAAACATATTGCTATATTTTAATCGTTGAATGCCAATTTGTTGATATAGTTATGTTGATTACATTACCCAAATTTGAAATCGATCGGACAAAATTTATAACACAAACTATTCATTTGAAAAAGTGAATAAATATTAAAACCCCAATAATAAATTTAAATGCGGTATATCGAAAATATCGATACTTGTGTTGATATATCGTAATACATGTCGAATACAAATACATCGAAAAACATCGTTTGAGAGTTATTGATTATAATACTGTATTCATACATACATGCACCGCAACAATAAGTACACCGCATACCTACTTAGAATATTTCACTCACGATCACACAAAACACCGCATAAAAAAGTGTTGATTATACTCATGGCCTTCTTATACTTAGATCAACGCAATCACAACAAGACTTCGCTATCCTCTTCACTCATTTTTGTACTTATGCGGTTGGTGATTGCAAAGAAACTTGTGAGAGTAAAAACCACCACCAAATGTTTGCGATCAATTGAGTATTGGGTTTTTACGCACTCCGCAATTTTTTACTCTGTTTTTTTGAGTGTTCGCTCTGCACGATCAATTCAGATGCGGTGCCTGCAATACTTGTACTTATGAAAGTATGATTTGCGATGTTGACCTTGGATATTCAGTGCACATGTGTTTACACGTATGTACATATGTATGTATGTAGTAGAACATGTATGTATGTTCTTTTGTGTGTACACTGTACATATTCCGCTACGATTTTGTTTTGGCTATATCGCTAAGAATACAAACATAAACAAGGCAAGGTAAAAAAAAGATGTGTACAAAATTAAAAGGATTTATTTAATTCATTTTTTTGCTCTTATGAATACGTTCCTCTATGATCGATTCAACACTAATGAACCTTATGCAGCAATTAACTATACCCTTCCATATGAAGCAGAATGCAGAAAAAAATAATTTACAGTGCATTATGAGCATACATAAAAAAACGCCGTTATGCACATGCGTTGTTTTCAGTACTTTGTCTTTGCTTCGCTTCGATTTTCATATGCGGTGTTTGCAGTACCCGGTCTTTGCTTTGCTAATCATCACATTGATTTTGTCAACTCTTCTCTCATCGTTTCTTGCGCACGCAATATTTGTATTGTGCGCGTATGAGTATAAGTACGATTGCAGAAAACGACAACAAGAATGTGCGATGAAAAAGTAAAGCAGAAACCGCATACACCCATGATCGAGTACGAAAGTGATCCAGTCATAGCAATACAAAAATGCCTTTTGAGTAGGTCACTAAATTGACAAAATAGTATGCGGTGGCGATCACACCGCAACCGCTTTTTCAGTAAGTATACTTAGAGTCACAAAAATAGGCACTCATGCAGTACTCTGATACAAATGTATTTGCATGTGTACGGTAACTGTAAACTTTTGGCATTTTGCGTATGCAATTAACAGCCGAAAATGATCAAATCGAAAGAAGATTTGCGAGCCAACAACTTGAAGTTGTTGTTTTAAAAATTTCCATTTGAAACCATAGAACACTATTTATTACAATTAAACAACAGTGTTCGATGGCCCACTGCATACATACAAACCTATATATGTATCTATATAGGAATGTATGAACGTACATACATAATTATTGATGTACATACATATGTACATACTATACATACAGACGTATGTACATATGTATGTACGTATGTAATACATACGGTGCTGGTGTAATTCATAATGCGAAATTCTTTCTAGGGGGAGCAATGTCCCCCCTGCCCAACCTGCGTACGCCCTTGTAGTCCGTTGTCCTAAAAACCCCTTATGCCAAATGTACTAAACAAAGAAAAAATAACCTAAAAATGTTTATGTTATAATGTTAATAATTTTTAATTAATTAACATTTCTTGCCCTGTCGGTGCAAGACGAATGTACTTTTGTACATGTATGTATGTATGTACATACATGTGTACAAATGAACATTCACTCATTAGTGTCTCACATTTTGCTTTGGCTTCTTCAACCCTTTGCACGCAACTACACGAACAGCTACTTGTATGTATGCTTGTGTGTGTGTGTATGTTTACTTAGTTGTCCCCAACTGTTTGATATTTTGTATTGTTTGTTCTGCCTGCATTTGTAAAATGCATACTTTAAAAATCGTTAAATGCAAAGTTGTAATTTTAGTTACGTAGATTATATTACCCAAATTTGAAATCGATCGGACAAAATTTATAACACAAACTTTTCATTTGAAAAAATGAATAAATTTCGAAAAACCGAGTATGCAGTTTTGTTTGTATTCTTTTATAGATTATAAAAACCAAACTTAAAGTTGATCGATTCAGAAATGCAGAATTTTCGAACAAACTTTGGAGCTACTTTTCTCCCTTTGGAGCTCGAATTTCCCAAAATCCCTTCTTAGTGCGCATCTACACCATGATAGGATAATTGAGCCCAAATTTCAGTTTCCTAGCTTTTACCGTTTGGGCTGTGGGGTGTTGATTGTGTTTCAATTCTTCCACGGAAAACCCCCCCTTTTTCATGCCCCAGGAAAAATGGTGAAAAACCAAGTTAACAGTTTTTCTTGTATTCTTTTTGAGAGTATACAAACTAAGTTTGAAGTTAATTGGATGAAAATTGTAGATTTTTCATACAAACGTTGGAGTTCGTTTTCTCCCCTTAGTGCTCACTTTCACTATAAGAGGGATCTTGTGTCCAAATTTCAGCATCCTAGCTCTTACCGTTTGGGCTGTGCGTTGATTGCCAATCAGTCAGTCAGTCAGGACAAACTGTTTTATATATATAGAGATGTATGTATGTATATAGGCGGATAACGCCTGCATGAAAAATTTAAATGTATGTACATATCAGCGTTGACGAGCGCTCCAATTTTGGCGGGACGTCCCGATATATAAATCAAAATTAAATGTACCGCGTCGGACTTTTCGGGGATAACTCGACCGTGCGTACAACGTGCTGAGGAAGCACACAGTTAAGTCAACACACAGGCAGTCTATCCGGTGCGTAACGAAGATACATATGTATATATGTATGTATGTACCATATATAGTACTTATTGTACTATTTGCATTTTGAAAGGTTCGATGAATGAACTCTTTAAAAAACTTTAGAGAGTGTCGAAAGAAGAATATCATATAGTAAATAAACTTTTAATTATAAGCACATTTTACTTAGCCCAGAAAAGACTGCTAGTGATATGTATATAAAAAGTTCTTACAAATGCTTGTCGAAGTGTAAGTAAAATTTGATTCATTTACTTGGTTATTTAAGCTTTTGTATAGGCTTAGTTCATCATCAAAATTTATTTGAAGTCGTGTGTTGAATATAATAAGGTCATCTTTAATGCCAATACCATAGCACAACATTGTGTACCTTCAAATCCTGATATAATATATTTATATTATCATTAGCTTGATGCCATGAGTCACGTAAAATTAATTCTAAAAATAGGCCGTGGATCTAGATTATTCCAAAACGATTTAGATGGTGCAGTCTTTTTCTTCGAATTTAAATGAGTCTTGCAGCGGTTACAAACAACTAAGCAATTTTTAAGCTTAAGTTCATCGGGCAAATAAAGTGCTATAGTACTGTTTACAGTCCACTTTGAATTTTGATGCGGGTAGCATCGTTTAGTGCAAATTTCACAAATTTTATCACAAAATGTGTTAATTGCACGTATAAAAGCCGCTTTACTCGCTCTATCTAATTCTCTAGAATCAATATTATGCTGCCGCATGTGCTGCATAGGCTGCCCTATCTTCCGCTGTTTGTGAGGCTCGATACTGACCACTATTTTGCCGCATGTGCTGCAAACGGGCTGCCCTATCTTCTGCTGATTGTGAGGCTCGATACTCAGCACTATGTTGCCGCATGTGCTGCAAACGGGTTGCTCTATCTTCTGCTGATTGTGAGGCTCGATACTCAGCACTATGTTGCCACATGTGCTGCACACGGGCTGCTCTATTATCCCCTGATTGTAAGGCTCTATATTTTTTTTATATAAAGTCGCTTCTTATTTTGTCTCTCAATCTCTTCATCATTTGAGAGTTCTGGAATTTTGTCTATCATTTTTTGTCTTTTTTTCTCCATTCTTCTTTTTCTTTGTGTCGTAGTTTCATTTTTCATTTTTGTTCCCACGAGTAATGGACAATTAAACGGTGAAAATAATAATAAAGGTAGAATATAAGTAAAAATAAACTCTAACAAATAAATCAAAGCACCTAACTCTTCAACCAAGCAGTTGCGAATTGCTAGCGCCAAAAATAATAATGCCCAAAATAAAAGTAAAATATTGTCTAAAATGATCATGCAATTAATAGTAATTGAATTGATCATCAATAAAGTCAATCCTTGACCCCTGTGCCAATTTTCATTTCATTTTTTATGCTTAAGGCAGATTTTGGGAAACAAAAAAATGTTAAAGACAAAATAAGAGTCTTAATAAAGAATGTTTTAAGGGAAATATATATAGAAAATATATATAATTTATATAAATTAAAAGGAAACTAACTTTTTGTTAGTGGCCAAAGGCACAAAAAATATATATACATATACATATGTATTTCCAAAATATGCACTTTATAATTAATACATTGAAGCACTCATAAAATTAAGTATTCCCGTTTTAAATTTTAAAATCGCACCACATTCACAACCGCCCAGAAGTTAATGCAAAATGTAATTAAATGAAACAAATTTCTTGGACCTTCCGAGCTTTTTTTTATGTTTTTTAGATCATTTGGAATCACGCGGTTTTATTGGCAGCTACTTGCAGGTCAACGATTAAAAAGGATGAATTGGCAGTTTATTTGCTGGGATAACATCAGCAAGTAATTTCTATGAGGTCGCTCAAAAAATAGAATGAATCCCATTTAAAACCCTTACACGAATGTCCCCAAAAGACATTGAACCTTTTTTAGGTAATCCACGAAAGATTGTGCAGGATAGCTATATTAAAAAATATATAAATTTATTATCATAAGACATGTATTCACATAGCATTTATTTTCATGTGAATGATAAGGTAAAATATTCTCTTTGTGTATACTATTGGGAGGAAATTTGTATCGTTAATAACTTTTCTTGGAACTGATCGACTTGGATGAAATTTAACACAAAATTAGATATTTATATGTAGACTACGTGTGCAAGGTTTACTTCACGTAGCTTTCGAAATGTGGACATGATTGACGACATGCTGTAGCGGGGGGAGGAAAACCAAAAGATAACATTAACTCGTGTTATCTGTATATTAAGAGAGTCTACATAGCAAGTTGGTTCACGTTGCTTTAAAAGTGTCGACCAGGCAACTGCAAAGAGTACTACATTTTCATTCATACTCGAGTATTTACCCATACTCGGTATGATTATTTCATTTGGGTATAGTGACAGGCTGGTTGGTTTTAAACGAACCCTGCAAGCTGCAAAAACTCAGGATGAGACCGAAACTGTTTGCCTGTGTGCAAGCAATGATCGAACGTCGTATTTACAATCATTCCTGCATGACCGAAATATTCGCATCAGTACTAATTTCCGAGACATGCCAACCGAGCAATGATCTCGGCGCGTGCATTTGCACTGAAATACAACAACTATTAGCGAAAAGAAATACTTTCCTTTTTATTTAAATATGACAGTTATGATATTTTAATTTATATTAATTTGTTAACTTTTAGATATTTGAGTTCCTTTTTTAAGAAATAAAATCATGCTACATATCATAATATGAAAATAAACAAATATGTTTTGTTTTAATTCAGTGCTTTTTTATTTAAAATACGCACATGTTTGCACATACATATGTAAGCGAGTAAGAGCTGTGCGACTCAGCCGAGCACGACCCCTGGGAGAAAGCATATAAGCTCATTGTGAAACGAATCTACACTGGCGGACGCAATGCTCCCATGGATGCCGAGCAACTCTCACGAACTGTGCGCACTCTATTCCCCTCGAGACCTGAGTCACCTGCGATAATACCTACCACGGACGAGTTATCGCCTGCTTATGGCGACGTCACCACTGAGGAGGTGCTGCTAGCTGCCCGCAGCCTGCAGCTCAACAAAAGCGTCGGGTCCGGATTCTATACCGAACCGCGCACTCAAACTGGCACTATATATGCACCCTGGGGCGTTCGCTCCACTGTTCGGTAAATGCATCAGAGAAGGCATATTCCTAGCCTGCTGGAAGGTACAGAACCTGGTCCTACTGCGGAAACCCGGTAAACCGCTCGAAAACCCCTCATCCTACAGGCCGATCTGTCTCCTGGACTCGATCGGTAAGGTGCTGGAGCGACTGCTTTGCTCGAGGCTTGAGGCAGCCATCGGTCTTTCTCCTAACCAATACGGGTTCAGAAAATCACGGTCCACGATTGACGCGATCAGTAGAGTGGTGGATATAGCGTCGAGGGCAATAAACGGCAGCAAATGGAAAGGAGGAGCAAAAAAAATACTGTATGGTGGTGACCCTGGACATCAAAAATGCGTTTAATTAGGCAGACTGGGGTTGCATTCTCAACGCGCTGGTGGATCAAGGCGTACCTACGGGCCTGGTGCGCTAACCGCCAACCGCATACTCAGATTTCACACAACGTCTGGCATCAAATCCCGCAATGTTGTCACTGGCGTCCCCCAAGGGTCGGTCCTAGGGCCGCTGCTCTGGAACGTCATGTATGATGGCATTCTCCGTGGGCCTGGAACTAGCGGCTGGCAAAACTAATCAGCAGCCGCAAGGCGGTAGAGCAGGCGCACATTTCCATGGTACGCTCATGCGGTGCAAACGATCCATCAATTAGCTTGGGGTTAGGTTGGACACAAGATTGTGCTTTCGAGAACATCTGGAGCAGACGAACAAGAAAGCTGCTGAGGCAACAAGGGCGCTGGCCCGAATCATGGCCAACACTTGGGGCCCCAAGCAAGGTCGGAGGTTACTTCTTATGAGCGTAACTAGATCAATATGCGGCACCGATATGGGCGGCCGCGGTGAACAAGAGGAGCTACATCCGCGACCTCGCTACATACCGTCTGGGTGCACTCCGTATGTGCAGCGGGTTCAGGACGATCTCCGACGATGCAGTGCTGGTGATCGCGGGGAAAGTGGCAAGAGCGCTGGAGCGCGTCGTCCAAAGGCAGGTGGACCCACACGGTCATTCCTGACGTAGCATCGAGGATCGACAGAACGCACGGGAAGGTCGACTTCCACCTAGCCCAACTTCTAAGCGGCCGCGGTTGCTTCAGAAATTATCTCAATAGATTCGGGCACGACTCCAGTGCGGAATGCCCTGCCTGCAGAGGGATATTGGAAGATGCAAATCACGTAGCCTTCAAATGCCCAAGGTTTGAAGCGGACAGAAGGAGATTGGAGGCGATAATCGGCACCCCTCCAACTGCGACGAACTTTGTGTTCAACATGCTTCTTAACGAAGATTCGTGGGCTGCGAGCGCAAACTTTGCGGCCTCCGTCATGATGAAGCTCAGGAATCAGGAGTGGGAGAGAAGCGCTATATAAGCGGGTGTTCGCCCGGACGAAGCAATGCCTAACGGTCGTATCGCCTGGACGCCAACCTGCATATGTTACTGTTCTTGTTATTTTTCCTTTATCTTTAATTTTCCACTGTTACATTTATATACAACTATACAACTAATTCATAATAAAGAATACAAAAAAAAAACACATATGTAAAACCTGCGCATAACCCGAGTACAACTCGCGCAATGTCTGAAATGTTTGAAAGTAAACCAATCAAGACTGGTACTTGTTCGCAAAGAAAAAGGCTGAGAGTACTTAACCCGTTCGAACTCGTTTGCAACCAAGCAAAGATCTAATTTGTTTCGCTAATAACATTTCTTAGAATTGACCGATTTATATGAATTTTAGAAATATTGTATTGTCATCAGTCCTTGACCCCTGTGGAAATTGGTAAAAATTACGCTGAAAGATTCCGTTACATACATGCATACATACAAGCAGGTTAAGCTAATAAAAGCGTTTTAAAAAGCTAAAGTCGGGTTTCGCGACTTTGAAATACTCTGTACATATGTTTAAAATAATTATAAAAAATTAAGAAAATTCCAAAATACACATTTTCTGTATTCACAAAAGACACCTTGGTGCTCCTAGGTATTATAGTCTCCGAGATATAGGTGAATTTACGAACGGCGGTTCCGAAAATTCCCCATAGGGGAGAGGGAGAAAATCAAAAAAATAAAACAAACTCATAAGGCATGATTGTGCAAAATTTTGTGTCGCTATCTCTTATAGTCTCTGAGATCCGGGTGTTCATATGGACGGACGGACGGACAGACATAGATCGACTCGTTTTGTAATGGTGATCAAGAATATATATACTCTGTGGGGTCTGCCACGCCTCCTTCTTCCTGTTACATTTTTCAGCTCGCGCAAACCTAATAGACTCCTGTATATTTCATGCACAGAGTATAAAAATGGGACGCTTGCTTGCCCAACTTCCACCCTATGTGGGTTTTTCCGATTTTCAGTTCGTATAATCACCTATATCTCGGAGACTATGGGACGTAGGGACACCAAATTTTAATCCAAGATACCTTATACGCAGAAAATGTATATTTTGGAATTTTCCTACCTACCCCATCTCCCCCGCAATCCGTGATCTTCCATAACTCCCTAATTCTTGGAATTGTGTCCGTTTGCCAAGTTTCATTATGATAGAAAGATTTAACAGGAAGTTATAGCCATAAATATAATTGCTGCCACGCGCTGCCCGCAGCTGTTGTTGATGTTGGTGCTTTGGTTGACTACAAACATGCTCACACAGGCGCGAATAGACACGCATAGAAATGCATACACTCACGTAGACGCAATTCCTATGTAAATTATACATCCTTTACGTGAGTCCGAATACCGTCCGAATAATCGATCAAAAAAGATTTCTTAACTTTCTTGTTATTCTAAACATATGCACAGAGACACGCATAGAAATGCATACACTCACGTAGACGCAATTCCTATGTAAATTATACATCCTTTACGTGAGTCCGAATACCGTCCGAATAATCGATCAAAAAAGATTTCTTAACTTTCTTGTTATTCTAAACATATGCACAGAGTATTTCAAAGTCGGGACAGCCGACTTTAGCTTCTCTACTTCTTTCAACATTTAATTGGCGTTTCCGCTTTTTATTTAACATAGTACATTAGAGAATTTAGACACAATTAGTCAGTCAAATGTAATCGTTGACAGTCAGCTGTTGCTCGCATCTATGCGCTACAGGTCTGAAACAGAATAAGTCTGTTAAATGTAAGCGTCGACAGTAAGCAGTTGCTGTGGCTTAGAGGGTAAGTTCGAAGAAATGAAACCTTTCGTTTTGTTTTGTGACACCGACGGATTTTTGGGAACCAACTGTAGCCGAAACCTCCGGAGATTTCTGTGGCACCCCTGCATATGTAAATATTTTTTTGGCTTTAGTTCTATGGGAGCTTTGAGATATAGTTGACTTACGAATTTGAAATTTAGAGAATGATTGATGAATCCGTTAAAAAGGTTCTATTTAATCTTCTTCGTTTACATTGGGCCAGGCAGCCGATTTTTGGCATAAATTCGAAACATGAAGTTAGAGACTTGAAATTTAGTACAGGTACTTGTAATGACATATATAAGAACTGTGTTAAGATTTTGGACCGATCTGATCACGCCCACTCCTACCGCCCATATAAGACACAGATGTTGCCATTAGTCTTACAATAAATAACACTTATATTTATGATTATTTGCGCAACAAATTGGAAAAAAACCAACCATTGCAAAACTCATGCCAAACTTTAAATATGGCCATTTTGCATAAATTCTTTTGCGCTCGCCCCACAGATAGGTCACAATTGATATGCTTTTGTATTTGTCAAAACGATATACATCATGTATAAGAAGCACTACGATGTAACCACAAAACATTTCAAAAATATTCTATGTAGGAGTTTTAGGGGTATTATGGTGAAATAACGAATAAGGATTTCTGTGCACTTTCAACCTTAGCTACAAAATAAAAGTACCCGAAAAGCCGCAAAAAGTCTCAAAAAAAACTATATTTAATATAAGTTAATATAAATATTCAACTTTAATTTGGCAATATTACTTTATCGCAGAAAGTTGAAGATAGTTTGGTTTCGCTCCACAATAGACGGGCACTTTGTTTAAGTTTTTTACAAATATGAGCAACACAAAAAACAAATTAACTAATACGAACACATTTTGTTTTTATATAAACTTTCTACACACCCAGGCCTTTCATTTCCATTATAAACATTTACGTATTTTTCAAAATTAGGAAATTGACAAGTCCGCAAAGTTAGCAAAAAATTTCGCACTATTTTTACCAAATCGCCTTGCAGATCGATCAATTGACTTTGAAGTGGTATCAATATTGCATAAAGTGTTGTGTTGCAGTGTTGCATAAAGATCAAAAATATTTATGTTTTTGTTGTAGTTATGGTATGTGTTTTAAGAAAGTAATATCAAAATAAGAATTTGTTTCCATGAAATTTTTGAATTTATGCAAAAAAAAAAAAAAAAAACGGCCGCCTGCCCCAATGTGCTGTGTAGTCCACTGGACTTACACAGCGATAATTCGACCAATTCTCCTCAATGGAGTCTCGCTATTTCGAGAGCGGTAAAAAGGCGTCGGCCATGGGAAACGACCTCATACCCTCAATTACTGATTATTGCACTCACAAGGACTATTTTCATACTCCCTTTTCATACCGGACCACCGGGCTCAAACAACTCAATTAGAGTTTTCACTAATGGCTCCAAGCTAAACAGTCGCGTCAGTGGCGGTGTTTTTTTTTTTTCGAATAACTCAACATAAATAAATCATTCAGACCCAAGACCATTATAGCGTTTTTCACGCAGAAATTCTCGCTATTCAGGAGGCTCTTACAACTGCACTTATTCGGATAGCCAAGCGGCTATAAAATCGCTTAGTGCAGTATCATCCAGCTTGAAAATAGCGAACTGTAGCAGATCTTATCATTACCTCTACCGACGAACTGGCAAGATACGGTATTACTGTCCCCATCCTTCTGGATAAGGAGAGTATCGGTATACCAATGGCCAGCTGAAAAATTCTAGTCCGGAAGGACGAGTGATGTTTTCAAATCAATCCAAGCCTAACATGGGAAGACTGGCCTGTGGAACAGTCCAAGCGGCAAACAACGGGCCAAACCACTCCTAAATGAGTCAGGATTATGCCCCTGACTACCGGGACAACCTAACCTATTGAATGAGCGGTCACCAGAATAAACGCGCGAAATATGGAATCAGCCGATGCCCTACTAGACTCACTCACTAGTCCTCATTAATATCTTGTACCACTCGGACATTGTCGAACGAACATATATGATCACAAACAGCAGAACGAACTGAATGAAGTAAAATATATATCTACTAGCAGGTATTGCCCGTCTTAACCCGGCTCAATATAATGTTTCCAATTGTATTTATTTTGTGTGTGCATAACCTACCCATATGTTTTCACCTTATAAGTTACCAGTAGGAAGGCATTTAAGGTATTTAAATGAACATTCTGTTCTTGACAAAAAATTGTTCAGTAGTCCGTTACATTTTTGATCTTGCCAAACTATTTCGTTAAACGAACATGACCACTATAACTAATATTTTTTAAAGCTCGTTTTCCCCCCTTTGGAGCTAGAATTTTCCAAAAGCCTTTCTTAGTGTGCTTCTACACTATGATGGATACTATGAAAGGATACTTGAGTCCAAATTTCATATTTTACCGTTTGGGCTGTGCGTTGATCACCAATTACAAACAAACAGGACAAACTGTTTTATATATAGAGATAACGCAACGTTTTTAGATAGACGATTTGCAAAAAAGGGGGAATAATTATAAGGGTATATCCTAATTTTAAATTCACATTTGAGTCTTTTGTGCCATATTGAGTCAATACGGTCACGCACAAACTCGGAATATGAAACACGGCACTCGTGTCAATGCCGTGCAGCGATGAGCCACGATCAAAAAGCACTAACAATTCTCATCTCAATTTGCTAGAGTAAAACTTTCGATAGTTGAAGCCACCGATACCATCAAAATATCGAAGTTTGAATGCAATAAGCAGAATATTTAAATAACAAAATCGAATTATTTATTGACATCAATAAGAACAAATCATATACATACATCTGCCCGCAATGCGAAGCAGAATATACGTAGCTCCGTTATTCGGTTTCTGCTTTACTATCGCTTACGCAGTCGTTGCCTAGCGACGGTAACTGTAAACTTTTGGCGTTTTGCCTTTGTAATTAACATTAAATGGTCAAAACGAAAGATGTGCGAGCCAACAACTTGAAGTTGTTGTTGTTGTTTTGTATGTACATGCTACATACATATACAGGCATACATACATATGCTTGTACATATGTATGTATGCATGGGCACACATAGACACGAACTGTTGCTTGTTGTATGTATGTGTGAGTGTGTGTATGGGATGTCCCCAACTATTTGATATTTGATATACATATGGCAAGTAAAAAACATATTGCTATATTTTAATCGTTGAATGCCAATTTGTTGATATAGTTATGCTGATAACACTACCCAAATTTGAAATCGATCGGACAAAATGTATAACACAAACTATTCATTTGAAAAAGTGAATAAATATAAAAACCCCAATAATAAAATTAAATGCGATATATCGAAAATATCGATACTTGTGTTGATATATCGTAATACATGTCGAATACAAATACAACGAAAAAAAACGTTTGAGAGTTATTGATTATAATACTGTATTCGATTATTCACTGTACACATATGTACATAAATACATACAAATGTATTTGCATGTGTACGGTAACTGTAAACTTTTGTCATTTTGCGTATGCAATTAACAGCCGTAAATTATCAAAACGAAAGAAGATTTGCGAGCCAATAACTTGTTGTTGTTGTTGTTTTAAAAATTTTGATTTGAAAACATAGAACACTATTTATTACAATTAAACAACAGTGTTCGATGGCCTACTGCATACATACAAACCTATATATGTATATAAGAATGTATGTACGTACATACATACTTATTGATGTGCATATGTACATACTATACATACAGACGTATGTACATATGTATGTACGTATGTAATACATATGGTGCTGGTGTAATTCATAATGCGAAATTCTTTCTAAGGGGAGCAATGTCCCCCCTGCCCAACCTGCGTACGCCCTTGTAGTCCGTTGTCCTAAAAACCCCTTATGCCAAATGTACTAAACAAAGAAAAAATAACATAAAAATGTTTATGTTATAATTGTAATAATTTTTAATTAATTAACATTTCTTGCCCTGTCAGTGCAAGACGAATGTACTTTTATACATATGTATGTACATACATGTGTACAAATGAACATTCACACATTAGTGTCTCACATTTTGCTTTGGCTACTTCAACCGTTTGCACGCAACTACACGAACAGCTGCTTGTATGTATGCTTGTGTGTGTGTGTATGTATACTTAGTTGTCCCCAACTGTTTGATATTTTGTATTGTTTGTTCTGCCTGCATTTGTAAAATGCATACTTTAACAAGTAAAAAAGCTAAAGTCGGGTGTCCCGACTTTGAAATACTCTGTACATATGTTTACAATAATTATAGAAAATAAAAAAATTAAGAAAATAAAAAAAAAAATTTGATCGATTTTACCTCTCTCGGTATTCGAACTCACGTAAAGGGTGTATAATTGCACATTTACATAGCAATTGCGTCTGTGTGAGTGTATGTATGCCTATGCGCATCTATTCGTGTCTGTGTAAGTATTTTCGCAGTCAACCAAACAGCAACATCAACAACAGCCGCGGGCAGCGCGTGGCAGCAATTATATTTATGGCTATAACTTCTTGTTAAATCGGTCTATCATAATGAAATATCGGCATACGGACACATAATAACCAACTGGGGGTATTTCCAAAATTTTATTTCGAAATTCCAAGAATTACGGGAGTTACGATTTGCGGGGTAGAGGGGGGAGGGAGGGGAATTCCAAAATATACATTTTCTGCGTATTCACATAAGGCATCTGGGACTAAAATTTGGTGTTCCTAGGTCTTATAGTCTCCGAGATATAGGCGATTATACGAATGGAAAATCGGGAAAACCCCCATTGGGGGGAAGTGGGGGGAAATCAAACAAAATAAAACAAACTCGTATAGAATACACACATAACGCATCTTTGTGCAAAATTTGTTGTCTCTATCTCTTATAGTCTCTGAGATCCAGGTGTTCATACGGACGGACAGACGGACAGACAGACAGACAGGGCTAGATCGACTTGTCTCGTCATGCTGATCAAGAATATATATACTTTGTGGGGTCTGCCACGCCTCCTTCTGCCTGTTACATTTTTCAGCTCCCGCAAACCTAATATACTCTTGTACATTTCATGTACAGAGTATAAAAATCGTTAAAGGCAAAGTTGTAATTTTAGTTACGTAGATTATATTACCCAAATTTGAAATCGATCGGACTAAATTTATAACACAAACTTTTCATTTGAAATTGTGAATAAATATTAAAACCCCAATAATTCAAGCTCCAACACAAATTTGCAGTTTTGTTTGTAGTTTTGTTTGTATTCCTTTATAGATTATAAAAACCAAATTTAAAGTTGATCGATTCAGAAATGCAGAATTTTCAAACAAACTTTGGAGCTACTTTTCCCCCCTTTGGAGCTCGAATTTTCCAAAATCCCTTCTTAGTGCGCATCTACACCATGATAGGATACTTGAGCCCAAATTTCAGTTTCCTAGCTTTTACCGTTTGGGCTGTGGGGTGTTGATTGTGTTTCAATTTTTCCACGGAAAACCCCCCCTTTTTCATGCCCCAGGAAAAATGGTGAAAAACCAAGTATACAGTTTTTCTTGTATTCTTTTTGAGAGTATACAAACTAAGTTTGAAGTTAATTGGATGAAAATTGTAGAATTTTCATACAAACGTTGGAGCTCGTTTTCCCCCCTTTGGAGCTCGAATTTTCCGAAACCCCTTCTCACTTTCACTATAACAGGGATCTTGTGTCCAAATTTCAGCTTCCTAGCTCTTACCGTTTGGGCTGTGCGTTGATTGCCAATCAGTCAGTCAGTCAGTCAGTCAGGACAAACTGTTTTATATATAGAGATTGGTAACCCGTGTGCGAAAAACTCCGCCAGCTGTGCATCAGCCCATACCTCAAAATGCACAGCACAACAATACAAGCAAGCAGAAGTAACATCGATAAGAAAATTAAATATTTCGTAAATGAATGTTTTTTTTTTTAACAAAATAAATAAAACAGATATTTGTACAAGTACAGAGTCCAGTACTGAGTTCAGCTAAGGCAGCAACATGAGGACACATAAGCACAAACTAAATGTAATTGTCGAATTTGACTTGTCTTCTCATTCTGATCAAGAATATATATACTTTGTGGGGTCAGCCACGACTCCTTCTGTCTTTTACTTTATCCGCAAAGCGATTATATCGTTGTACATTTCATGTACATCGTACAAAAATAAAAGCTAGTCCTTTCTCGGAGTTAGGGGGAATCTGGATGTAAAGTTTGGTTATACCAGCTCTTACGCTCATGCTGATCAAAAATACTCCTTCGATGTGTTACATGTACACTCGCAATAAGCTAGTATAACCTTTTACGCTTTAGATACAGGGTATAATTAGACGTGTAAGAACAAATAAAGTCAAATCTTGTCATAATAATTTTTGGCTCACCATTTCTCTCCCTTTTCTTCGCACATTCGAAGAATGGCAAACATTGTTCGCAGTTTATTGCTTGGCATAATGGTTTCTAGGTCCTTATTGGACAAAAACTGCCGCCACCAGTCGTTAGTTACAGAAATAGATCCAGTTTGGCTGTCGTATATATCATCCGGTTGATCATCATCAGAGTGTGTATTTATAATTTTTTTTGTATCTTTTTTATTTTTTTGCTAAAAGGAACATTTTATCAAAAATACGATAGCTCAGTTTTATTATATTTACGAAAGACCACTCGATGCTTACAAAAATTGCGTTCTTCCAAGCATCTTCTAAAACTTTTGGATGCGTCCATATCTAGTAATAAAATAATGTAAATGTGTTTCATGTTCATTATTGAATGTGCTATACCTTTCTTAATACCGTGTAGTCTGTGATTAGACTTTTGCCCCGACTGTCGCCTCTTTTCGCAATAGTTTCCAAAATGAATTCGTAAAGTTTGTTCTATAAATAAATGAAAAATACAAAGATTAAAAAGGATGAGGGTTTCTTATTTTTGCTTTTTCCCTTAGGTTAGGTTAGGTTAGATGCGGCAGCCAGGGTGAAGTACCCTGACTCACTTAGGCCCTGAAGGTTGGCCCATTGTGTTACATCCATCCGGTTGCCTGGAGGAATTTGAAAATGTCCCTCGGTTTCACTTCCGATAGTGCCGATAAATCAGGGAAGAAGTTGTACCCAAACGGTGTCTTTTCCTTAATAGGGCTGGGTGCCGCACAGCCAGTGCCCAGTGATGGCACTTATTGTAATTGAGCATTGAATTCTGCTCCAATTACAGAGGTTTGAGGAACGTTTTTTGTTGCGAGTGGGCCACGTTAGACGCGTGATTTTGTTAGAATCTGAATCGTTGGTCCACATTTGATCTGCTAACAGAGAACTGTGCTGCCGTCTCGTGAAGCGATTTGTGACAGTTCTGTTTAGGGATTTTTTTGCCGTTTGGCTATCCGAGTCTATGCAGATTCCTCTGGTATCTGCTGCTGGGATTGGCAGTGTAAGAAGATCTTCTTTTATAGCTATAAAGGATTGTTGCCTGGAACACACTGCAGTGGTCCGGAAGTCTGAAGGATTTTTTTATACCGAGTTCTTCATAGAAGACTCCACCGCCTACGCGACTGTCTAGCTTAGAACCAACTGTGTATATTTTAATTGAGTTGCTTAAGCATATTTCTGCCCATTAACATTTCTTTAATGTACTTGCAGTCTTGCATAAATTCTGTATGTGTGGTCTCCTAATGGAACAATCTCAAAGGTACCAAGAACTATTATATTTCAGAGCAGCAAGCCGCAGCCATAGCCACGAGCCCGAGGATAAAGTAATGGACCCTGACAGGCTGTCCCTAGACCAGAATAAAAGTTGACCACAAATCTTATCTCGCCCGAGGTGCAGGTATTCAACAATGAGCTGGCAGAACTGTCGGTCGCTGTTTGCTTGAAGCTGGTGTCCATCGGCGAAACTTAGGCATCAAATAGTGACCACGACGCTAAGTCCCATGTTGATTGGAAGCTCAATATATATTGATTGGCCGACTTGGTCTTGATATTGGAATATACAAGGTGTGTTCCAAAGTAAACAGGACTTTTTGAATCTAGCGCCCCCTGGTGGCGCTATCTTTATCGATTGAGATAAAATGAGATAAAATGAGAATTTCATGACATTTCATTAATTGGAAGTGAAGTTATTGCGTTTTAAGTGTCAGTATGTGCGAAAATGAGCTTCGAACAAAGAGCCAACATTAAATTTTGTTTTAAAATTGGTCAAACTTTTACCGAAACGTTTCAATTGATGGAACAAGTTAATGGCGATGATTGCCTACCCCGTATTAGAGTGCACGAGTGGTTTAAACGTTTTTAAAGTGGTCATGAGAACATAAATGACAATCAACATGTGGGCCAATCAAAATTCGTGATCACCGAAAATTCCATCGAAACTGTGCGTGAATTCATCAAAAATCAACTGAAATCATCATTGAAATTGATGGAAATGGAATTGAACATCTCCAAAACGAAAGGTGTGTGCGAGCTAAAACACTCGTTCGACATGCTTTTGGATCGTGCAAAAAGCTGTATTGAAGCAGAAGGAGACTTTTTTGAATAAATTAAATTGATTTTACAAAAAAGACCATTTGTTCTTTTTTTTTTAAAGTCCTATTTACTTTGGTAAACTTCTTGTATATGCGAAGGCAAAAAGAAGTAAAACTTAAGTAAACTTGACTTTACTATTAATCATAGTAAGAATACATGCATATTTCACAATAGTAGTTTTCCACCATTAATTTTAAGCAATATTGGACGTATACATATCTACTTGTATAACTTGAGATTTATCACTTACAGTAGATTTGAGTAAATCGGAAGATTTATTTCCGTATTTGAAAAATATCGACCGAAAATAGTAAAAATATAATGGTCGCGGTTTTACAATATTCCAAAGTATCCCTTTTCGATAGTATTATAATATTTGGAATAACTCTTTCACCCGTGGCTGTTGAGCGCTTATAGATATTCTGATCAGAAGATCCATCACAACCCAATTGCTGCACAAAAATTTGGGCAATATATACCATATCTAAATATATACAGCTTGGGACGTCATATGCGCCGACTTCATGGGGCCACTTCCGAGGTCCAAAAGTGGTAACGCATATCTGCTGGTTCTTGTAGACAAGTTCAGCAAGTGGACGGAATTAAACCAGGGGCTTGCAACCGAATACTTGGCGCACCAGTACCATATGAGTACGCGCGCAAGGATTGGTATCCAGGTTCCCCTAAGCCCTAGGCAGGTCGAGTTTGTTTTTTTTTTATTCCGATGCCAGTTTAAACCACGAAGAGCAAAAAGAAGGAATTGTTTCTGAATAGGCTCAATTCGATCCTGATGCGTTTTATAGTACACGAAACGCAAGAGCAGTATTCTAGTAATGTAGAATACTCTATACTCAGTATACAATGATTCATTGTCAACCGTTTAGATGACTAAATGTAATCTGGTTCGCTGAAAAATCATTACCTTAAATTTCGAGCAATTAAGGTGCAATTGGTGCACCATCGCTGCATGCAGCTCAAAACATCAAACAATATAGGATAGGATAAGCTTAACATCATCGGCATACATCAGTATGTGAGAATGTGACAACATAGCCGAAAGGCCATTTATAAATAGAGCAAATAATATTGTCCCAAAATCACTACTTTGAGGTACACCAGGAGTAACTTCAACAGGTTTAGATATGTCCGACTTGGGACCCATTTTTAAGATAAGAGAATATCCAAATCAAAAAAGTATCAGTAAATTCAGTACGATCAATCTTCAATAGGAAAACATCTTGATTCACTGAATCAAATGCTTTACTGAAGTCAGTATATATATGCATCATTAGCATTTGAAAAAAAAATAAGATTAAGCTGAGGACTTACGTTTGCAGTTCACAAAGTGACCCCACAAAGTACATATACTTGTATGTAAGATGGGCAGGACAGTGAGAATGGCGGAGCACCTAGAAGCAGCATCGCCAACAGTACTTGGTACTAATTTCTGTCAAAAGTAGTTAGTAGAAAATGTACTAAGTAGTCAGTTGTCAGCCGCACGTTGAACACAGTCGTGCAGAGAAGCAGAGAAGCCGTTAGAGAAGTCAGCCGTCGAAGCAGAGAGGAAAAGCCGATATTAGCATCTACTACGTGGTCGCCGTCCACACCATTCGATCATTATATTTAAAACTATATTATATATCTTGGTATAAATAAACATTATATGCTACACAAGATCACATATATAATACTAGCAGGTCTTTTCCATCTTTGCTGGAAATGTGCTTATAATTATAAGTTTATTTACTGTATGATATTCTTCTTTCGACGCTCTCTAAAGTTTTTTAAAGAGTTCATTTTCCAAATAGCAAATATAGTACAATAAGTACTATGTATGGTTATACGTACATATTTACATATCTTCGTTACGCACCGGACGGACTGCCAGTGCTGACTTAACTGTGTGCTTCCTCAGCACGTTGTACGCACGGTCGAGTTATCCCCGAAAAGTCCGACGCGGGACATTTAATTTTGATTTATAAATCGGGACGTCCCGACAAAATTGGAGCGTTCGGCAACGCTGATATGTACATACACGGTAAATGACTCTTAGATTTGTTCGGAATACATTTGTAGCGTTGTTAGCTAACACTAAAACGGTAAGTCGCTGTAAATATGCGATCAGCTGAGATGCTAGAGATGGGCATGTGTCAGATGCTCTATGTGTTAGAGCATCAAAACTATCGATAGTTGAATCCGTCGATACAATCAATAATTCCATCGAAGTTTGAATGCAATTAAAAGAAAATTTAAATAATAACATCTTATAATTTATTGAGATTAATTAGAACAAATCCTATACAAACATATATGTACATCCTTTGAAATTAATAGGCGTAAATTATCAAAACAAAAGAAGAAGTGCGAGCCAATGACTTGCAGTTGTTGTTGTTTTTCGTTTTAAAAATTTACTTAAAACCGTAGTACATTATTTATTACAATCAAACAACAGTGCTCGATTGTCCAATGTATACATACATACATACATACGAATGTACATACATGCTATATATGTACGTACACAGGCCCACATACATACATATGTACATATGCATGCATGTTTCATGTGCAAGACGAATGAACATACATACATAGATGTGTACATGTGCATAGATGTGTACATATGTGTGTACATTCACACATAAGTGTCTCACATTTTGCTTTGGCTATTTCAATCGCTTGCACGTAACTACACGAACAGCTGTGTGTTGTGTAAACTTAGTTGTCCCCAATTGTTTGATATTTTGTATTGTTTGTTTTGCCTGCATTTGTAAAATGCATATTTTGAAAATCCTTGAATGCAAAGTTGTAGATTTAGTTACATAGATTACGGTCTCCAAATTTGAAATCGATCGGAAAAAATTTATAACACAAACTTTTCATTTGAAAAGGTGAATAGGAAAACTCCCATATTTCAGTCCCCAAAAAACCAAGTATACAGTTTTTCTTGGAATTTGTCTGAGAGTATTCAAACTAAGTTTGAAGTTAATCAGATGAAAATTGTAGATTTTTCATACAAACTTTGGAGCCTGTTTGGGGGGACCCTTTGGAGCTCGCATTTTCCAAACTCTCTACACTATGAAAGGATACTTGAGTCCAAATTTCAGCTTTCTAGCTCTTACCGTTTGGGCTGTGCGTTGATCACCAATCAGTCAGTCAGGACAAACTGTTTTATATATATAGAGATTATTGATCAGTATGAGAAGACGAGTAGAGGCCATGTCCGTCTGTCTGTCTGTATGAACGCAAGGATCTCAGCAAGTATAAGAGCTAGAATAACCAAACTTGGTATTCAGGAGTCCGTAAGCCAAGTTTCATCATGATAGGTCAATTATGAAGAAAGTTATAGCCTTAAATATAATCTCTGCCGAAGCTCTACCGAAGTTGTTGTTGCTGCTTTGACTTATTGCTTTACTGCATACAAGCATAAATTTAATCTATTGAAATTGTACATAAATATATTTAATATATTTATATTTAATTTAATTAATTACATTTTTTTATATAAAGTATATATATTCTTGATCAGGATGACAGGTCGAGTCGATATAGCCATGTCCGTGCGTCTGTCTGTCTGTACGAACGCAAGGATTTCAGAATGTATAAGAGCTAGAATAACCAAACTTGGTATCCAGATTCTCCTAAGCCCGGGAAAATATCAGTTTGAGTTTTTTTTCGATGCACCCCCCACTCCCCCGCTATTTGTATTTCCCATAACTCCCTTCATAGAATTTCGAATTCAAATTTGGTAATTCCATCCAGTTAGTGATTATGGTCAATTTTGAAGAAAGTTATAGCCATAAATAAAATCGCTGCCCATGCGCTGTCTAGAGCTCTTCCCGTAGCTGTTGTTGTTGTTACTGCTTTGGTTCAACTTTGTGCTGCATACATACACGCATATAAATACGCAGAGACACGATTCAAATGTAAATTTATTATATTGAAATTGTACATAAACACTTATGTATGTATGCATGTGTTGAATATTTTATATTTAAATTAATTTATTAATTATATTTTTATATGTACCCTATACGAGTTTGGTTTAGTTTTTTTTATATTTAAATGATATGCAAATGTTATCAAAAGGTTTGCCTCAATTTGCTAAGTGTAACAATTTATATAAATCTTAGTTTAAAAGTTATTTAATTTTCATACATACCTGGACTGGAGTCATAGGAATAAAAAGGACATATTCAAACTTTTGTGGAAGAAATGTTTTTAATAACTCTGCCTCTTTTCTCTGCAAAAAAAGAAAAAAAAAAGAATATAGTTAATTACAGTATTATTTTAAATAATCTATATATATAAAACAGTTTGTCCAGACTGACTGATTAATGATCAAAGCACAGCTCAAACGGTAAAGCTAAGAAGCTGAAATTTGGACTCAAGTACCCATCACAGTGCAGGTGCGCACTAAGAGTCTTTTGGAAAATTCGAGCTCGAAGAGGGAAAAACGAACTTTAAAAAATATTAGTTATAGTGGTCATGTGTGGGTGTGTACGTTTAACGAAATATTTTGGCAAGAACAAAAATGTAACGGACTACTGAACAATTTTTTGTCAAGAACAGAAAATGTTCTTTTATATACCTTAAATGCCTTCCTACTGGTAATTAATAAGGTGAAAATATATGGGTAGGTCATGCACACACAAAATAAATACAATTTCAAATAAGACGGGCAATACCTGCTAGTATCAAATAGTTAAAGACATTACATACACACACTCACGGACATAGCAATTAGTACAGCATGAGAAATATCATACTACCTACAGCTTTTTATAATTGACTCGAGCAATAAATTAATTTCTGATTGCTGATGTTTTTTTAAGACACAAACAGTGGATAAACCATTATTTGTAATACGAAATTTTGATTTGTTTTAATTGATCTCAATAAATTATAAAATGTTGTTATTTAAATCTTCTTTTTATTGCATTCAATGGAACTATTGATAGTATTGAGGGATTTAATTTTTTATACCCTGTACCCAAAGGGTACAAGGGTATATTAGTTTTGTGCGAGTGCACATGGAACACACAGAAGGAGGCTTGGTAGACCCCACAAAGTATATATATTCTTGATCAGCATGACAAGCCGAGTCGATATAGCCATGTCCGTCTGTCCGTCTGTCTGTCCGTCTGTCTGTCTGTATGAACGCAAGGATCTCCGAAAGTATAAGAGCTAGAATAACCAAACTTGGTATACAGATTCTCCTGAGACCAAGAAAGGACGCGTTTGTTCATTTTTTCTGATCCACCCCCCCACTCCCCCCCTATTACCGATTTTCTATAACTCCCGTAATTCCTGGAATATTGAACTAAAATTTGGTAATCATATTAGGTTAGTTATTATATAACCATATACCAAGTCTCATTATTATAGAATGATTGGAAAGAAAGTTATAGCCATATAACCAGGCCCAATGCACACATACATACATATGTACAAGTACACAAACACGCATAAGGCACGATTCTGATGTAAATGTAAATGTATGTATGCATGCATGGACTATTTTATATTTAATTTAGTTAATTAATTAAATTAATTTAGTTAATTAATTAAATTAAATTAATTAATTAATTAAATTAATTTTTTGTGGGGTGGTACAGGGTATTTAAGAGTTGAGCCTGCTCGACTTTAGCATTCCTTTCTTGTTTTTCGATTCGATTTTTGATTCACAATTAAATGTCACGCGTGGGACAGGCTCAGCCCTCCTTTTTGGGGATAACTCGACCGAGCGTGCAACGTCCTGAGGACTTGCGGTCGGGTGGCACATATAAGTGAGAACTGGTAGTCACAATCTATATATTTATGCTTATGTATGTACATACAAGGTGGATTCCAAAGTAAACAGGAATTTTGGCAATTAGCATTACCAATTCATTTATTTAATACACAACGAATATTTAACTTATTATAATTACGTGGATGCTGCCGTTCGTTCGCTACTCCGTCATCCCAGATATCGCCTCTCGTTGATATCGATCTCGATAGCCAACAGCCTTATTTTGGTGTTGCTACCCCCTCCCCAGTGACCAAGTTGGGAGTGAAACTGACTTTGCGAGTGTTAGAATATGTGCGCAACACTTTAGGGTTGTGTGAGATATGAGTAGCGTCATCATTCTTCGGGACAAAAGCCGCCTTGAGGCGTTCCGTTGAAATAGCCACATCGTTGCCGTTAATTTTTATGACAAACACAAGATCTGTTGGACGTCCGACCACTTCATATGGCCCCGAATAGGGTGGTTCCAAGGGCTGTCGCACAGAGTCGTTTCTCAACATGACGTGAGAGCAATCATCCATATGTTTGAGCACGAACATACTTTTGTCTTTGTTCAAATGATGCGCTGCTGAAACTGGTCGAATCAAACGCATATGCTCTCTAAATTTTTCAATAAACTCCTTTGGGAGAAGTGGTTTTGACATGTCATCATAAAATTCGTTTGGGAGACGAACACTTGTTCCATAGAGCATTTCAGCCGATGATGTACCCAGATCTTCTTTGTAGCATGTTCTAAGACCGAGTAAAACTGTTGGCAAGAGCGCAAGCCAAGATGTTTCTGGTGTACACATCGTCGTGTGTATGCGCTCGCTACCAACCAAATCGCATAATACTCCAAAGAGCGCGGACTCAAATTGTGAGCCTTGGTCTGTAGTTATCGTCTTGGGACAGCCAAAGCATGTGATCCAATTTGACCAGAACATCGAAGCTACCGTGTCAGCAGACATGTCATTCAAAGGGACCGCTTCAGGCCATCTGAAGAACCGATCGATCATCGTCAAACAATAACAGTATCCATCCACCATAGGCATAACGACTATGCCTAAATATACATGGTCAAAACGGTCATCAGGCGTTGCGATTTTATCTGGCATCATTTTGCTATGACGATGGATTTTAGCACGTTGGCATGGCAAGCAATTTCGTGTCCACAATGATACGTCCCTCTTCATAAGGGGCCAAACATACTTGCGGCGTATCTGCTGAATAGTGGATCGGCTGCTTGGATGGGAGACATTATGGGCGGCAGCTAAGACACAATGGCGCAATGGTTGTGGACTGTACGGTCTAAGTTCTCCAGTTGATATGTCGCAATAAACCGAAACATTTTTATCAAATTTGATGCGATGCAGATTAAGGCTAGTGCTACCCTGTAAAAGATCCTGTAGATCGCTGTCGTTCTTCTGTGCCTATTCTATTTTATCGAGTGTCATTGCTGTGGACATTGAAATAGCATTTAAGCGTGATAGTGCGTCGGCCACTGTGTTATTTGAACCAGATACATGCATTATATTCGTGGAGTATTGTGAAATAAAATCAAGGTGTCGAAGCTAGCGGGGTGAAGCTTTCTCAGGCTTCTGAGGGAAGGCATGCTTGGGATCTGTTTTAATAACAAAAACACGCGCCTCCAGTATATGTCTAAAGTAGCGTATGGCGTCGTAGATGGCAAGCAACTCTCGGTCGTACGTGCTATAATTCTTTTCAGTTTGAAGAAGAATCTTAGCGGCTGCCACCGGCCGTCGACTTGCTGTTTTAAGGCTGCACCTATAGCCGTATCGGAAGCCTCGCATGACAGACTTAATGGAACATTATCAGCAGGACGCTTGCATATCTCAAAAGCCTTTGTTGCATGCAAAGTCCAATCAATTAATCTCTTGTCATTCTTTTTCATACCACGACAAATTTCGCTGAGTGGTGCTTGGATCGCAGATGCATTGCGAATACATCGGCGATAGTAATTAACGATGGAATCGGCCATGTTCGCAGACTATTTCGGGTCGATTGTAGTTAATGATGGCATTGATTCGATCTTCTGGCGGTCGTATTCCGTTTTCGTCAATGGTCTAACTTAAAAATTTTGCTTCGGGCTTGGCGATTCGACATTTATTTGCATTAATGCTCAAACCATTATTTTGAAGTATGGAGAGAACCGTCAGCAAGTGTTGTTCGTGTTCATCTGGAGTTGCTGACATGATCAGGATGTCGTCTATATAACAGTAGACCAAATCGATGCCCCTAAATATGCTGTCCGTTTTTCAGACCGAAAGGCATATAGTGAAACTCTATGAGTACAAATGGTGTGCATACGGCGGTTTTTTCAATATGCCCATTGGCCATCGGAATTTGGTAATCAAGGGTCGTGAATATAGTTTTGCCATGAAGCTTTTCCGCAAAATCCTGAACATGTGCTACTGGATAGCGGTCGGGCACCGTTATAGCATTAAGTTTAGGATAATCTCCGCAAGCTCGCCAACCACCATTTCGCTTGGAAACCATATGAAGAGGGCTGACCCAACACTCTTGGATGGACGACAAATGCCTTGGTCGAGTAGAAAATTAACCTCCTCTTTGGCGGTAGCGAGTTTCTCTCCAGAGAGGCGTCGTGGTCGATCAGCGACTGGCTTTCCATTAATTTCGATATTGTGTACTACACTGTGTGCAATATTCACCGCGCTGTGCTTAATGGGAACCGTTGTTACGTTGATAAACCGCCAACCAGCGAAGATTTAAATCGGGGATCTGTTAAAGACGAAATTGGCAAGGTCAAAGCAAAGTACCAGCTTAAGCTTCGGCACCATCCAAATAGACTTTCACAGAATTTAACTTGGCAGGCTAGCCATACACGACTCCGGCGAAGAGACCTTCCCACCCAGCAAAAACAGTTGGGGCCGTACTTTAAATATTTAATTGTAATTAATTAAATAACTGTATTAGATTAAGATTTGACTACTAATCGTAAGTCTCAGAGAGAGAAGATTCGATAAAGAAAGATAACTTTAAAAAAAAACACACACACGGACTACTGACTATGGGACTCAGCTTCGTGATCCTTTTGGTAATTGGAGCAATGGTGCTCATGCTACTCCGTCTAAGGAAAAGGTCCAGAATGGTAGAACTTCGAAAAACCTTAGCCGGTCTATCGAAGACCGAGGACGGCGTTGACCTGAAGAGGCGAGTGCAGTTAACACTGAGCAACAGGTCATGCAAAACGGGCACTGGGTTATTGCTTCCGGGCAAGAACTAGATCAGTTGCCAAATTCTACTAACCCAGTCACCACTGCGGAGCCCGGAAAGAGAATGCAAAATATTACGGTGCATTCTTACGAACGAGGGCCCCAGGTGACGAAAGTAGTGCGGGATCAGCATTTTTCGGTGAACCACGGCAGCGACGCCGACGCCGACGCCAAGCTGTAAGCGCCAAAGTTTAGCTTTAAGTTCGATTTCCCCTTTGTGATTAGTTCTTACGATTTATTTAAAGCACTAAAGTGCAAGTAGAGTAATAGCTCCGGGACAAGCCATAATTATATTATTTATTGAGCCGATCGGGCAATATTATCTTAATGCCAATCCTGAATTAAATCTCTATATATATAAAACAGTTTGTCCTGACTGACTGACAGACTGACTGACTAATTGGCAATCAACGCACAGCCCAAACGGTAAGAGCTAGGAAGCTGAAATTTGGACACAAGATCCTTCTTATAGTGAAAGTGAGCACTAAGAAGGGATTTTGGAAAATTCGAGCTCCAAAGGGGGGAAAAGTAGCTCCAAAGTTTGTTTGAAAATTCTGCATTTCTGAATCGATCAAATTTTAATTTGGTTTTTATAATCTATAAAAGAATACAAACAAAACTGTTTTTCGAAATTTGAGTTAAAGCTTGAATTATTGGGGTTTTAATATTTATGTAAGGTTGCAACCAGGAACCTATAGCAGCAAGATGGCATCCCTATACAGTAGAAGGAGAGTGTGAATAGAGTCGTCAACGAGAGTTCGTGGCAGCAAGTCATCAGCAGGTCGTGTAATAAAGTCGTCAGCAGTCGTGCCGTATTGAAGAGCAGCAGTCAGTCGTTTCAGCCGTCAGTCGTTTCAGTGACCAGCCGTCGTCTAATCTTAATAATCCATCCTACATGGGGGCTCAACCGAAGAGCAAGCCAACTTAGAGAAAAGTGAAAAGCAGTTTTTGTTGAAAAACAGTGAAATTTGTTATATGAAATGATTCATTCTAATAGAAAAAAAGGCAAGAAACGAGTACAGAAGCAATTACACGAAAGTGACGCCGAACAGTGTGAAGAAAGAGAAGATAGTGGTGAAATAGAAATGGACACCGAAAAGCAGTCGTTAAATTTTGAAATGTCACACACAGCAGAAATTACAGAAGAAGAGCAAAGCAGCAAGATCCGTGCCGAGTCCATGCATGAGACCGAGACAACAGTAGGTGTCGAGAAATTCACCACAACGACAAAAGCAGAAGTGCAAACAGAATATAGAACTACATCAACACAGGGTGCACAGGATGGTCAAAAGGAGAATGCCGAAAAACAATATTACAAAACTACGTACAATAGCAGCGAAGTCGGCGATTTGGTTAAATTGTTTGCAGAAAAACTTAATCAAGAGGAAGCTACCAGAGGTTACAATATTTCAGTTGAATGTTTTTCAAAGGTCGTACCAGACTACGATGGTGTTACAATTCCGATCCGACAGTGGATTACCAATTTTATAGAAAATGCAGACGCTTACGAATTGAGTGCAAAACAGAAATATGTAAATGCACGTAATAAGATGAAGGGAACAGCAAAACTATTTCTGGAGACCACAACTGTGTCTAACTTCGAATCTTTGTGTACTGTTTTAATAAACGAGTTCGATCAACAGCTGAATAGTGCAGAGTTACACAAAAAGTTACGACAGCGCAAAAAGCAGATAAATGAAAACTTCCACGAGTATGTACTACAAATGCGTACAATTGCAGCATTAGGTGTCATTGACGATGAATCCCTGATGAGTTATATAGCTGATGGTGTCGAGTTACGTGAGGACTTAAAATACCCATTGTATAAAGCCACTACGTATAAGGAGCTGCTGCAGGCGTATGAATTAATTCAAAAGTTGACCAGAAATCATTCTACCAAACGTAAAAAAAGCGGTTACCAGCGTGAAAACAGCGAAGCAGCAGAAAAGGGAAGCAAAGAGAACGAGCGCAAACATCATTGTTTCAATTGTGGATCGACGCAACACAAGAGAGCGGAGTGCAGGGAGGAAACCAAATGTTTCAAGTGCAACGGCGCCGGGCATGTGGCCAAAAACTGCGAAGTATCGAAACAAAATGTCAAAATTGTGGTAGACAAAAGCCGTAACAAGCAGATGGATATAAACAATGTTCTGGTATCATGCTTAGTGGATACTGGTGCTGACGTGTCCCTGATGCGCGAACGGATTTATCTCGACAAATTTGCTGGGTGCAGATTGCAGAAATGTTATGCGAAGTTGTATGGTTTGGGCAATGTAACAACAGCAGCGTTGGGCGAATTTTCAGCCACGGTGAGCGTAGATGAATTACACACACAACATAATTTTATTGTCGTTCCAGATGTCAAGCTTAACATTGATGTTATTGTTGGCTACGATTTTATTCGAAAGTTTACAGTCCAGTTAAACAGCGAAGGCTACAAATTCACACAGCCTAAGACAGACGTATGCGAGGATAAAAACGAGCATGAAGTTTACAATGTAGTGAGTTCGAATGCTGAAATTGACGTTGATCAGAAACACAAGAAAGCAGTTGATCAAATGGTAAACAACTACAAGCCGAAAAATGTACACGCAAACTGTCCTATTAAGTTGAGCATCGTACCAAATGGAAGCGTCATAGCCTTTCGAGAGAACCCAAGCCGCATGTCAAATGTGGAAAGAGAAGTTGTCAAGAAGCAGGTGGAGCAATGGTTGGAGCAGGGTATCGTCCGTGAATCGTACTCCGACATAGCAAGCAAAGTCATACTGGCCAAGAAGAAAGATGGCTCGCACAGGCTTTGTATTGATTTTCGCAAGCTGAACACACTAGTTGCCAAAGATAGATTTCCGGTTCCGATCGTGGAAGAGGTTCTTGAAAAAATGCAGAGTGCCAGGTATTTTACAGTCATGGACCTGCACAATGGCTTTTTCCATGTTGAAGTCGACGAGCAGAGTAAAAAATTTACTGCTTTTGTAACGAAGGAGGGTCTATTTGAATTTAATAAAGCCCCATTTGGCTTTTGTAACTCGCCAGCCGTATTTGTTCGATATATAAACTATATTTTTCAACAGCTGATAAATGATGGCATAATGGAGATATACGTAGACGATATTGTTATTTTTGGAAACACCGCTGAACAATGTCTAAATAACATGCGTACCGTTTTAAAACAGGCAGAGCTGTATGGTTTGGAAATAAACTGGTCCAAATGCCAATTTTTGAAAACGAAAATTTCATTCCTTGGCCACGTTGTTGAAAATGGTTCTGTGTCCCTAGGACAAGAAAAGTTGAAAGCAGTTAAAAATTTTCCGTTGCCTAAAAATATAAGAAGTATTCAAGCATTCCTTGGACTAACTGGATACTTTAGAAAATTTGTACAGGAGTATGCCGTTCTAGCTAGGCCGCTAACCGAGTTGTTAAAAAAGGATGCCGAATTTAAAATGGAGGGCCCACAATTGCAAGCGATCGATAAGCTAAAGTTGGAATTAACAACGGAGCCGGTGCTGAAAATATTCAATCAGAATGTCAAAACACAGTTGCATGTCGACGCATCCAAAGACGGCTTCGGCGCAACTTTATTGCAGCAGTATGAAAATAAGTGGTACCCCGTATACTACTGGAGTAAGAAAACATCGCCGTCAGAAGAAAAGTTGCACAGTTATCTGTTGGAGGTAAAAGCCGCATATTTAGCTACGAGAAAACTACGTCACTACCTTATGGGAATCAAGTTCGACGTAGTGACTGATTGCGCCGCGTTTAAGCAGACAAACTCCAAGAAAGAAGTACCCCGAGAAGTTGTTCAGTGGCTTATGTACCTACAAGACTTCCAGTTCAAGATCGAGCATCGAGCAGGCAACAGAATGAAGCACGTCGACAGTCTCAGCCGATACCCAATTATGGTCATATCAACGGAAGTTCACGCGCAAATAGCACGAGCGCAACAGAAGGACCAACATCTAGCAGCCGTAGCAGAGATAATAAAAACAAAACCTTATGCAGATTATAAACTTAAAAATGGTTTGGTATACAAACAGAAGGAAGGTCAAGATTTACTGGCTTTACCAAAAAGTATGGAAAAAGAAATCATAAGGAGCGCTCACAATTTCGGACATATGGGTGTTCAAAAAACAATGCACTCAATACGTCAAGATTTTTATATGCCGCACATGGAAAAAAATGTCAAAGAGTTAATCGAAAATTGTGTAGAGTGCATCATACACAATAGAAAGCTGGGCAAGCAGGACGACTTCCTGCATTGCATCGATAAAGGAGATAGTCCATTAGCTACACTACATGTCGATCACTTGGGCACGCTGGACTCTACAACAAAAAATTATAAGTACATATTTGCGATGGTAGACGGGTTCTCTAAATACACTTGGATATACCCCACAAAGTCGACAGATGCACAAGAGGTCATTAAACACGTCGAGTCCTGGGTCAGCATATTCGGCAGTCCGCAGCGCATAATAAGCGATAAAGGTGCTGCATTCACTTCGAAGATGTTTAAGGAGTTCTGCGCAGCGAATAAGATCGAGCACGTGGAAACGACCACAGGTGTTCCCAGGGGTAACGGCCAAATCGAAAGAGTGAATAGTCATTCTCTCAGTATTGGCAAAGACATCAGCAGCAGAGCCGACCAAATGGTACAAGTACACGTCAAAAGTTCAACAGGCTATCAACGCGCATGAACACTCGTCAACAAAGTATACTCCTTTTGAAGTTATGTTTGGAGTGAAAATGCGTTGTGAAGCAGATACCGAAATTATCAAAATATTGGAAGAGGAATTTATTATGGGTCTACAAACCGAGCGTATCACAATCCGAAACGATGTTAAGATGCAGATACAGCAGGCGCAAGAGACCTATAAAAACAACTTTGACAAGAGGCGCAAAGGTCATCATGGCTATCAGCTACACGATCTTATGGCAATTAAGGTCACCCAATTCGTTACCGGCAAGAAGTTGGCAAACAAATATATCGGCCCATACGACGTTGTCAAGGTGAAACGTAACGGAAGGTATGAAGTCAAAAAAGTTTCTGATTTTCAGGGGCCCCAGCTGACAACAACCAGCGCCGACTTTATGAAGTTGTGGCGCTACCAAAAGCAAACACAGGACGAAGAAGCCGATACAGATTCATCTGAGACAGATGAAGAGCAGGATGGCCGAGTGTAAGGTGGCAACCAGGCACCTATAGCAGCAAGATGGCATCCCTATACAGCAGAAGAGTGTGAATAGAGTCGTCCACGAGAGTTCGTGGCAGCAAGTCATCAGCAGGTCGTGTAATAAAGTCGTCAGCAGTCGTGCCGTATTGAAGAGCAGCAGTCAGTCGTTTCAGCCGTCAGTCGTTTCAGTGACCAGCCGTCGCCTAATCTTAATAACCGTTGCAAACTTGCACAATTGTATTAGTCGCGTTGAACTTTTACTATTCTCTTAACTGCTCTATATATTATATTCATTATATACTTGATTGATTTGCATTTACCAATAAACGGTAGTACAATCCATCCTACATTTATTCATTTTTTCAAATGAAAAGTTTGTGTTATAAATTTTGTCCGATCGATTTCAAATTTGGGTAATATAATCTACGTAACTAAAATTACAACTTTGCATTTAACGATTTTTAAAATATGCATTTTACAAATGCAGGCAGAACAAACAATACAAAATATCAAACAGTTGGGGACAACTAAGTAAACATACACACACACACAAACATACTTACAAGCAGCTGTTCGTGTAGTTGCGTGCAAACGGTTGAAGAAGCCAAAGCAAAATGTGAGACACTAATGTGTGAATGTTCATTTGTACACATGTATGTACATACATACATACATGTACAAAAGTACATTCGTCTTGCACTGACAGGGCAAGAAATGTTAATTAATTAAAAATTATTAACATTATAACATAAACATTTTTATGTTATTTTTTCTTTGTTTAGTACATTTGGCATAAGGGGTTTTTAGGACAACGGACTACAAGGGCGTACGCAGGTTGGGCAGGGGGGACATTGCTCCCCCTAGAAAGAATTTCGCATTATGAATTACACCAGCACCGTATGTATTACATACGTACATACATATGTACATACGTCTGTATGTATAGTATGTACATATGTATGTACATCAATAAGTATGTATGTACGTTCATACATTCCTATATACATATATAGGTTTGTATGTATGCAGTGGGCCATCGAACACTGTTGTTTAATTGTAATAAATAGTGTTCTATGGTTTCAAATGGAAATTATTAAAACAACAACTTCAAGTTGTTGGCTCGCAAATCTTCTTTCGATTTGATCATTTACGGCTGTTAATTGCATACGCAAAATGCCAAAAGTTTACAGTTACCGTACACATGCAAATACATTTGTATCAGAGTACTGCATGAGTGCCTATTTTTGTGACTCTAAGTATACTTACTGAAAAAGCGGTTGCGGTGTCGCCACCGAATACTATTTTGTCAATTCAGTGACCTACTCAAAAGGCATTTTTGTATTGCTATGACTGGATCACTTTCGTACTCGATCATGGGTGTATGCGGTTTCTGCTTTACTTTTTCATCGCACATTCTTGTTGTCGTTTTCTGCAATCGTACTTATACTCATACGCGCACAATACAAATATTGCGTGCGCAAGAAACGATGAGAGAAGAGTTGACAAAATCAATGTGATGATTAGCAAAGCAAAGACCGGGTACTGCAAACACCGCATATGAAAATCGAAGCGAAGCAAAGACAAAGTACTGAAAACAACGCATGTGCACAACGGCGTTTTTTTATGTATGCTCATAATGCACTGTAAATTATTTTTTTCTGCATTCTGCTTCATATGGAAGGGTATAGTTAATTGCTGCATAAGCCTCATTAGTGTTGAATCGATCATAGAGGAACGTATTCATAAGAGCAAAAAAATGAATTAAATAAATCCTTTTAATTTTGTACACATCTTTTTTTTTACCTTGCCTTGTTTATGTTTGTATTCTTAGCGATATAGCCAAAACAAAATCGTAGCGGAATATGTACAGTGTACACACAAAAGAACATACATACATGTTCTACTACATACATACATATGTACATACGTGTAAACACATGTGCACTGAATATCCAAGGTCAACATCACAAATCATACTTTCATAAGTACAAGTATTGCAGGCACCGCATCTGAATTGATCGTGCAGAGCGAACACTCAAAAAAACAGAGTAAACTAGCTGCATATTATATCCGCCCGATATGACTGGGCTAGTGTGTAAGTAAAACAAGAGAGAACGCTACAGTCGAGCAAGCCCGACAGTGTAATACCCTGTACCCAGGTAAACTTCCGTCACTGATATGTGCCCATAGCAGCAGCAAAAAGAGGAAGAAGAAGAGCGAACTTGTTGCTGCAGTTTGGGGGGGTTGTACTGGCGACAATTTGTTTCGCTAATAACTTTTCTTAGAATTGACCGAATTGAATAATAAAGCATCTTTGCGCAGCAGATTAGTTAAAGGCCTAGCAATGTCAGCATACCCTTTAATAAATTTTCTAAAAAATCCGGTAAGTCCCAAAAACGACTGCACTGCTTTTATATTTTTCGGCACTGCGAATCTGCTGACTGCATTCGTCTTCTCTTCTCCTGGCCACACGTATCCATCCTTAATAAAATGACCCAAGAAATTTACAGTCTTTTGCAGAAAATGACATTTTTTCCACTTTATTTGAAGTCCATAAGCAGCGGCTGTTGTAAAGACCATCCTCATTTTTTCCATACATTCGTCGACTGTTACTGCATGAATTATGATATCATCCATATACAAGTCTAAGACATCAGCGTTTAAAAGGTTTTGAAATACGCATCTGACATAGCGCATAAATGCAGCCGGCGAGTTGCAGAATCCAAAAGGTGCACGGTTAAACTCGTAAAGTCCGTTCTTAGTCACAAAAGCTGTGTATTTCTTACTGGTTTCGGCGATGGGCACATAGAAAAACCCATTTTCCAAATCCATGACGGTGAACCACTTCGCGTTATGCAGCTTTTCCAGCACGTCATCAATTATCGGCACAGGAAAACAATCCTTCAATACCATTGAATTTAGCTTCCGGAAATCGACGCATATACGATGAGAACCATCTTTCTTTTTAACCAAAACGATGCGGCTGGCGAAATTTGAAGATGACTGCCGAATAATTCCTGCGTCAAGCCACTCCCTTATTTGCTTGTTGACTGCTTCATCCTCAGTGATAGAGAGACGACTGGGCGACTGGCAAAACGGAGCAATTTCTCCATCGGGTACAATATGCAGCATAACTGGAACCTCTTCAACCGACTGACTCGGCTTATAATTGTTGATCATCGAGCGCACGACATTTTCATACTGTAACGGTACATCTATATCAGAATCTGTACACGTCAAATTGCATATACTTATCTGACTAATGTTGTCACAAGCTTTCTCCCCCAACAGGGAAGAAAACTTGTATCCATCGGCAGATGACGTAAAGTTGAATTGGCTAGTAAAGTCATAGCCCAGCAGAGCATCATATTCCACATCTCGATCAGCAACAACCACGAATTTGTGAGATATCTTCTCCTCATCGACTGCAACTTCTGCGTCAAAACTGCCCACAGGACGAGTAATATTGTTGCCCAAGCCACGCAGGTTTGAAAAGCAACTACGCAACTGAACATTGTTAATCTGGTTGTAAACACGCTTCTTCATAATTGAGACATCAGCTCCTGTGTCGAGTAGGCAGTTCACTTTGATGCTGTTCACCTGTACCACTTTAAAACGCTTTTCATCACGCACGACATGCACGGCTGGCGCTGCTACTGCTGGACAATTTCTGGACATATGTCCACTCTGGTTACAGCGGAAACACTTTGTAGCGGCTTGGCAATTCTTTCGTAAATGATCGGTGGATCCACAGTTGAAGCAATGATTCTTCTTTTCGGCACTGTCTGGATATACTTTTCGGTTCGGCTGAAATGGTTTCTTGTCAACTTTGTCCTTTTCAAATACACGCTCGTACACTTCATACTGCTCCTGCAGCTCTCTAAACGATTTGCAACTGTACAGAGTATACTTAAAGTCGCTCTTCATTTGCAGCCCATCAACAACATATCGTATTACTGATTGCGTGTCAATGTCTCCAATTGCAGCAATCTTGTTTATTTGAAGCATGTATTCGTGAAATGACTCCTGTTTGGATTTGCGACGCTCACGCAGCTCGGTATGAATATCTGCACTACACTTATAGTCGCACTTAAATTCTTCCTCTAAAAGCTTCTTGAGTTCAGCATATTCAAACACATGTGTTGACTCCAAAAACAGCTGGGCAGTGTTCGTCATTTTTGCACGTGCCTGGACATACTTTTGCTTTTCGTTAAGCCCGTATGCATCTGCGTTCAACTCGAAATTTCTGAACCAGAACTTCGCCGGCCCATTTTTTCCATCAAACTCAGGGATAATTTTTGCAAAGCTCTCTGCCACAATTGTGCAATCATTTTTGGTTCGTTCGTCAATTTCTATTTTCAACGACAGGAGCTGAACTAGTTCTTGAAGCGTTTTATTGCTGTCTGCTACGGAACTTCTCTCTGTTTTGGGCTGCTGTTCGGTTCTCTGATCCCGAACCAGCTCAATGCTTCCTTTATCTCCGCTTTCATTGTTTATTTTTGCAACCGTTGGCGCCTGAGTCAGTTGCACGTTCTGTTGTTGAGTCTCGTTCATTCCTTCGTTACGTGCTGATGCCCGTCAAGCATCATACAGTGGTCCCGCTCGCACTTGTATTGGCGGCTTTTTCGGCTGTTGCTTCTTCACTTTACATCCACTCATGAAATGTACAGTTATTTACCGACAGCACAAAATATTTTACAACCTTGAAATATTTTCATCATCAACTTTTGCCATTTGCAAGACGACATTCATTTTTATTTAAACAGTATATTAACGATTTTAACAACTTTTATAAAACAATCTGTCCTCTTTTTTTTTTTTTTTTTTTAACACACTTCTGAGACTTTTTCTTTCCACACAGCTTCTACGCTTTTACTTATTATTGGACACGGTTGAGCCCCCAAATGTGAATTATCATTATTATGTAGTTTATTAATATTATATAAGTTCAATCCAAATCAAAGTAAGGCGTACAAAGATATATTTAAACAACTGCGACGGGATAAGACCTCAGTAACGGCTTGCTTCACGACTGACTATGAACGGCTGAACACGACTGCTTTCTTGCGACCGACTCACGACTGCTGCTGCTGACGACTGCTGTAAGACTACTGACTGCTGTAAGACTGCTGATCCTCTTGATTGCTCTACTATTATTCTATGTCTCCTTCTCAAATTTCTATGTCTGCTTCTCGAAAGTTCGACTGCTGCTTCTCTCCGACTTCTTACTGCCGATAAACTGTCAATGCGGGCGCCTTTGCCAACCAAAGCACCGTTACCATTCTTACATTCGGCCATCCTGATCATTCATCTGTCCCAGATGACCAGCCACATTCGTTGTCGACCACATATCTCCATAATTTTATACAATCACAGCTTGTTGATGTGTTTGTTGGGCCTTCCGCACCTGCTGTCTTCCGGACATCGTATCTTCCATTTCGCTTGACCTTTGTGATCTCATATGGTCCTATATATTCGCTTGCCAGCTTCTTCCCAGCCACAAACTGGGTACGTCGTATGGCTACTAGGTCCCCGACTTTGTATACTTGCTCAATTTTGCGCTTCGTGTCATATTATTTTTTATATGCGTCCTGAGCCCGCTGAATATTCATTTTCGCATTTTGCCGCATTAACTGTCGCTCAGCATCGAAAGCATCGTACATCTCCATCTCAAGTAAGTTTGATACATGCTGACTGGGGATGTTATTCATTTTTACTCCGAACATGAGCTCAAATGGCGACCTCTTTGTCGAAGCGTGGACGTGAGAGTTAATGGCCTTCTGCACGCTTGGTACAAACTTATACCATTTAGACGGCTCCTCGGATGACAGCTTTGAAACGACGGATAATATAGACCGATTTACACGCTCAACTTGACCGTTCCCTCTTGGCACTCCTGTTGTGCTCCATACGTGTTCAATACTATTTTCTTTAACGTACTGCTCAAAAATGTTCGACGTAAACGCACTGCCACGATCAGTAATAATTCGACAGGGATTCCCAAACATGCCAACCCAAAGCTCCAATCTTTTTAAAGTTTCCTCGGCATTGGTTGTCTTTGTGGGAAAAAGACCAACGAATTTGGAAAATGCATCCACAACGGCGAAAATATATTTGTACTGCTTGCAAGTGGCGTCCATAGGACCCAAGTGATCTGCATGAAGAGTTTGAAGCGGCTTATCCCCTTTATCGATGCAGCTCAAGTAACCTTCTTTTTTGCCAAGCTTTTTATTATAAATGATGCATTTAATACAGTTGCTGATGACGTGGTTTACTTTTTGCTCCAAGTGTGGTATCCAGTAGGTCTGCTGTACGGCGTGCATAGTTTTTTGTACTGCGAAATGACCGGCGTTGTGAGCTTCCGTAAACAACAACAGACAATTATATATAAATTATGTGTGCAAAGTTTGGTTTAGGTAGCATTTGAAATGTGGACGCTATTGACGAAATTCTGTAGCGGGGGAAGGGGGGGGAAATTAAAAAAAAAAAAAATAAACTCGTCCTTACTCGGACCTAGGAGAATCTGGATGCCAACTTTGGTTATTCTAGCTTTTATAGTTTCTGAGATCCTCGCGTTCATCCAGACGGACAGACGGACGGACAGACGGACAGACGGACGGACATGTCTAGATCGATTTCTCTCGTCATGCTGATCAAGAATATATATACTTTATGGGGTCGGAGATGCTTCCTTCTGTATGTTACATACTTTGCACAAACCTAATATACCCTGTTTACCCTACGGGTACAGGGTATAAAAATTGCGGAGTGCGAGAAAACCCAATACTGAATTGATCGCAAACATTTGGTGGTGGTTTTTACTCTCACAAGTTTCTTTGCAATCACCAACCGCATAAGTACAAAAATGAGTGAAGAGGATAGCGAAGTCTTGTTGTGATTGCGTTGATCTAAGTATAAGAAGGCCATGAGTATAATCAACACTTTTTTATGCGGTGTTTTGTGTGATCGTGAGTGAAATATTCTAAGTAGGTATGCGGTGTACTTATTGTTGCGGTGCATGTATGTATTTATGTACATATGTGTACAGTGAACAATCGAATACAGTATTATAATCAATAACTCTCAAACGATGTTTTTCGATGTATTTGTATTCGACATGTATTACGATATATCAACACAAGTGCGATATTTTCGATATACCGCATTTAAATTTATTATTGGGGTTTTAATATTTATTCACTTTTTCAAATGAATAGTTTGTGTTATAAATTTTGTCCGATCGATTTCAAATTTGGGTAATGTAATCAACATAACTATATCAACAAATTGGCATTCAACGATTAAAATATAGCAATATGTTTTTTACTTGCCATATATCAAATATCAAATAGTTGGGGACATCACATACACACACTGACACATGCATACAACAAGCAACAGTTCGTGTCTATGTGTGCCCATGCATACATACTTATGTACATGCATATGTACAGTTGTGCTCAAAATAATCGTAGTGATATTTTTCACTACGTTCTACCGTTCGTATTTTTGTGTTTCCTTTCATTTTTAATCCTTTTCTTCTACCTATGTGATCTACAACAAGAGCACAATAAAATGACGCTTTACTTTAGCTTTTTGTGCACTTGTTGTTGTTGTTATTTTCATTTTCCACAGCTAGTCCCTATTCTACGCGCTCAAAATAATAGTAGTGCTTGCACAAACATTCCAAAAATATTAAGTGTGTCGCTCCTTAAGCTCACGAAAAGTAGCTAATAGTAAGTTCTATTATTTTTTAATAGTTTACAATAGTTTCCAATACACATTTTAGTTTGTTTTTTTTCTGATATGGGTAGAGCCAAGCACTGCACTCCTGAACGACGTGCACTCATTCAAAAATTGATATCTGAGGGAAAAACTTACAATGAAGTCCAAAATATAGTAGGTTGTCCTCCTACAACGGTGTGTAATGGTATAAAATTTATCCCAAGCCCCTAAGCACGTGGAAGACCTCGCTCTATGTCAGATAAATTGGCGACCCTTGTAGTGAGATACTTTAGGCAGAACCCATTTGCGAGCTCTACCGATATAATAGATGAATTAAATCTCCATACAAGTACACAAATAATACGGAGATGCCTACTGCAAAATAATATGGCAGCTCGGAGTCCAAGGAAAGTGCCCCTTCTCATAAAAAAACATCTGGCAAGACGAATTAAATTTGCACAAGACCACATTGATTGGCTAGTGCAGTAATGGAGAAACATTTTGTGGTCAGATGTTAGGCGGCCACCAAACACTGAATGGCACCCTCGATTCACCACGAAAACCGTAAAACACGGAGGAGCTCGTATTATGATATGAGCCAGTTTTTCATATTACGGCACGGGGCCTTATATTGGCTCCGGAATGTCATGGATCGCCACCTTTATGTGCATATAATGCAGAATATTATGCTGCCATATGCCATTGATGAAATGCCACTGACTTGGGTATTCCAGCGGGATAATGATCCGAAGCACACAAATAATGTTGCCAAACAATGGTTTCAAACTAACAGTCTCCAGATCTCAACCCGATTGAGAATTTATGGTACGATGTAAAGAAGGAAGTTGCCAAGAGTAAACCAACTAATTTTGAATAGGTTTGGGGACCAGCTAGACATGCTTGGAGCTCCATTCCTTCTCAAAGATGTCACAATCCCGTGGACTCCATGCCAAAGCGATGTGCTGCAGTTCTTGCACACGAAGGCTATGCTACAAAATACTAATATTATTTAGAAAGTCCTAATATGAGTAATTAAAATAATAACCGTATTATTTGGATCAGTTGGGACAAGTAAGAGGCCAACAAATGAAACACTACTATTATTTTGAGCGACCAAATTAATGAAGTTTTGGAAAAATAATTATTTAAATTGTTATATGACCAGAATTTGTTATTATTTCTTTATAATTTACTTGTTAATATACTATACTTAACAATACAAATTATTTTAAGTTCATTAAATCACCATTTCATACATTTTTTGAACGAACTAAATTTTTATGAAAGCACTACTATTATTTTGAGCACAGCTGTATGTATGCCTGTATATGTATGTAGCATGTACATACAAAACAACAACAACTGCAAGTCAATGTCTCGCTCTTCTTCTTTCGTTGTGACCATTTAATGTTAATTGCAAAGGCAAAACGCCAAAAGTTTACAGTTACCGTCGCTAGGCAACGACTGCGTAAGCGATAGTAAAGCAGAAACCGAATAACGGAGCTACGTATATTCTGCTTCGCATTGCGGGCAGATGTATGTATGTATATGATTTGTTCTTATTGAAGTCAATAAATAATTAGATTAGGTTATTAAAATATTTTGCTTATTGCATTCAAACTTCGATATGTTGATGGTATCGGTGGCTTCAACTATCGAAAGTTTTACTCTAGCAAATTGAGATGAGAATTGTCAGTGCTTTTTGATTGGCTCATCGCTGCACGGCATTGACACGAGTGCCGTGTTTCATATTCCGACTTTGTGCGTGACCGTATTGACTCAATATGGCACGAAAAGACTCAAATGTGAATTTAAAATTAGGATATACCCTTATAATTATTCCCCCTTTTTTGCAAATCGTCTATCTTAAAACGTTGCGTTATCTCTATATATAAAAGAGTTTGTCCTGACTAATTGGTGATCAACGCACAGCCCAAACGGTAAAATATGAAATTTGGACTCAAGTATCCTTTCATAGTATCCATCATAGTGTAGGAGCACACTAAGAAAGGCTTTTGGAAAATTCTAGCTCCAAAGGGGGGAAAACGAGCTTTAAAAAATATTAGTTATAGAGGTCATGTTCGTTTGGTCATGTGGTCATGTTTGTTAGTTTGGCAAGAACAAAAATGTAACGGACTACTGAACAATTTTTTGTCAAGAACAGAAAATGTTCATTTAAATACCTTAAATGCCTTCCTACTGGTAACTCATAAGGTGAAAACATATGGGTAGGTTATGCACACACAAAATAAATACAATTGGAAACATTATATTGAGCTGGGTTAAGACGGGCAATACCTGCTAGTAACTTATATACACTTTCGGATAAGCTACAATTTCTTCGGGGTTTTGAATAAATTCGTTCAAATGTGGTACACATTGTTACCCATTGGCCTACAGGGTATGGGCCGATTAAATATATTAAGTCTGATTTATAATCATAAAATTAACTAAATAGACATCATCACAGTGCTCACCTGCACAAACTTTGATAATTTCTTATGCAAGACGTATGACCTTTGTTTCATTACTGTAATATCCTTTTTACTTGAATCCTTATGTTGGCCATTCTTAATCGGATTGGCATACAAGTTGGCAAATTCTTTTTCAGTTCCCAAGTACAACGGTTTAATAAAATTAACCATGCTATAATCTGGAAAGTAATAAGAACTGTGTGATTAAAAGTGTTTGTGCACTCCTCCTTAACTGCTTACATTCTTTAAGGTTATTTTGAATAGGAGTTCCAGTTAAAATAATGCGCTTTGGGGTAACAATTTTTGCTACAGCGAGACTTATTGCAGATTTACTGTTTTTTATGATATGTCCTTCATCACAAACAACGAGATCAGCACCTTCTCGAAAAATAGTTAATGGTTCTGTTATGGGCAGGAATCACTTACTTACCTGGTTGCAAAAGATGTTTGTTTACTTTTTCTCGAATATTTTCTAGCGTGGCAGGGCAAAGGTTCCCTCTGTTTTTGTAAGAGTGATAACAGACCAGCGTTCGGAAAGCTTCATAGCCCACCAGCAAGCATCCCGCTTTGTTTGTCGAAGACAATGACCATTCTTCTAAAACCCGTAGTTTATCTGAAATGTCACTTAAATAAAATAAGTAATGTTTGATTATTAAGGTGATTTTGATAATTTAATAATTCCCTTTAATTGACAATGAACGGAAGTTGTTATACATTCTGATTCTTGCATGTATTTATACACCTCCATGTGTATGTATATTTATTTTTTAATTTTTGTTCCTCGAGTCGTGGACTTTCTCTAACATCAATACAATTAGTAGGCACTAAACTCTAAAAAGGAATGTATCGTCTTCAAAATTGGCACATATAATATTGATGTTATTAGAAATTAATAGAAAACAAGTAAAAAAAAAAAGCTAGTCGGGTGTACTGACTTTGAAATACTCTGTACATATGTTTACAATAATTATAGAAAATAAAAAAATGAAGAAAATTAAAGAAAACAAGAAAGGAATGCCAAAGTCGAGCAAGATCAACTCTTAAATACCCTGTACCTCCCCACGAAAAACGAAATTAAATTAATTAATTAATTTAATTAATGTGTTCCATGTACACTCGCACAAAACTAATATACCCTTTGGGTACAGGGTATAAAAATTTGGACCGATTTTGGGCAGCGCTGGATCAGCAAATATATTTATGGCTATAACTTCTTGTTAAATCGGTCTATCAAAGTGAAACTTGGCATACGGACACATAATGACTAACTGGGGGTATTTCCCAAATTTGAGTTCGAAATTCCAAGAAATTCCGGGAGTTACGATTTGCGTGGGAGAGGGGGGAGTGGGGGAGGGAGGAAAATTCCGAAATACACATTTTCTGCATATTCATATAAGGCATCTGAGACTAAAATTTGGTGTCTCTAGGTCTTATAGTATATAGGCGATTATACGAATGGGAAATCGGGAAAACCCCCATAGGGGTGAAGTGGGGGGGGGGGGGGGGGGGGGGGGGGGTAATAAAACAAACTCGTATAGCGTACACACATAAGGCATTTTTGTGCAAAATTTCTTTCTCTTATAGTCTCTCATATCCAGGGGTTCATACCGACGGACGCCACGCCTCCTTCTGCCTGTTACCTCCCGCAAATCTATCATACTCGTGTACATTTCATTGTACAGGATGTTGTCAATTACTATTATTTACTTTACTTATAATTTATTTCAAATCGAAAGAGCGAAAAAAATGTCACTCCAGTACGAAGCCCACAAACTGCAGCATTAACTAAGCTGTCCTTCTTTTTTATTGCTTCTGCTATGGGCGCATATAACTTAATGTCAGGAGTTTGTTTGGGTACAGGGTATTTCACTGTCGGGCTTGCTCGACTTCATACAATCAAGACTCAAAATGACCACAAATTTCAACAGTCATGTTAGAAGCATGCCAATTCGAGTGTTTTTATTAAATTTTTCTAGAGTTTGATTATAACTTGGCATGTACTTTTTAATATAACTTGCGAAGGTTTATACTTTTTCCGATATCAACATAATATTATATTCTTTTACGATTTTTACATAAATTTTATGCAATAAATACTGCTTAAATGCGTCTTCTGAGGCTTTGTTGCTGCCCCGAATGCCAACAATTTCTGCGTGCCAAAACACGAGTTTTGCGGCAATAATCACGATTTTTTCGAAAAGCGTCAAAAACGGGCAAATGGTGTTATTTTGAGATGAAGAACAACATTCATAAGTACAAGCTGTCGTAGTTAGTTGTTGTCAGCAGTTGTCATTTCGTTTTTTATACTCCAAAAAAGATAGGGGACGTATGTTAATTTTCTACGAACAACTACATAAATTGGACATTACACATAAATCCAAGCCTTCGACTACACATAAAAGTCCTATATACAGTAAAAACTACATATTTTGGTCTTTATTGATTGTTGATATTAGAAACTGACAACGAGCTACGCTGAATTTGTAAAAATCAGACTTGTACCCAGAGTTTTTAAAACGCCTATATAACCAGGACCTAACATTTTTAAAATTAGACACGACGCGATGTCCGCGATGTCAAATAGGAACGCAAGCGTCAAGCGCACCGGTTGGAGCGCGGCTTCGGCCCACTGTTTGCTGTCTGATTAGGTAATAGGTAAAATAAAATAAAACTATCCAGTTTTTGCAAATCCTCCAGTGCAGACTCCTTGGTGCCAGCGCCGATCTCTGACTCCTGTACGATCACTTCTCAATTCTACACTCGTGTTCATAAAAAAAAGCCGAGGGTAATTTAGCTAGTATTTTTGTTGTTCTTTTGAAGAACCGTTATATAACGATACTTTTTAAGTTTGTTTTTTGTTTAATGGCATTCAAGTGCAAAAATTCCCTCAATTTGAAGATAATTAGAAGATGTAGCAAAAACGATGGTTTTAACAGAAATACAAAAAATGTATATTATTAGTTTTAAATAATAAACTTATTAAAATATGTTAGATATGAGCAAATGTGTAAAGAATCATCTGTAGGGAGATTTTAGGTAAAATATTAAAAAACCGAGAGTTTAGGGCGCCAGACTGGCAGCGGACGTTCAAGTATAATGGGCGTCAGGACAGGAATTTAGTCCGAATATCTCTGCGCAACCGTTTTATAACTCATGCAGAAATTACTGCAAAATAAAATGATGCCAGTCATTTGAAAGTAAGCAGCTCAAATGTCAAATGGCGAATAAAGAAAAATAATTTGAGCGCAATACGAGCTGCAAAAAAACCCTTCCTTTGAGCAAAATTCGTTCCTACAGACTAAATTGGTGCAAAAACTTGTAGAGGAAAAATTGGTCAGCTGATGGTTGGGCTAATATGATATTCTCTGACGAAAGCAAAACCAACTTAATTGAGCCAGATTCGAGAGTCATGGTTTATCGTAGAGTCAATGAAAGATTCAGTGATCAATGCGTGCAAAGTTTTGTACTGCATTCCCCATACATTATGGGCAATATAAACTCGTGATGTTGGAGAACTTGTATTGCTGGAAGGTACTATCAACTCTGCAGCCTATGCGGAAATAATAAAAATGGATGTTTTGCCTACAATCGAGGCTCTAACTGAACACGTTTCAAAAGGGTTTTTTCAAGTCGATTGTGTACCATTCCACTGTTCGAAATCGGAAAGAAATGCGTGGATATTTTCTAACGTGTCTAACATGGTTTTTTTGTTTCAAGTTTTCCAAACATTTTATCATTAAGTAACTATTTTGCTTGGCGTAGGTTAAGGAACTTAAAGATATTTTAGGTATAAAGTCCCTTTCTTGGCCGGGAAATGAGCCAGACCTCAACCCTATTGGGAACGTTTGATCCATTATTAAGTGAAAAATACGCCCTTATAAGCCCAATAATATTGTAAAAGTCAAAGAGATCATTGAATTAACAAGGTATAGTGATATTTCTCCGAAATTATTAAGAAAATTATACGAAAGCATGCTTAATTGACAATAGAGCAGTGTAAAGGCAAGGGGCGGCCATACCCACTATTAAACAAAAAACTAATTTTTATAATTAAAAAAAAAACTGAAAAAAGGAGAAATGTGTTTTTTCTGCTTTTTACAATCGTGTTTTATCATACGAAAAAAAGACTTCGTAGAAAATACTGTTTTTGTCATGAAATAAAATCTTTTAAATAATAATGTTATTTGCAGAACTGACAAGTCTCTTTAGTCACATCAACAATATATGGTTTTAACATATTATTAACATTAAAGTGAAATTTGTTATTACTATTATAATATAAAATAAAATCGGCATGTGTAGTTCCTGGACACCCATCGTGACCTCTTTGCTGGCCTTTTTGAAAAAGTCCAGCTCCAAAGTGAGCTCACCTTTACATTCTAGCAGCGAGCTGGCCCTGGGATATATAGCACAGCGGTCTTTTAGATTTTATTCTACATGAAACTCAAGCCGTCGGATAATATAAGGAGGTGACGAAACAGCAGAATTGGAGTAGTTGGTGTGATGACCCTAGACACTATCGTATGAATTTTACTTTTGATCTTTAAGATATTTGAGCAGCAGCCGTCATATCCGGATCCGAAACGCAAAGCACCAATACGCTAGAGCAAAGCCTTAAGCGAACAGTCGTGCTGCGGGAGATTTGGTACTAGGCTCATTGGCAGCCCACATTCGGTATTAAGACGAACACAAAGCCTGCAGAAGAGCAGAAACTATTCAATCCCGGCACCACAGGATCCAAGCTTTTTAACTCATTTTTATACCCTGTACCCGTAGGGTAAAAAGAGAGAAATCGATCTAGACATGTCCGTCCGTCCGTCTGTCCGCCCGTCTGGATGAACGCAAGGATCTCAGAAACTATAAAAGCTAGAATAACTAAAGTTGGCATCCAGATCCTCCTAGGTCCGAGAAAGGACGAGTTTATTTTATTTTTTTTTTAATTTTCCGTTACATACATTTTTTGATTGTTTATTTTCTATTTTTTCTTCTATAAATGTTATTCTATTTTCTCTTGAAAAAGAAGATTTTAACCAGCCCCCTTTCCCCGTTACAGAGTTTCGTCAATAGCGTCCACATATATAATTATCTACTGTTGTTTAAAATCCTATTCGGTCAATTCTAAGAAAAGTTATTAGCGAACCAAGTTCTCGCCAGTACAACCGCACCAAACTGCAGCAACAAGTTCGCTCTTCTTCTTACTCTTTTTGCTGCTATGGGCGCATATAACTCAGTGACGGAAGTTTACCTGTGTACAGGGTATTACACTGTCGGGCTTGCTCGACTGTAGCGTTCTCTCTTGTTTATACTCTCTACCTGTAGGTACAATGCAAAATGTAACAGGCAGAATGAGGTGTTGCAGATCCCACAAAGTATGTATATTCTTGATCAGCGTTACAAGACGATTCGATATAGCCCATGTCTGTCTGTCCGTCCATATGAACACCTGGGTCACAGAGACTATAACACCAGGAGGGTGATTGTTTGATGCACCCTCAACTCCCACAGGTATTACAGATTTTCTATAACGCCATTGCTATAAACACCTAGACCTCGAATACTTTAATCTAATCCTAACCTAATCTGGGTACGCAGCACAAGTGCATTTCAAAATTCTCCTCCCTGCAGCCACTCCACTGCTTTTAGTGATTTTTCATAACTCCCTTAATTGTAATCTTTTAGTAAACTATGGGAAATACTTCCAATTCACGATTCTGTTTCTGTATGCAAGTTTCATTTAGATAGGTCAACTTTAAAGGAAGTTAATGCCATAAATGTGGCAAAGATCTGCCCGCACACACAGACCCAAACACGCAATTAGATCGAGCATCGATATAAAAATAGAACCAGAAGCGGTTAAATCAATCCGCAAGGTGAACGGCGGAAAGCAAATAGCCACACTCTCCCTCCCAACGGACAAAGCAATGGCACTTACTGAGCTGGGAAAAGTGCGCATAGGCTGGGTCGTTTGCCGCATTCGGAGTGTGATACCCCCAAAACGGTCCTTTAAATGGTCCTGGGCTTTGGCCATATAACAGCAAAATGCACGAGCGACGAGGATCTGAAAGACTACTGTTTCAGATGCGGCGACAAGGGGCATACAGCCAGGAACTCCTCTAACAGCCCAAAATGTGCACTGTGCTTCCAGTAACGGACCATGCCATAGGCAGCTTCAAATGCCCGGCATTTAAGGAGGCGGTTCACCAATTGAGACACTAAAGGTTCTTCAGCTTAACCTCAACCACGCGCTGCAATGCGCAAGACCTGCTTCTGCAACTGTCAGCGAGGAAAAGGTAAGCCTGGCAATTCTTAGCGAGCCATATATAGTCCACAGCAGTAGTAGCTGGGTCGCTGACCTGTCCGGTAAAACGGCTCTGTGGCTGTACGGACCTAGAACGCTATGGTTAGAGCTGGCCACATCTTAGTTAGTGCCAAGATGGCTAGTCTGTGGATATATAGCTGCTACCTAGCACCTATCCTACCCTTGACGGACTTCGCAGCAGTCCTATGATACCAGAGGGCTTAACCGAGGTAAAATTGCAGGCGATTTCAACTCGTGGGCGCTAGAATGGGGCAGCAACGTCACCAACGCCCGAGGCCGGATATTACAGGAGGAGCTCTCAGGCCTATTAAATAGTGGAGCGCAGCACACATTTAGCAGGGCAGGTATTGGCTCCATGGTCGACCTGACCTTCTGAAGCAGTTCTCTACAAAACCAAATCAGATGGTCCATTACCGACACCTTTACAGCAAGTGACCACGTGGCCATAATCTTCTCGGTAGGCGAGATAGTACGCGGACTTAAGGACACACCGCTCCCTAGTATCGCATACAGGCTGGAATCCTTTTGTCCAGCATCATTTGCTAGCGCGCTCAGCTGCTTCACACTCACCGGAGATCCTTAGCGTATGGCTGTGGACGCCGCTGCTCAAATCAGAGCTGCCTGCGATGCTAGCCTTGCCAGACGTCCACCACTACAGGCGCCATCACGCTCCGGTCTACTGGTGGAATCACGATAGTGCTGATCTGTGCAGACTGTGCAACAGAGACGGGAGAAGAGCTCAGATAGCAAGAGATACGCCCCTTTCGACCTTCTGCAGGAAGCCTACAGAGTAGCGAGGAGCTCGCTGAAAAGAGCAATTGTAGTTAGTTGGCGGGAATGCTTCCTAGAGTTCTGTGGCACCGCCAGGTCCAAATGCTGTGCCAAATTGCGCTTTAAGGCCAGCACTATGCATGCACCCTGAGGCGGTCGCCGGTCTCTTCGGGAAATGTATCAGAGAGTGCGTTTTCCCGACTGGTGGAAAATACAGAACCTTGTCCTGATCCCAAAGGCAGACAAGCCACTTGAAGACCTCTCGTCGTACAGGTGTATAGGATAGGTGTGCACAAGGATGGAGGCTGGAACTAGGCTGTCACCCAACCAATTTGGATTTAGGAAGGCGAAATCCAGGCAAAATTGTAAACATCGCGTCGAACGCTATCACAGGTACGAGATGGGGAGGAGGCACAAAGGACTACTGCCTGGTGGTTACTCTGGACGTGAGGAACGCGTTTGATTCGGCGGACTGGGGCTGTATTCTGAATGCGCTGACGGCTCAGGGCGTTCCTACGCACCTGCAGCGTGCCATCAGAAAGTTCTTCAGCAACCGTGTATTCAGGTACCACAACACATCGAGCACGAAGACCTACAACATCGTTGCAAGCGTTAGAATGGTTACAGTCCGCCAATAAAAAGTGTGGTGAAAATTACTCTTTTGAATTGGTAAATAATTTGGTTGCAGACTTTGATGGCTTGAGTGATGCCAACTCATGGATCGAGCAATTGTGTAATATTGCTGAAAAGTTTATGCTGTCTGACATGTTGCGAGCTTTATTTGCAACCAAAGTGACGGCAAAGCCAGATCGTGGTTATATGCGAAGCCGAATTCGATGAAAATTACCAGAGTTGCTACAAGAATTTTGTTTGGTTTTTGGTACTAAACAGCATAAACTAGAGCTTCGCAAAACTTTTGAGGCTCGTTTGTGGCAGTATGGAGAAAGTTTCGCAGATTATTACAACGACAAAATTGCCCTAGCCGAGAAAATTCGTATGGAGGAAAACGAACTTCTAGATTATGTGATCGATGGCATACCGGAGACGCAAATCAAAATACAGGCATCGATGCAAAACTACAAAACTAAAGAGCAGTTGTTGGACGCAATGTCAAGTGTGCAATTAGTCAAGGCCAATAGCTACAGTACACTGCAGCAGCCGAAAATAATAGCTACCGAGAAGTTGGACGTGAGATGCTACAACTGCAACAGCATTGGACCTTATGCGGCTGACTGCAAGAAACCTAGAAGGAAACCAGGTAGCTGATATGCATGTGGCAGCGAATCGCACACCGTTATTAACTGCTGGCAAAACAAAAAGCAGAGTTCGACTGAGCAGCTAAGGAAGGAATATGTAAGAATGTTCAACTTTACTCTAGTTAACAATATTAATTTTAAATTTTCCGCACAAGCGCGATCAGCTTTGCAAAAATTTGTCTATTTCCTAAAAATGTTAAGTTAACAGAAATTAAAAATGTCATGTTTGTTGGAATAAATAACAGTATGTTAGAATCATATGGAAAACTTGAATCTACTGTAAAAATTATGAATAAAAATATTAAACTCAATTTGATCGCAGTTAAAAATGGATCTATGGGGTATTCTGTGGTTTTGGGACGAGATTTTTTAGAAAAAACTAAAAGCAAAATTGTATGGTTAGAGACAAGTCCTACAGAATTTATCGAAAATGCAAAAATAGGTAATGACTATCTTGAGATTAACGAAAAACAAATTCAAAATATAAAGAAAATTGAAATCGATAATAGTGACGATTTCGAGAAACAAATAATGTTGATAGATTTGCCTGCTGTAACAGACGAATTGTCGCTAAATATTGGACTACACATAAAAAACAATGTTAAGCTTAAGTTTACAGAAATGTTTCAAAACACGTATGTTAAAATGAAAAGACCTTTAGAACCCTAGGTAAGAACTGAAATGAAACTTGTTTTAGAGGATACCAAGCCTTTTAATTGTCCACCTCGCAGATTATCTTATATTGAAAAGCAAGAACTTCAAAAAGTTTTAGACGATTATTTAGAACAAGAAAGGAATGCTAAAGTCGAGCAGGCTGAACTCTTAAATACCCTGTACCACCCCACAAAAAAGTAATTAAATTAATTAATTAATTAAATTTAATTAATTAACTAAATTAAATATAAAATAGTCCATGCATGCATACATACATTTACATTTACATCAGAATCGTGCCTTATGCGTGTTTGTGTACTTGTACATATGTATGTATGTGTGCATTGGGCCTGGTTATATGGCTATAACTTTCTTTCCGATCATTCTATCATAATGAAACTTGGTATACGGATATATAATCACTAACCTAATGTGACTACCAAATTTTAGTTCAAAAGTTTAGTTCCAAGAATTACGGGAGTTATAGAAAATCGTTAATAGGGGGGGAGTGGGGGGTGTGGATCAGAAAAAATGAACGAACTCGTCCTTTCTCGGGCTCAGGAGAATCTGTATACCAAGTTTGGTTATTCTAGCTCTTATACTTTCGGAGATCCTTGCGTTCATACAGACAGACAGACAGACGGACAGACAGACAGACAGGACTAGATCGACTCGTCTCGTCATGCTGATCAAGAATATATATACTTTGTGGGGTCTGCCACGCCTCCTTCTGCCTGCTACATTTTTCAGCTCTCGCAAACCTAATATACTTCTGTACATTTCATGTACAGAGTATACAAAAACTGGAGATCTCAGAATGTGTGTTGATTTTAGAAATTTAAACAAAGTTACTACAAAGCATAATTATCCGATTCCGCTAATTGATGGAAAAGGTTAGGCAACAAAAATTTATTTTCAAAATTAGATTTGAAGAATGGATTCTTTCATGTCTATATGCACGAGGAATCAATAAAATATGCGTCATTTACAACGCCCCTTGGGCAGTTTGAATTCAAAAGAATGCCGTTTGGACTAAAAAACGCTCCGTCCGTTTCAAATGTTTATAAATAAAATTTTTGCAGATCTTATTCGGGAGGAGAAAGTTATTGTTTATTTAGATGATATTATGATAGCTACAGATAACATTGAAGAACATAAGTTAGAGTTGCGCTTAGACAAGTGTGAGATTCTTCAAAGTAGTGTCAAATATCTAGGTTACACCATTGATGAATTAGGTATTAAAGCAGATGAAAGTGGTTTATTAGCAATCAAAAATTTCCCTGTACCTGAAATGGTGTACAAAGTTTTTTGGTTTATGTTCATATTTAAGACGATTTATTCAGTACTTTTCAATTGTTGCTAAGCCCTTATACGATCTTACAAAGAAAAATACGAAGTTTGTGTTTGGTGCTACAGAACTTGAGACATTTGAAATTCTTAAAAAGAAACTGGTGAAATCTCCAGTGTTAGCTTTGTTTAATCCGAAAGAAGAGACAGAATTACATTGTGATTCCAGTGCTTTAGGCTTTGGTGCGGTGTTAACACAGAAAAAAGAAGATAAAAAGCGGCATCCAGTGTTTTATTTTTCAAAAAGAACGACGGAAGCAGAATCGAAATTTCATAGCTATGAATTAGAAACATTGGCTATAATTTATGCATTAAGGAGGTTTAGAGTTTATTTGTACGGAAGAAAATTTAAAATAGTTACCGATTGCAACTCAATGATTCTGACATTGAATAAGAAAGAATTAAATCCGAGAATAGATAGAATAGAAGATGGGCGCTCGAAATGCAAAATTTTGATTGTGTAGTAGAACACAGGGCAGGAACTAGGATGCAGCATGTAGATGCGTTGAGTAGAAGTAGTGATATGTGTTATGTCAAAATAGAGACTCGAAAATAGTGAAACTAAAAGAAGATATGCAAAATGCCGAACATAAATTTTACGAAATGAGGAATGGAATTGTTTATAAGAAACTAGATAGACAAACATTACGGTTTTACGTCCCAGAAGCTATGGAAAGTCATGTCATATATAAATATCATGATGAAATGGGACATATGGGCATTAACAAAGTTGTTGAATTAATTAGTAAAAGAAAATTAGGACCAATGTTAGCAAAACTTACAGATTTAGATAACAGTTTAAAGTGGGAAAAAGTTGTGGAAACAAATGAGTTCACTCTAAATAATACAAAACATAGAATGGTAGACCAACATCCAAGCCTTATATTGTTTGGCATAGATCAGAGAGGAAAAAATTTGGACGGCATCAAAGAGAATATAGATTGCGAAGAAGAAAAGAACAGAGACCTAAAACAAATTAGAGAAAAAGCCCAACAAAAAGAAAAACAAGCCCAGGAATATAATGGAAAATATGCAAATGCAAAAAAAAAACCTACTACTAAATACAAAGTGGGAGATTATGTTGTTATCAAAAATTTCGATTGTACTACAGGAGTAGCCAGAAAAATTCCGAAGTTTAAAGAACCATACAAAATTACTAAGATTCTTGAAAATGATCGCTATATACTTGTAGTAGAAGATGTTGAGGGATTTCAACAAACACAAATTCCGTACAAAGGTGTATGGGCAGCACAAAATATGAAATATTGTTTTCAAGAAAGAAATTCAATAGATTTAGGTGGAAAATATAAAACTACAGATAAAATAAAAAAAGTGAAACAAATAATATTACAAAAATTTAAAGAAAAAATGAGTTTGCTTAGAAATGAGAATATTGTAAATAATGAACCAATTGTGACCAAAAGATATAATTTAAGAAATAATGTAAAGAAAAAATTGCACATGAATCGGGTGATCCATTATGTCAGGACCGTATACCGATGCAATATAAAAGTACCCCTGAAATATAGTTTGTAAGATATATCGATAAATGTAAATAATATCGAGATGAGCTCCACCGAGCCTCGTCTTTCAGAAAGTCAGTATTAAACGAATGTGCAAAGGAGAACGTTTGTTTTACTCGCCATACTACAATTGATTTTTTTCTTGTTAAGAAATGTCGAGTTTCGTCCGTTAAAAAGATGAAGAGCGTGGAAGTGTATTGGCACTGCGTAATGCACAACATAATGTAGGTCTACAGAAGACTGTTTTAGTCCAATTTGGAGAAATTAATTCGGTGACGCTAGATTCTACGGCAGTCATTCATTCATACTGCAAGTTCACTAAAGCTTTTTCTGAGATTCAAAAATTCCCCTTTTAGAGTGACCAATACCCGACCCGGACTTAAAATCGATACAATGTATTTGCGGCATCTTGCCTAAACGGGTTTAAGCCAACTGAAAGCAATTTGGAACTCTAAAAGAGTTCAGAGAAGCCATTATTCGGGAATGGGCAAAATTTGACATTCAAATGCTAAAAAATTTGTGTGAATTCAACGCCAAGCTGAATAACGAAGGTGTTAAAAAAAGACGAGCAAGCCGGTCGTTCCATTTCAAATATATTTATCGTTTAAAATTCATTGTTTTGCTGTTTTTTAGGCTTAACATATAAACACTGAATTATTCCTAATTATTCCTTAATTATGTCGTTTGACAATATTTTGTTTAATTTGTTAATTATATTTTCTAAAGTTTTATGTGCTTTTTTTCTCTTTAAGTCTATTGATAATATTATATAGTTTAAGCAATAATTTGTTTTTTGAACGGTTCAGTTTTTATACTACCATATATAACAGTCGCTAGGCATCTAGGTCAAGTACCCGGGGAAATCACAAAACGAAATCCCCCCAGTGCCGAAAAAGTCAACGCCGCGAATGCAGAGCTGAATGCGGACCAAATAAGTATCGCTTCAGCCTTGGCAACCACCGCAGTAGTATGAAAATACTGCAATTCAAAGTACAAAGGCTGACTTTCAACAACAAACAGCTACCTCACATGTTCCTAATTAACAACAACTTCGATATTGCCATTCTGAAGGAAATCAAATCCGAATTTGGTATCCCAGACTACGGAAAGCCGAGGGCGGAGGGCGGATATGGTGGAGTGGGGATGTACACTTCCTACACTTATTGGGTGGTAGTGAGCCACAACTTTAAATAAACAACACAATTGCAATATACCTTTACCGAATATACAACAAATTGTTAGAAGCATTAGTGCAGACCCACAGGAATTGTTGTCAACAAAAAAACTGCTGAAGTTTCGTTACAGAATATACTAGTCCACACCGGTATCCAATGTCAACTCTGCATTCAATTTTGGTTCACGGTAGAGATCACTGTATCATCAAAAGTCCCTGTTGGTTGCGTAAAGAAAGTGCTTCAGAAGCGCGTACCAAATTCCAATCAAGTGTAGAAACTACAGTCGGGGTTTCCGACTTTGAAATACTCTGTACATATGTGTAGAATAATTAAAGAAACCAAAGAATTTAAAAAACAAGTAGAGAAAACGTGAGTTATGGAACATCAGGGAAATTGCAAAATACACATTTCCTGCGTATTCATATAAGGCATCTGGGACTAAAATTTTATACGTGAGTTATGGAGCATCAGGGAAATTCCAAAACACACATTTTCTGCGTATTCATATAAGGCATCTGGGACTCAAATTTGGTGTCCCTAGGTCTCATAGTCTCTGAGAAATAGGCGATTATACGAACGAGAAATCCCCCAAAGGGGGGGGATTGCACAGCGTACATACTTGTACATAAGGCATCTTTGTGCAAAATGTTGTGTCTCTAGGTTTTATAGTCTCTGAGATCCAGGTGTTTATACGAACAGACAGAACGCTTAACTTGACAGCTACCTTCATGGTAGCCTCTTCCATCATCGCATCCAGCGGTATACGTCCAATGGATACTCAGCCCACTCCTGAGGCTTCTGGTTTGCTGCTACAACTTCTTCTACCGCCCGTTTATTTAAAAGCCAACTGTTGGCTAAAAGCAAGCTTGACAAGTGTAAAGTCAATAGCCCAACTACTGCTACGGTTGGAACAGCCCAGGAGCACACCTACTAGGTCTTGACTCTCCAGACTTACAAACGGTACGCCGCAACAACAGGTTCGCTATTACGGACAGTAAAATCAATGCTGACCTGGATACAATGATCGACATGATGAGATTGCTTTGGAAAAATGCTCTTTAGACTTTGACAAACGTAGTTCCTGGCAGTGCACGGCCATATTCTCCCCACTCAACTTCCAACCTTTCCAACTATTTCAGCGCAAGTCCTCCTCTTTCACCTTAAAAACTAGGTAAGACGCCACCGCCACTTGTGCCCACGGACTTTGGCGACATCAATGGCCTCAAAATGATTGTCTCAACGGCAGTGGATCTATAAAAGGTACTCTTTAGCTCTAATTTGAACAGAACCATCAGAATTAAAATTCATGGGCTAATGGACTACCTTATACCATTAACAGACCCATAAGATCTAACAAACATTTAAACATTGTGCTATGATTTCTCGGAGCTGTATAATATGTGCTCATTTTGTTGCCGGTGCAATATTTGCCCTTGCAAACTGCCACGTTTTACAAGCCCGACAGTAAAATAGCCTGTACTCTCCATAAAAAAGGGAACATTAAAAAAATATATTAAAAAAATTCAATTATTTTAAAGAATTGAATTAATTAAATTAATAAAAAATATTATTATTACATACACAAAAGTTTCAGTTTTAACAGCATACATTTACATCACGTATCTATGCGTGTATATATACAGCACAAAGTTGAACCCAAGCAGCAACAACAACAACAGTTGCGGGCAGCGCTACAAGCAGAGCATGAGCAGCGATTTTATTTATGGCTATAACTATCATGATGAAACTTGGCATACGGACACATAAGCACTAACTGGATGTAACTACCAAAATTGATTTCAAAATTCCAAGAATTACGGAATTTATAAAAAAAACAGGAATTGCGGGGGAGTGGTCGGTCATTCTAGCTCCTGTACCTTCTTCTGATATCCTTGCGCTCATACAGACGGGCAGAAGGACGGACATGGCTATATCGATTCGGCTTGTCACTCTGATCAAGAATATATATACTTTGTGGGGTCTGCCACGCCTCTTGTTGCCTGTTACATACATTCGCACAAAACTAGTATAGCCTTTTACCCTTTGGGTACAGGGTTTAAAAACAATAATGTTAATGTTAGCCACATTTGTATAAAATAAATTAATATTTTACAAAAAAGTAATATTATGTACATATATCGGTCCTTGGAAATTGGACTACCATATACACATGTATACAAGCATAAATTAAATATCGACATTCTCCTAATTATTCAATTTACAAAGAAAAATTTGTGTATCCATTCACCATGCATACGGATTCGTGATGCCCATCGATACATGCCCATCTTTAGCACCTCTGCTGATCGCATTTTTACAAGCGATTTACCGTTTGTCTTAAAAGGTTGCGTCAGCTAAAAACGCTACAAATGTATTCTGAAGAATTCTGGGAGACATTAAGCGTTAAGCTTATTCCGTGAATGTATTATTGCGATTTAGAAAAGCAGAAACACGGCTTTTACCCCCCCTTTGGTAAAAGCTGGCTATGCCGTTGTGTATATGTATGTACATGCATATGAGGATAGATAGCGCCTGCACCAAAAAATAAAATGTACATTTGTATGTACATATCAACGTTGCCAGACGTTCCGATTTTTAAATAAAAATTAAATATCCCGCGCGGGACAGGCTCAAAAAGCTGACAAAGTGTAGGTGAGCACGAAGAAGTGGTTTTAGAGAACTTGGTTTATGTACAAGTATTTAACTCTGAGAAAGAATACAGAATAAACTGTGTGGTATTTTTGTAACCTTTTATTAAAGAGTAGAAGAAATAATTATGATATATGTATGTATGTATATACACATATGTGTGTATGATCATTTGTCAAATGTTGTGCAGTTGCATAAGTTGACCAAATAACGTTGCCAAATTGTACAGCTTTTAATTCTAGACATTACTTGCCTTGATCCCTTATCCCTTTCATACCATAATGTGGAAAAAAAAGGCTGTGGGAAAAAAAGGCTGTGAAAAAAGTGACAAAAAGTGCGTGAAAAGTGGCATGCATACTCATATGTACATTAAATTCAATTAAAGTTGCATGAGTGCCAGAAAAACGAGATCAGGCTACAAACCAAAGCCGACGCCAGTACCCACAGTTGCAAAGCCGAAGCCAGTGCGAGTGAGTCAGTTTATTCTAAAAGGAAAGGCGCCAGTAGTCTCAAGCCGTCAGTTTCAACGCGGTCGACGCTCACGAAAATGAATAACAAAGAGGACAAAGAAACCGTTACAAGTGAGCACGCACTGACAATATCATATGAGGCGATGTTGCCAGAAAGGTCAGAGGGAAACAGAGAAAAACAAGAGAAAATGCAAGAAGAAACGAATAGAACCGCAACACCCGAAAACAGCGTTACCATGCAACAACTAGTGCAACTATTGACCCTGAAATGCCAAACGGAAGACAGCAGCAAAGAAGAAGGCAAATTGGTGGTGAAAAGTATGTTCAGGCACGCGCCAAGATGACGCGCACAGCAGCATTGTTTTTGGAGTCTACGTTCATATACGAGTACAAATCGTTGCGTGAACAGGTGATCGATGAATTTCAACGAGGCAAACTTTGCAGTGCCGAAATTCACAAACAATTAAGTGCTCGCACAAAATGCAAAGATGAACATTTTCATGAGTATTTGTTGCAAATGAAGAGCATTGCAGCCCGTGGAGTGATGGATACTGAATCGTTAATTCGATATGTTGTGGATGGGCTAAATCTTAAAACTGATTTTAAATACAATACATCGTTCAAAGAATTGCGAGAGAAATATGAAGTTTACGAAAGTGTAGCGGAAACAAACGAGAAAGTGTACGCAGAGAGAAAACAGTTTGTACCAAACAAATACAACAACAAAAATGCAAATGTAAGGAAAGGAAGCAGCATTGTTTTAATTGTGGTGCAGTGGATCTTTTGCGCAAGGACTGCAAAGCTGAAATCAAGTGCTTTCGTTGCAATAAAACTGGGCATATGTTAACAGAGTGCACATCTTCGGCCGGCGTAAATGGTATATATGAAGCAAAGCGTCTCAGGGAGATAAAAATTAATGATGCAGTGGTCAACGCACTTGTCGACACCGGAGCAGACGTCTCAATAATGATAAAGGCAGCATTTAACAAAACCGGCGGCGCCAAATTGCAAAGCAACGTGGCTACACTTCAAGGCTTGGGCACTAACAGGATACGCCCGGTGGGTCAATTTCTAGCAGAGGTGGAGATCGACAATATGAAGGTGTTACACAAGTTCTTGGTAGTGGCTGATGGTGACATTGGATGCGACGCGCTGCTTGGGTACGACTTTCTATCAAAGTTTAATGTCACGGTGACGGCGGCTGGATTTAAGTTTTCTCCCCCTGCTGGAGAGGAGACTCAGGAGAATATTCAGATAAGTATTTATAATGTAGTTGAGACAAATACTGATCCTGAAATACCTCCTCAGTTCAAATCTGCTGTACAGTCAATGATATCCGAGTTCAAGGCGACCGAGAAGACTGCTGACTGTCCGATCGAACTCAAAATAGTTTTGGAGGACGATAGCGGCGAATCCGAAGACGAGGAGGATCTTAATAAAGAAATGGGCGAAACCGAGGATGGTGCTGGAAAACTGGACGAACAGATTTGGGGTGACAATGAAGAAGAAGAAAAAAATGAGCAGGATGAAATTAATGATGAGGATCAAGGCAAGGGCACTAAAGACGAAAAGGATGCTCATAACGATTTGGACACAAAAAATGATGCGGCCAATGATTTGATATTGATGCAATGAAAGAAAAAAACCCGCCTGAAAACTTGGAGGACTTCGAGTATAAAGTGGAGCACAGGAGTGGAGATCGTCTTAGGCACGTCGATTGTCTGAGTCGCTACCCACAGCAAGTAATGGTGGTCACGTCAGAAGTCTCAGCCCGTATAAAAGCAGCTCAAGAAAAAGATTGTATGATCAAAGCTATTTTTGAGATTCTAAGCAGCCGCCCCTATGAAAATTTTAAAATCAAAGGAGGATTGCTATTTAAGTCGATAGAAGGAACTGATCTGCTGGTTATACCAAAGTCGATGGAGCGAGAAATAATTGTCGACGCTCACAATGTTGGACACTGGGCTGTTCAAAAAACAACGCACTTGATCAGGCAAAGCTATTGGATACCACATTTGGAAGGAAAAGTTGCTCATGTTATCGCCAATTGTATTAAATGTATTGTCCACAACAAACAGTTGGGTAAAAAGGAAGACATTTTTCATCCCGTCGAGAAAGGAGGATAGCCATTGCACACATTGCATGTTGACCATCTCGGACCTATGGACGCCACAGCGAAGCAATATAAATACATTTTTGCTATAGTCGACGCATTTACTAAGTTCGTGTGGCTGTATCCGACAAAGACAACAAGCTGCGAAGAAGTTCTTAAAAAGCTCGACAGCTGGTCGGAAATCTTCGGTAATCCCAGTCGCATCATCAATGACCGAGGGTCTGCCTTTACATCTTCAGCTTTCGAGGAGTACATGAGCAAAAATGGTATCGAGCATGTTTGAAGCACCACCGGAGTGCCCAGAGGAAACGGCCAAGTAGAGCGCGTTAACGGGTCGATACTACAAACCATATCCAAGTTGTCATCAGAGAGTCCTGAAAAATGGTTTAAATTTGTGGCTAGAGTACAGAAGGTCATAAACAGCACCATTCATGTATCAACGAAGAAGTCGCCATTCGAACTCATGTTTGGCGTAAAGATGAGAACTACGGCCGAAAATGAGGTGTTGTAACTGATGGAAAAGGAGATATGCGACAACTTTGATGAAGAAAGGCAGAAAATAAGACAAGCAGCGAAAGAGGACATACAGAGAGCACAGGAAAGATACAAAAAGCAGTTCGATAAAAAGCGGAAGAACGAATATGGTTATAAATTGGATGACCTAGTCGCAATCCGCCGAACACAATTCGTAGCTGGGAGAAAAAATTAACGTAACGGGCGATATGAAGTGCGCAAGGCTGCAGACGTCGAAGGGCCGAACAGCACTGCAACAAGTTGCGATAATATGCGGCTTTGGCGCTATATCGCAGATAACGAAGACTCGTGGGAAGATGGGAAGGCAGGATAGTGAGAATGGCGGAACACCTAGAAGCAGCATCGCCATCAGTACTCGATACTCATTTTGGTTGTAAGCAGTCAGTAGAAATGTACTTAGTTATCAGTAGTAAGATGTCAGCCGCACTACAAACACAGTCGTCAGCCGTAAAGAAAGAAGCAGAAGTCAGCAGTCAGAAGAAGAAGCAGAGAGAAGCCGTCAGAGAAGTCAGCCGTCGAACCAGAGTGCATTAGCTGCATATGCTAATATTCGCCATCATCATTTTACATTATATTCCTAATTTAAACTATATCATATATCTCGGTATCGTTATCAATAATAAACATTGCATGATACACAAGATCACATACATAGTATTTATTGTACCTTATGGCCAGCTCTCGAATCGTACCAAAGTAATTTGCTATTTGGGAAATTAAGTCTTTAGAAACTTTAGAGTGTCGGAAGAGAAATAGCATATAGTAAATAAACGTATAATTGGAAGCACAAATACTGCTAGTGTATGTATATAAGCATGTGTGTATGCTCACTAAATGTTGTGCAGTTGCATAAGTTGACCAAATAACTTTGCCAAATTGCCTATCATACTATACACATAAATATACATATTGTATGGGCATTTCATGCCTTTATACTTAAGTATAGATTTAAGTTTGTTGAAATAATCTGAATTGTAGATATAAGTTGTTTGAATTATTATTGAATTGTAGACTTAAGCCGTTTGTAAGTAATTAATTGTAAGCGCTCATAAATGTTAATTTGTAATAACAGCTGTTTATGTTAGTCTCTTGGTCGCTGTTAAGTTAATGTCCACATTATGTTATGCGTATGCTAAGCCTTGCATGGCTAGCAATAAAGCTCTTGAAAATTGGAAGTCGATTTGTGCAGATTATTTTATTTTGTTTCGGTGCTCTTCGGTGCATACATAAGCCAGTGCGTTCGTGCATATAAGTACAAGGGTTACTTATACATCTTTGGTTGGATTGTCGCGACGAGGGACCCCTTCACTTTTGCCTACCGGCAACTTTGGATGATCTGAGCGATCACATATATACATGCATACATATAACAATACATAGTATTTATTGTACTTGATGCCCTAGATCTCGAATCATACCAAAGTAATTTGCTATTTGGGATATGAACTCTTTAGAAACTTTAGAGAGGGTCGGAAGAGAAATATCATATAGTAAATAAACTTATAATTGTAAGCACAAATACTGAGTCAGCGAAGACGTGCCTGCAGTAACACGTATAAAATTTGATCATAATAATACACCTGTTTTTACACGGTCTTTTTTTACACAAGTGCATAACATTTGAAAATGTATTATAATTGTAAAGCATTAAATTTAATACTTACGATGAGTCTGGAAATGCAAATATCTTTATGTAAGTTTTTCGCCTTAGTGGACCAAGCCATCGTTGTAGTTCATCTGCCCAATTCATAACTGTACTCTTGGGACAAAGTACTAATACTTTGGTTGTATTTAATTCTTTGTAAGAAATAACTGTGTGAATTAGGGCGATTAGCTGTGGATACAAATTTGTTATCGCTTTGTATTTGAGAAAAACAATATTTAACAGATATTTACCTGGAGTGTTTTTCCTAATCCCATGCAATGAGCTAAGATGCACCCCGATCCAGTGTTTTTTTTTGAATGATCAATCCCACCATAACAAGAGTCATACATAAACTTAACTCCGTCTATTTGATGAGGTTTTAAATGTTTAACTATATCGTTGTCTACCTTAATAAATGTTTTCGTATTTTCTAGATAATCGAGTATGAAATCTGTTTTCTCTAAGCTTTCAGAAAATTTTTTTATTGCCTTAGAAAGTCTCGATTGCTTTTTGTCAAGCCTGCGTATTCTGTCACTTTCCAATTTTTGAGCAACTCTTGTTTCATTTGCAAGTTGGTCCATGCGTAACATTGGTTTTATGAATCTTGACTTCTCTTCAACAGGCTCTACTTCGATTGGTTCATCATCTGAATATTCACTTTCCGAACTAAGAATTATTTCTTCACTTTTATTTCTGCTTTCAGCTTCTGCAAGCATTATTTCTAAGGACTTTGGCTTTGATCTTTTCATGTGAATAAAACTTTCATTCCATAGTTCATCATTTCCGTCTAAGCACTTTTCCAACATTTTTTTTTGTTCAATTTGCAATTGATTGCTGCCTTTGGTATCATCTATCTTGTTAACTTCATTTACATCATGCTCGTGTTTATTGGATTCAAATTTGTCTAAGAATCTGTTCACAATATCTCGCTTGCATTCACTTTCCTCAGAAGACGATTCCATGGAGAGATTATAGTTGCTGTCACTTTGATCAGACAATCCAGAGTCGCTGTTTGATTCATTTAAAAGCTGAAGCTTTACTTGCTCATTATAACGTGAAAGATACTGATTCTCAGTCAGTAATTCATCTGCAACCTAAGAAAATGTAAAATATAGTCTTTAAATTACGTATGTATGGAATGTATTTTGTATTTGGGTGTCATGTCAAAATTTGAAGACGGACAAGTGATTTATTATACGCTATACCTAAAAGGTACAAGAGTATATTATATTAAGTTAGAAATGTAACAGGCAAAAGGAGGCGTGGCAGACATCACAAAGCTTATATATTCTTGATCAGCATGACAAGATGAGTAGATCTATGTCTGTCTGTCCGTCCGTATGAACACCTGGATCTCAGAGACTATAAAAGATACATACACGTACGATGTGCAAGTTTGTTTTTTTTTTGGCCAGGTCAGGTTCATGCACGCATCTTCATACCACAGCTGATTTTCGCTTACATTCATAATTCATGTGGGCTTGTTACCTTGTGTGTACTTGAAGAGTGGAGAATTTGACTTGGAAGACAAGCCTAGTATCTTCCAGAAGAAGAGCAGAGTTCAGCGCTGTCCAAACCCTTTCAAAATCGTAGAACAGCTTAATGTTATAGAGCGATACCGTAAAGGCTGAAAAGATGAGATAAACGCGAAGCTCCAAAAGCTCCAAGCCCAGACCTTGTAGAGTAGTTCAAAAAAACGGTGAATGAGATAAAAATCGGGTGGACACGAGCTGGAATAGCTAGGATCAGGTCATTTCCAAACTGGGTGCAAAGAGCCAGAGAGGAGTAGTCTATGCATGAAGTGCGGTAAGCACATAAAATACTTGTAAAAGAGTGAATAAATGATGATAAATTGCTGTGCATGCGTATACGCTGGACGTGAGCATGTTGGGCACTTAACGGGCTCCAGAAGATGCCCTGAACATGAACCTATGCGCTAATGAAAGTACTACAAGCAAATATGCACAGGAGTGCAACTGCATTCTCGCTCATAGAGCATATCGTGCTCGACAGAGACGCACATACTGTCACTGTCACCAACTGGTTCGAAGACATAACAGGCACCGCAACAATATGGCTACCTACCAAAAAAGTACGATTCGAAGCCAGAATGACCTATTGGGCATAGCTACAACATGCTGCCACTAAAGCCGCCAAAGTGACCGATACTCTAAGCAGACTGATGGCAAAGGTGGGCTGCCCGGTGCAAATAAGCGCAGACTAGTGATGGTAAGAACCAACTGAATTCTGCCCTATGGGCGCGAGATCTGGCGGAAAAGCCCTTCTTGGGGTGGAACGAACTGGCGCACTATGGTTGACTTCTGCGTTTCGCACGGTCTCGGAGTGATTCCCCACGACTTACTAGCACTGGCGCGAAAAAATAAATGGGAACCGAAGAGGGACAACATCCCGAGAGAGAGCGAGACCGATCTAAGGCGCCGAATTCTAGTTGACAAAATGCTTCACAGCGAAGAGAACGCAATAGCCAAATTTGCCGAAGGCATTCTGAGAGGGAAGAAAGGAGACCTGGATGTTGGCATAACGAGAGTAATCCGAGAAGCTAATGGATAAGGAAACGACACTGTTCACAGAAAAAACAAGACAAAGACGAGAGAGACGAAGAGAAAACAAAATCTTTGGCAGCTTGGACGTGGGTATATTAATGAGAGGAGTAATGAAGTAATGCGAATGCGTTCCCGAATTAGGTGTATTTCGTTTAATTCATCAACTGCATGTATGTATTTTGTTTTTGAAGGCTCTATGTGCCACTATGTGTCCACCGCTATTTTAATGTACCCTCGTGCAGCAATATTTTGTGAAATATGACCATTAGGAGAAAAGAAAGTTTATTTACATTTCAGAATGTACCGTTCGGTAGCTGAATTTTGTTCACCTTTATAATTTCAATTTCGCCAGCTGGTTTACTTGGAGTTAAGTTATTTGCGTTTCGTCACACAATGCCTTGCCGATACAGCAAACAAAACCCTCACCTTATGTGTATAATTTTAATAAAGTTCAGCGGCAAGCTGAACAGGCAGAAGGCGTGGCAGACCTCACAAAGTATATATATTCTTGATCGGCATGACAAGGCGAGTCGATCTAGCCCTGTTTGTCTGGTGATCGCAGAGACTATAAGAGCCTATATAGGAGACACAAAATGTTGCACAAAGATGGCTTATGTGTGTACGCTGAGCAAGTTTGTGTTATTTTTATTTTATTTTATTTTGGAAAATACTTTCAGTTTGTTATTATGAGTCCGTGTGCCAAGTTTCATAATGATAGGCCGATTTAACAGAAAGTTAATTTTTTTATTTATTTTTTATCAAATCTTCGCTCTCGGTAATATAGTTATTTAATTAATTACAATTAATTATTTTAATAAAGGCCCTAACTGTTATTGCTGGGTGGAGAGGTCTCTTCACCGGAGTCGTGTATGGTTAGCCTGCCAAGTTAAATTAAACTTGTGCAGGCAAGTCTATTTGGATGGTCCCGAAGCTTAAGCTGGTACATTGCTTTCACCTTGGCAATTTCATCTTTAACAGATCCCACATTTAAATCTTTCCGGATACTTTTATTCCGTTTGTACCTGGGTGCCCCATGGTTCTTCTATTGCGATCTCTAGATTATCTCTAAATTACTAATGGAAGCGTTTCTCCATAGTTCAGAGCCATATGTCCAAATTGGTTTGAGAACTGCCTTTTACAAAACTACTTTGCACTCCAGTTTTAGTGATGAACGCACGTTTATAAGCCAATGTAAATTACTAGCTTTTAATTTCAGTTGATTTCTCTTCGCTTCGATGTGTTTACGCCAAGCAAGCCGACTATCTAAATGGATACCAAGGTATATTACTTCGGTTTTTTGTTAATGTTGATGTGGTTTACAGACAATAGAGGACAGGTTTGTCTGTTTAGGGTAAAGGTGACACGAGGTGAGATGATAAGAGCTCTGTGGCTTAGTATCATCCGTAAATGTCAAAATTGTTGTATGAATGTTTGTCAGTATATCTGCTGTGTATATGATATACAGTGTCGGTCCAAGAACGCTTCCTTGGGGTACGCCAGCTTCAATTGGATGGTATTCAGAAAGGAAATCTTTGTATCTAACTGCTGGGAGTAATATTTTCGGAGCGACATCCAGAAAAACAGCGGAGCAAATTGGTGCATTGGGATTGCACTGTTGGTGTGTAGGTGCTGTTTAATGCGATTCAGGAGCAGTTTTTCGAATATCTTCGATAGGCACGGCAGGGGACTGATAGGTCTATATGATGATGGCTGAGACTTGTCCTTTCCGGCTTTATGGATCATTGTGATGACGGATTTTCTCCACTGCTGAGGATAATAGCCCCATTTCATCATGCTGTTGAAAATGATGGTGAGCGAAAATACTGCACAGCTCGGCAATTCAATGATCATTTTGGGGGAAATTAAATCGTTGCCCAGCGCTTTTTTTTGCTTTGAGGGTATCGTTTGCTGTTTGGGGAGAGTTGTTCCATGTAGTCCATTTGAGCTCGGTGTTTCTCATCTTGTAGGGCTTTGCTGCGCAGTAGATGGTTGGCCATTTTCAATCGCGCCTTTGATTCAGGTGGTCAGTGCGCTTGTCACTCGCGCCGAAGTCTTTTCTTATTTCGTGCCAGCTCTTCAATATGCCTGGGTACACGACTGCATTGGTAAAGTTTATAAGCTGTGATTTATGGAGTGGAATGTTTTGCCGCCAGTGACATTACAGTGACACTAATGCTTCAACTGAGGTATCTATGTCATCTCTACAGTAAATGCTTGAGCAGTCATCAATAAGGGACCCTGTATTTAACCCAATTTGTTTTTCTAGAAGGTAGAAAGTGTGGGCGTTCCGAGTACTGTGGATGTAACAGTAAAATCTATCAAGTCAGGCTGATTTGGATCTGTGGGCCAATATTTAGGCCAGCCCGGAGAAATAAGTCAAGCTTGTTTCGTGGTGTTATTATAGCGATATATAGTTGTCTTCCTTTTGGGTTGATGAGTCGGGATCCCCATTGTGTGTGTTTGGCATTGTATTCACCAGCTGCTATAAACCGGTCACCTAACAGGTCGAAGAATTTTGCAAATACTTCTTCAGAAACAGAGAAGCGCGGTGGGCAGTATACTGCGGACAGGCTTATGTAGCTGTTTTGAGTTTCGATTTGAATTGTTGTGGCCTGTAGATAAGTTATAGAAAATGATGGCAACGGATAGTGCCTGATGCGACGCTTTATCAGGAGACCAGTACCTCCATGAGCCTTACCATCGGGGTGATTTATTGCGAAGAAGAAAACCATTGAGAATGATTGAAAATTGAAAATGATTTGTGTTCGTTAGATGAATCTCTGATATGAGCATGGCGTCAATGTTGTGTTGATCGGGGAACTGCAATAGCTCGCATTAGTGCTGTGAAATGCCATTCGCATTCCAGAAACATATTTTTAGTGCAGTACCACTCATAGCTTCGACTAGTAAGGACGTGAAACTACCAACCGCGAGCGAACCGTGTGCTTATCAGTTAAAACCAAAAACAATTCTTCACAAACAAACAAACAAACAACCGCACAAAGCTAAATTTGAAAAAAATCCAAAACCAAAAATACAGCAGAACAGTTACAAAAACCAAAAACTCAGTAGGGCTCCTGCCCTGTTACACTAACAATGTCTCGACCACCAGACTTAAATAGTCTTTTGACGAACAAAAACAACAACAATAACCCAAAATACATCACAATCACTAGAACCGACCAACCAAACAACAAAACATTTAAAAAAGTAAATCCATTTGTAATTAAAAAAGTGATCGACTACCAGTGCAACGGAGAAGTTGACAATTGTAAAAAAACAAGAGGTACCGTTGTTAATCAAAACAAAAAACACTATGCATGCACAAAGACTATTGAAACTAACTTCTTTCACCGACTTTCCTGTCACAGTAAGCGAGCACAAAACACTAAACTTCTCTAAAGGTGTAATCTATTCGAACGAACTTCGCAACATCGATGAAGCAACAATGTTGGAAGAGCTACAAGCACAAAATATTGTAGAAGTGCGGAAAATAATGAAAAAGGAGAACTTCATACTCAAAGAAACCGGCCTCACCGTACAAACTTTTGCATCCCTAACAATTCCGCAAACTATAAGGATAGGATATGAAAGAATCCAAGTTCGCCCTTACATACCTCTCCATCTCAGATGCCACAATTGTCTGAAATTTGAAAACTCATCTACCAATTGCAAGAGCCCTACAGCATGCACTAACTGCTCTGCGGAACAACACCCAACCGAAGATGAAGCCTGTACCAAAACAACCACAGTCCGTTCCATAAAAGATGCCTAGCCTTTGTAAATCAAAAAGAACCTACAACAATAAAAACAATAGAAAAGGTAGACCACAAAACCGCCCTCTCAATATATAATTCCCGCCACACCTATCATCCATATGCAAAAGTCGTCACAGAACAACAAGCTAAACCATCCACAAACCATTGCTCGAAACCCACACATACAACATCATCTACCCAAATCATCAAACCATCGAATCCCACATTGTCTTCGCAACAAAAACAAAACAGCCAAAAGAAAGAAGTACCACATCCTACGAAGATATATATGATACAATCATGGATACAATCCCATCCACAACCGAAAAACCAACAGCAAACCTCTCCACTCAACTCACAGAAGACCTTAAACTTAGAATTTATAGTAATAAGCAAAACTCTCTTTCCAAACCTCTTAAATCCAAGGATAAAAACGAACAAAAGCATAAAAACTTCTAATTTATCTTATTCTTCAAAATCATTAAAACAAAAAACAAAAAAAAAACTCTCCTTAAACACAAAAAAAAAAAAAAAAATTTTATAATTGTTAAAAGTCCTGAAATGGAACTTAAATGGTTATTTAAATAATTATAATAAGTTGCAAATCCTCATAAAAAACCAAAACCCTAAAATAATCTCTTTACAAGAGACACACCTGTATACTACACATAACATACCCATCCCAACTACACACTCTACCACAAAAACACATTGACAAACGGTTACGGAAGAGTGGCACTTCTTGTACACAGCTCCATAGAACAACAACAAATCAACATCAACACTTCGGATTTCGACATAGTAGCAGTAACAATACATTCTAAAATAAAGTTCACAATAATCTCATCGTATATTCCACCACATAAGCCTTTTTCAATAAATAACCTTAGAAACACCTTTAATAATGTCACACCACCATTATTAATAACAGGTGATTTCAATAGCTGGTATACAAACTAACAATCTCAGAGGTAACACAATTTATCTCTATATATATAAAACAGTTTGTCCTGACTGACTGACTGATTGGCAATCAACGCACAGCCCAAACGGTAAGAGCTAGGAAGCTGAAATTTGGACACAAGATCCCTCTTATAGTGAAAGTGAGCACTAAGAAGGGGTTTCGGAAAATTCGAGCTCCAAAGGGGGGAAAACGAGCTCCAACGTTTGTATGAAAAATCTACAATTTTTATCCGATTAACTTCAAACTTAGTTTGTATATTCTCAAAAAGAATACAAAAAAAACTGTATACTTGGATTTTCAATATTTTTCCTGCGGCCTGAATAATAATGATTTTCCGGTGGAAAATTCGGTAAAGGAAAAGCTATGTGCAATCAACGCACAGCCCAAACGGTAAGAGCTAAGAGGCTGAAAATTGGACACATGTTGTCTTCAGTGGTGTAGGTGAGCACTAAGAAGCAGTTTTGGAAAATTCGAACTCCAAAGGGGGGAAAACGGGCTCCAACGTTTGTATGAAAAATCTACAATTTTCATCCAATTAACTTCAAACTTAGTTTGTATATTCTCAAAAAGAATACAAAAAAAACTGTATACTTGGATTTTCACCATTTTTCCTGGGGCATGAAAAAAGGGGGGTTTTCCGTGGAAAAATTGAAACACAATCAACACCCCACAGCCCAAACGGTAAAAGCTAGGAAACTGAAATTTGGGCTCAAGTATCCTATCATGGTGTAGATGCGCACTAAGAAGGGATTTTGGAAAATTCGAGCTCCAAAGTTTGTTTGAAAATTCTGCATTTTTGAATCGATCAACTTTAAATTTAGGTTTTATAATCTATAAAAGAATACAAACAAAACTGCATACTCGGTTTTTCAAAATTTGTGTTGGAGCTTGAATTATTGGGGTTTTAATATTTATTCATTTTTTCAAATGAAAAGTTTGTGTTATAAATTTTGTCAGATCGATTTCAAATTTGGGTAATATAATCTACGTAACTAAAATTACAACTTTGCATTTAACGATTTTTAAAATATGCATTTTACAAATGCAGGTAGAACAAACAATACAAAATATCAAACAGTTGGGGACAACTAAGTATACATACGCACACACACACAGACATACATACAAGCAGCTGTTCGTGTAGTTGCGTGTAAACGGTTGAAGTAGCCAAAGCCAAATGTGAGACACTAATGTGTGAATGTTCATTTGTACACATGTATGTACATACATACATACATATGTATGTACAAAAGTACATTCGTCTTGCACTGACAGGGCAAGAAATGTTAATTAATTAAAAATTATTAACATTATAACATAAACATTTTTATGCTATTTTTTCTTAGTTTAGTTTTCTATGGTTTCAAATCAAAATTTTTAAAACAACAACAACAACTTCAAGTTATTGGCTCGCAAATCTTCTTTCGTTTTGATCATTTACGCCTGTTCATTACATACGCAAAATGCCAAAAGTTTACAGTTACAGTACACATACAAATAAATTTGTATGTATGTATGTGTACAGTGTACAATCGAATACAGTATTATAATCAATAACTCTCAAACGATGTTTTTCGATGTATTTGTATTCGACATGTATTACGATATATCAACACAAGTATCGATATTTTCGATATATCGCATTTAATTTTATTATTGAGGTTTTAATATTTATTCACTTTTTCAAATGAATAGTTTGTGTTATAAATTTTGTCCGATCGATTTCAAATTTGGGTAATGTAATCAACATACCTATATCAACAAATTGGCATTCAACGATTAAAATATAGCAATATGTTTTTTACTTGCTATATATCAAATATCAAATAGTTGGGAACAGTTCGTGTCTATGTGTGCCCATGCATACATACATATGTAAAAGCATATGTATCTATGCCTGTATATGTATGAAGCATGTAAATACAAAACAACAACAACAACTTCAAGTTGTTGGCTCGCTCATCTTCTTTCGTTTTGACCATTTAATGTTAATTGCAAAGGCAAAACGCCGAAAGTTTACAGTTACCGTCGCTAAGCAACGACTGCGTATGCGATAGTAAAGCAGAAACCGAATAACGGAGCTACGCATATTCTGCTTCGCATTGCGGGCAGATGTATGTATGTATATGATTTGTTCTTATCGATCTCAATAAATAATTAGATTTTATTATTTAAATATTCTGCTTATTGCATTCAAACTTCGATATTTTGATGGTATCGGTGGCTTCAACTATCGAAAGTTTTACTCTAGCAAATTGAGATGAGAATTGTCAGTGCTTTTTGATCGTGGCTCATCGCTGCACGGCATTGACACGAGTGCCGTGTTTCATATTCCGAGTTTGTGCGTGACCGTATTGACTCAAATGTGAATTTAAAATTAGGATATACCCTTATAATTATTCCCCTTTTTTGCACATAGTCTATCTTAAAACGTTGCGCTATCTCTATATATAAAACAGTTTGTCCTGACTAATTGGTGATCAACGCACAGCCCAAACGGTAAAAGATGAAATTTGGACTCAAGTATCCTTTCATAGTATCCATCATAGTGTAGGAGCACACTAAGAAAGGCTTTTGGAAAATTCTAACTCCAAAGGGGGGAAAACGAGCTTTAAAAAATATTAGTTATAGTGGTCATGTTCGTTTAAAGAAATAGTTTGGCAAGAACAAAAATGTAACGGACTACTGAACAATTTTTTGTCAAGAACAGAAAATGTTCATTTAAATACCTTAAATGCCTTCCTACTGGTAACTTATAAGGTGAAAACATATGGGTAGGTTATGCACACACAAAATAAATACAATTGGAAACATTATATTGAGCCGGGTTAAGACGGGCAATACCTGCTAGTAAATTTATAAACCAATCTTCCCTTTCTACTCTCAATGATGGCTCCCCTACACACTTCACAACACATCACACATTCACAAACATCGATCTCACCATAGCATCCCACGACCTCGCTCTATACATAAAATGGAACATAAGCAATTATCTCTCAGGAAGCGACCACTTCCCCATCCACTTAACAATATTCCAAGAAAATAGACCAAGTAAACCCACCTTCAAAACCAAATTTAATTTAAACAAAGCCAACTGGTCACTGTTTCAAAAACTCACAGACAAATACTCAAATGTAAAACAACCCAGCCAACAAATTAAACAAGAAACAGCAAACATAGTCAGAATAATTTTACAAAGTGCATATCAATCCATTCCACAGAGACACATATTATCATGCAAGAGAGGTCCCATGGTGGGACAAATCTCTACAACAGCTCAAAAATAAGAAAAATGCAGCCTGGTTGAGGCTTACTCAACAGGAATATTAGTACGGAAAACATCCTTACCTACAAAAAATCTAATGCCAAGCTCAAGCGTGAGCTCAAAATTAAAAAACGTAACGCAGAAATAAATCCGTCCACTCCCACATCGAAAATTTGGTCCAACATCAACAGATTTGGTGGCCTAAATACCCTTCACGATATCCACTGCCTTGTCAATCCGTACAACTCCACACAAAAAATAGTAAACAAAACCGAAATAGCCAATACTTTATGCGAACATTGGTCAACCGCATCCTCAGATAACAACTTCCATCCAGAATTTAGATACCACAAAACAAACTCCTGCCATACTATAAGCCACACCCCATCACCCGTAGCCATGAAACTTGAAAACGATGTGACTCTTCTTGAGCTTAAAGCCGCACTTAATCAACTTAAAGGGAAAACACCTGGGAGAGATCGTATTAGCTACCCCATGCTTAAAAATTTGTCCCCCGCCGTTGAAAGACGACTACTCAATCTATTTAATGATATTCTAAATGGGCATATCATTCAACAATTTAAAATCAGCAGCGTCATATCCATACTAAAACCTAACACTGATAAAACCTCTATAAACTCTTACCGCCCAATATCACTAAACTCCTGCATTTCAAAAGTACTCGATAAAATTGTATCCAACCGACTTTGGTGGCTAGCTACTAACAGCCAGCTACTCGACAGCCGGCAAATGGGTTTCCGAAAGGGAAAATCGGTGTCTGACCCACTAGCCATGCTAGATTTTCAGATCACCTCGGCCCTTTCGACCAAAAATCATCTATCTGTGATCTCATTAGACTTTGCTAAAGCATTCGATAGAGTGGGAATCCACACAATAGTCGACGAACTCACCACATGGAAAATAGGACCAAAGATAATGAAATACGTAATAAACTTAACAAAACGAAAAATAATAGTCCAAACATATAATGCCCGCTCCACAACAAAACCGCTAATAAACGGAATACCACAGGGATCACCATTATCAGTAATTCTCTTCTCAATAGCATTCAATAAATTAAACAAAACAATAGCCATACACAAAACATTTCACTTTTCCGCTTACGCTGACGATTGCAATCCAACAACTTCACATTAAAAAATGAAAACTATCTGAAAATACTAGGAGTCACATTCACAAAAAACTACAAATGGAATCTACACATAGAAAACCTCGCACTATAACTCACAAACAGACTCAAAATTATTAAATGCCTATCAAGCAAAATATTTAACTGCCACACCACCATACTAATAAACATAATAAAATCGCTGATATTATTCACAACGTCGACGGAAACCATCACCTACCAACAACTTCCCCACTTCTCCTCCATTTTTACAGCAGAAATCTCAGCCATACTCGCAGCATGCAAAGTATGCAGCCAAACAAACTGGTAAATTCGCAATCTGTTCCAACTCCATATCCTCTTTAATAGCAATAGACAATATTAATAACCAAAACTACTACTCAACTACAATAAGAAATATCTTGAGTTCATACAAAAACAAATTTCTACTCATCTGGGTACCAGGACACTGTCAAATATTGGGAAACGAAATGGCAGATAAAATCGCAAAAAATGCTCTTAAACACCCACTTAAAACAGAACAGAAATTCAACGCATCAGACATACGAAAATAAATCAAACGGGAACTGAATAACCACAGCACCACGCTTTGGAACCACACCTCCCAACATTATAAGATTGTCAACCCTGAGAAAACTACAAACAACAATATACCAAGCCCGAATTTATCACGACTAGACACAATAAAACTTATGCGACTCCGACTCCGACACACGAACCTTACCCACAGCTTTATCCTAAATAAATCCCCACCACCCACATGCCCAAATTGCAACACCACAATAACCATCAACCACATACTTCTAGAGTGTACCAAACAGCAACAAGAAAGAACCAAATTCTTGGAAACAACAATAGAAAAAATTACTTCACCCAAAAACATTTATCAAACAATTGCTTTCCTTAAATCTGCGAATCCCTACAACCTGATATACAACAAATAAAAATAAGAAACGTAAATAAATCTAGACTTAAGTAAACACATTGTAAATAAGTTGACACTGATAAGCTTAAGGCCTTAGCTGCTATAGCTTAAATCACAAGCTGCTTGCAATTTACAATTGTAAGTGGAATTAACAATAATAATAATAATATTTTTAGTGAAGCCATTTAAGTAGATTTCTGTTTGATTAGCAATTCCAGAAAGAGATTTTGATTGCGCATAATATCCTCCATCTACAACAAACGATGGATGGATTGCTACCATTGTATTTGTTAGAGTTGCCAGAATTGATTTAATACCACTATGGAATTGGGATGGATTTGCAGTGGTCTGTTGGGTAGTAGTTTCTGGCCCCTGTTGCGATGTCTGACGATTCATTATTCCTGCAGTGGTTTGTTTAGAGACTGAGGCGTACGCCTCGTTGGTGTAACTTAACGCCTTACCAAAAGATACTCCAGGAATCGTAGTTGATGGTATGTACGGCAAGTTTTGTCGGATGACTGGATTTCGAGCTGCTGATTTTTATTGGCTTAGGCGACTTTTTAACTCTTTGTATATAGGGCAACCTCTATAGTTGGCAGTGTGGTTTCCCCTACAGTTTCTACATTTTTTTTTTAGCAGAGGAGTCCTCCTTATTTACAGGGCAGGCCCCATTGAGATATACATCCCCGCATGCAACACAGACTGCGCGTCGGGTATAATAGGTTTTTGGGTGTCCATATTCCTGGCAGTTTGTGCATTGGACAGGTCCATTTCGTTTGTGCGGTTCCTAATCGGTGATTTTACGGTGCAGTAGATATTGCAACTTGTAAATTGGGTGAACTTTGTTTTTATTTATAGGCATACAGTCAGGTGTCACTTCTCCCTTGAATATTGGTTGGGGAATTTTATTTCTATTTTTTATGTTCATGGCCATTGTGACTTCAAATCCCTTATCTTTAAGTCCATCTTTCATCTCGCTGACTGGAACTGTTGGCTCGATTCCTTTGATAACCACTTGTAATCCCTTACTACTTTAAAGTTGGTAGGTGTAGTAGTTCATCTTTTTATCGTCTAGGTATTTGGCCACTGATCGATAGTTATTTTCGTCATTGACTTGTATTTTAGTTTCATTTATGCTACCCCTTTTTATAGACTTAACATAGAATTTGTTTTCGCCGATTTTGGTAGTGAGTGAGTAGTGAGTTTTTAACTGATTCTGTACAATTTGCCTGACGCACGTAAATAGGTGGCGGCTTTAGTTCCTTGGTCTTAGCTGTTTCGGCGTTATCTTCTTCAGGTAAACTGAGAATCGCGAATATATTGTTTTTCAGCGCCTCAGTTGGCAAAGTGTTGTTTTACTTTTTTAGTTATTTTGGATGCGTTGTTTTTCTTAGTTGCTTGTGGGCTTAGTTTTCGTTTAATTTGCACATAGCGATCGAGCCCAGTCTGTATTAACGCTCTGCTTGCCCCCTGCGTACTTTTCGGTTGAGAGAGGGGAAGCTGGTCGCACTGTTGACAATACCGGGCGCTGGGAAACTGCCGTTGTTGTAGTTGTCGTTATTGAATTCGAAGACACAGTTGTAAGCGAAGGCAATGTGCTGGTCGTTGTTATCAGTAGCTCGTTGGTAAGAGAGAGCGTCCTCCCTCCGAGTCAGCTTGCAGTGATGCAGTTGTTTCTGGTACCGTTACCTCGGGTCAGCGTATAGTGAAGTACGCGTTGTTGTTACGAACTGCCGAGCACGAGTTTTGCTCATTTTTACTTTGTTGTTTACCGAGCTTGTGCTCTGACCCTTTGGCATTGCTTCCTTTTTTTAAACAAGATTCAGCTTTTTCACAAATAAATTTATATGGGTAACACGAGCACAGGTGCTCATGCATACCCTAAGCATCTTTTCGCGAATTAAATTGGCGTTAATTGCACTTTAATTTTGTTACACGGCGGAGCGATAAAAGAATACGTCAGACATTTACGAACGTTCACGTTAAGAAATAATCATAATAATGTAGATACATACATGCATATTCATATGCATGTATGCTTATTTATATGTTGTATAGTTGCATAAGTTCTCGCCAAATTGTACAGCTTTTAATCATACTACATAAATATACATACATATGTATGTATGTACGTATAACCATACACAGTATGTATTGTACTATATGCCCAAGCTCTCGGAACGTGACAAAGAAATTAGCTATTTGGTAGCACCTTGAGAAACTTTCGAGAGTGTCGGAAGTGAAATTGGACATTGTAAATAAACTTATAATTGTAAGCAAAAATACTTAGCCTAGCAAAGAAGGGCAAGACCTGCTAATTTCTATATAATTCTCTACTTTTAAATAAAAATGTGTCAACTCTAAGGACACAATTTGCATCATCAATTTGTTCTGGTTATTACCTGTTTTGCTATGCGTACATATAAGACGGATGATCGATTAAGTATAGGGTATTTGACAGTGGGCTATGTTGGACTGTAACATTCTACCTTGTTTAAAAAATACATACTCACATCATTACTAGTATTTTCCGGGTCATATGTTTCTTGATCATCTTCGAATAGGTCATACACTTTATCTTTTTTGCTATTCAAAATTATTGGCTTAGATCTATTTTCATTGGGCAATTTAGAATTTCTGATATGTCCATGTCTTTTATTAAGCCCACTTAAGTTTGTAAGTCTGCAACAAAACAAGAAATTAAACATATTATCATCATTGCAATCTATTTCTATGTACCAACCTTTCAATTTCTTTATCGGTATCATCATCAAGTGGTTGACGTATTTTAGATTCTTTATTTCCATTATCGCTTTCACTAGACGACTGGCGATATTTATTATTTATGATATCTAGCTTAATATATTTAGAAAGATCAATGTTATCCATATACTCTTGTATAATGGAGTTTTTTTTATCAATCTTGGGTCGAAAACGTGCTCGTATCGTTAAAGCTGAGGCGGAATGGCTGTTTTCAGCTGATGATATTCTCATAGCGCTTTCTTCATTGCTGCTTGTGGATTCCAAATTGGATGATTTATGTATATCATGAAGAATACTTCGTTCATTCAAGCTTTGGTGGCGTTTTTTAGCAAATGTGTTTGAATTGGTTTTCTGTCCTAGTTTAGCTATAGCTTTAAGTTTTCGTAATTTTTTGATTACAAATTTTTGGAAGTCACCATCTGGCTTTGAAAGATATGCGTTGCATTCTTTGTACAATTCCTTTGCAAAATCCATAGTGCATTTTAAAATTGGTTTTGAGTAAATTTCAATTTCGCTTATGTTTTTGTATAGATTTTCAAAATACTCATCATAAGTTTCAACCTCCAGGGGTTCTGAGCAGTTTTCCGGATATGAAGTACTGTCATTGTATTGCAATGTATTTAAGCTACTTAAAGAAAGATTGCGACCGGATGGAGTTGGTTCCAATATCTCACCTGCCTGAGCATTTAGCTGTGGTACATCGTTCAAATCAGCTAAAAATTTACATTTTTTTGTTTTTGAGATTTCTGACTGGAGCACTCTTATATTGTCCATGGTGCTATCAATAAAATTTGATATTTTAGGTGGAATAGTTTGCAGCGAAGTACCATTTGGAATTATTTGTTCCAAAAGTATGTCTTGCAACTTCGTTCGATCTATAAGCTCCTGAGACGTATAATTATGATCACTTAATACGTTTGACAATTGCGGTGAATGTAAATTTACACTTTCTTCTTCTGCAACGACAACATCAGTGTATTTAAGCAAGTCTCTGGAAGTAATATTATCCATATTTGGATGAGTGCTGCTCTCAAAACTTGTTTGTACTTCAATTTGAAATAGGTGGTCCATCGGCGTTTGCAAAAATGTGGTTTCAGTTATTTTTTCCAGTTCCAATGTTATTTCGCTCTTAACGAAGGGGGCCTCAACAGATTTTCTGCTAGATTCACTTAAAGTTCGCTCCCGACACTTTACTTCATTCTTTGTATAAGGTTCGGAGTGTTTGTGCATGTTTGACAATTGGGATGCTGATGCTTCTGTAAAACAATTCATTACAATATAGGCTTATTAAACCAATAATCTTAATGCAGTTTCAGTATAGATAATGAAAAATCCCCCTGTCGTACAATACAAACGAAATTTGAGCAGAACAAAATTTCACGTTCCAATTTGGAAAATAATATATTAGACCGCAAGCTGATAAACAAAGATAACCTATTAGAGATGAGAAATAAACAGTATGACTACTTTTCACGAGTACGGCCATGACACATATCACAGCAGTGACAAAATATCACCAAGCTAGGTACTTAAGTGACGGAGTGCTATTTTTGTCAGTATCTAATCATTTTTTCATGGATAATTGGTACTTTTATTAAAATCAGGGGCGCCACAGAAATTTCTTCCGCCCAAGTTTCACTTCAAACCCAATTCAGGGTGCAATAGAAATCTCTATTGAGATCTCTATTTCAAATCTCGTATGTTTTGACAGGAGATTTGATTAAAATCATTAATAAATATATTTTTCGACATAAAAAGATCATTGGAATATAAACCTTATAGTTTTTCTGAACAATCTGCATCAAAAATATTTTGTATATCCCATGTAAATATTTTTATCCCCTATACCCGTAAGGTAAAAGCGTGTATTGGGTTTGTAACAGGCAGAAGGAAGCACCTCCGAACCCATAAATTATACAGTGACGAACAAAATTATTGGCACAGTTGACATGTCTGACTTTCGCACAGTGTTTCTCCATGAAATATGGTGATATTTAAATAAAACAAATTTTATTCATATACATTGATCAATTTCCTACTAAAATTACTTTATTTCATTCATTTATATTTTTCCATTAATTTAAGAAAATTAAAAATGTAAAAAAATAGCCGTTTTCGCCTGAACATTTGTACATTTGTACATACATACATACATACATATATTATGACGAGAGTAGTCGATCTAGACATGTCCGTCCGTCAGGATGAACGCCTGGATTTCGGAAACGGTGATCGCACATTAACTGAACTTGGTATATAGAGGCTCCTAGTCCCCAGTCTATACGGGTTTATTTTATTTTTTTGATTTTACCACCCTCCCCCCGCTTTAAAATTTCGCTAATACTGACCACATTTCAAAAGCGACATAAACAAAACTTCGCGCTCATAATACACAAATATCTACTTTGGCTTTCACCTAAATCGACTAATTATAATAAAAGTTATTATGAAACTATTTGACTACGCCCACAAGTTGCATCATTAAGTTCGCTCTTCTTTTTGTTTCTGCTAAGGGCACAAATAACTCAGTGACGGAAGATAAGCTGGGTACAGGGTATTTAACTGCCGTACGCCCGAAATCAGTCAAACTTGTTTTTAAACTTATGAATAAACTAATTTAAACATTTTTTATAATTATATCCTGTACCCAAAGGGTAAAAAAGTATACTAGATTTGTGCGAATGTTTGTAACACACAGAAGGACGCGTAACTCTTCTGTATGTATTGATTTTTTTTATTTAATTAAATTAATTAATTAATTAAATTTTTTATTAATATTTTTTTTAAGGGTATTTTATTGTCGGACTTGCTCGACTGTAGTCTTCTCTCTTGTTATACTCTGTATATGAAATGTACTAGAGTATATTAGGTTTGCGCGAGGTGAAAAATGTAACAGGCAGAAGGAGGCGTGGCAGACTCCACAAAGTATATATACTTGTATTCTTGATCAGCATGACAAGACGAGTCGATCTATGTATGTCTGTCTGACAGAATGTTAAAGTTGAGCAAGCTCAACTCTTAAATAACCTGTACCTCCTACCAAAAAGAAAAAAATGAAAAAAAAATTTTTTTTTAAAATAATTAAAAAGATTGTTGCGACGCGAATGAGTATATGACATCTCATCAACGCGACTCAAAATAAAATAGCTTAGCAACACATATCTCTATATATATAAAACAGTTTGTCCTGACTGACTGACTGACTGACTGACTGATTGGCAATCAACGCACAGCCCAAACGGTAAGAGCTAGGAAGCTGAAATTTGGACACAAGATCCCTCTTATAGTGAAAGTGAGCACTAAGAAGGGGTTTCGGAAAATTCGAGCTCCAAAGGGGGGAAAACGAGCTCCAACGTTTGTATGAAAAATCTACAATTTTTATCCGATTAACTTCAAACTTAGTTTGTATACTCTCACAAAGAATACAAAAAAAAACTGTATACTTGGATTTTCAATATTTTTCCTGCGGCCTGAATAATAATGATTTTCCGGTGGAAAATTCGGTAAACGAAAAGCTATGTGCAATCAACGCACAGCCCAAACGGTTAGAGCTAGGAGGCTGAAAATTGGACACATGTTGTCTTCAGTGGTGTAGGTGAGCACTAAGAAGCGGTTTTGGAAAATTCGAACGCCAAAGGGGGGAAAACGGGCTCCAACGTTTGTATGAAAAATCTACAATTTTCATCCAATTAACTTCAAACTTAGTTTGTATACTCTCAAAAAGAATACAAGAAAAACTGTATACTTGGTTTTTCACCATTTCTCCTGGGGCATGAAAAAGGGGGGGTTTTCCGTGGAAAAATTGAAACACAATCAGCACCCCACAGCCCAAACGGTAAAAGCTAGGAAACTGAAAACTGGGCTCAAGTATCCTATCATGGTGTAGATGCGCACTAAGAAGGGATTTTGGAAAATTCGAGCTCCAAAGAGGGGAAAAGTAGCTCCAAAGTTTGTTTGAAAATTCTGCATTTCTGAATCGATCAACTTTAAATTTGGTTTTTATAATCTATAAAAGAATACAAACAAAACTGCATACTCGGTTTTTCGAAATTTGTGTTGGAGCTTAAATTATTGGGGTTTTAATATTTATTCATTTTTTCAAATGAAAAGTTTGTGTTATAAATTTTGTCCGACCGATTTCAAATTTGGGTAATATAATCTACGTAACTAAAATTACAACTTTGCATTTAACGATTTTTAAAATATGCATTTTACAAATGCAGGCAGAACAAACAATACAAAATATCAAACAGTTGGGGACAACTAAGTATACATACACACACACACACACATACATAAGCAGCTGTTCGTGTAGTTGCGTGCAAACGGTTGAAGTAGCCAAAGCAAAATGTGAGACACTAATGTGTGAATATTCATTTGTACAAATGTATGTACATATATACATACATACATATGTATAAAAGTACATTCGTCTTGCACTGACAGGGCAAGAAATGTTAATTAATTAAAAATTATTAACATTATAACATAAACATTTTTATGTTATTTTTTCTTTGTTTAGTACATTTGGCATAAGGGATTTTTAGGACAACGGACTACAAGGGCGTACGCAGGTTGGGCAGGGGGGACATTTCTCCCCTTAGAAAGAATTTCGCATTATGAATTACACCAGCACCATATGTATTACATACGTACATACATATATACATACGTCTGTATGTATAGTATGTACATATGTACATCAATAAGTATGTATGTACATACATACATTCTTATATACATATATAGGTTTGTATGTATGCAGTGGGCCATCGAACACTGTTGTTTAATTGTAATAAATAGTGTTCTATGTTTTCAAATCAAAATTTTTAAAACAACAAAACTTCTTTCGTTTTGATAATTTACGGCTGTTAATTGCATACGAAAAATGCCAAAAGTTTACAGTTACCGTACACACACAAATACATTTGTATGTATGTATGTACATATGTGTACAGTGACCAATCGAATACAGTATTATAATCAATAACTCTCAAACGATGTTTTTCGATGTATTTGTATTCGACATGTATTACGATATATCAACACAAGTATCGATATTTTCGATATATCGCATTTAATTTTATTATTGGGGTTTTAATATTTATTCACTTTTTCAAATGAATAGTTTGTGTTATAAATTTTGTCCGATCGATTTCAAATTTGGGTAATGTAATCAACATAACTATATCAACAAATTGGCATTAAACGATTAAAATATAGCAATATGTTTTTTACTTGCCATATATCAAATATCAAATAGTTGGGGACATCGCATACACACACTCACACATACATACAACAAGCAACAGTTCGTGTCTATGTGTGCCCATGCATACATACATATGTACATGCATATGCATGTATGCCTGTATATGTATGAAGCATGTACATACAAAACAACAACAACAACTTGAAGTTGTTGGCTCGCACATCTTCTTTCGTTTTGACCATTTAATGTTAATTGCAAAGGCAAAACGCCAAAAGTTTACAGTTACCATCGCTAGGCAACGACTGCGTAAGCGATAGTAAAGCAGAAACCGAATAACGGAGCTACGCATATTCTGCTTCGCATTGCGGGCAGATGTATGTATGTATATGATTTGTTCTTATCGATCTCAATAAATAATTAGATTTTATTATTTAAATATTCTGCTTATTGCATTCAAACTTCGATATTTTGATGGTATCGGTGGTTTCAACTATCGAAAGTTTTACTCTAGCAAATTGAGATGAGAATTGTCAGTGCTTTTTGATCGTGGCTCATCGCTGCACGGCATTGACACGAGTGCCGTGTTTCATATTCCGAGTTTGTGCGTGACCGTATTGACTCAATATGGCACGAAAACACTCAAATGTGATTTTAAAATTAGGATATACCCTTATAATTATTCCCCTTTTTTGCACATAGTCTATCTTAAAACGTTGCGTTATCTCTATATATAAAACAGTTTGTCCTGACTAATTGGTGATCAACGCACAGCCCAAACGGTAGAAGATGAAATTTGGACTCAAGTATCCTTTCATAGTATCCATCATAGTGTAAGAGCACACTAAGAAAGGCTTTTGGAAAATTCTAGCTCCAACGGGGGGAAAACGAGCTTTAAAAAATATTAGTTATAGTGGTCATGTTCGTTTAACAAAATAGTTTGGCAAGAACAAAAATGTAACGGACTACTGAACAATTTTTTGTCAAGAACAGAAAATGTTCATTTAAATACCTTAAATGCCTTCCTACTGGTAACTTATAAGGTGAAAACATATGGGTAGGTTATGCACACACAAAATAAATACAATTGGAAACATTATATTGAGCCGGGTTAAGACGGGCAATACCTGCTAGTCATACATATAAGTACACATACCCCTGTACACCCATATTGTTTTAACATATATACTTGTAATATTGGCACCATAGTGTGCACGCGCACACGAATTACAGGTGCATTGACACTGGCCAGCCAACATAAGCAATAATAAGCAAGAATAAGACACATATTATTCTGCTACCTCAGCATAAGACCAACAATCAGGTCATAGTTTATGAGCCAAATTGGGCTGACACCAGCTCATAATATATGCTTGGGCATCATTATTGTGAAACCGCCAACACATAGAAAGCTAGTTATATTAATTAAATTATTTAATTAAATTAAATAGATGTTCATGTACAGATTCAACAGCATACATTTACATCAGAATCGTGTCCTGGCTTGTTTATCTGGGTGTATGTATGCAGCACAAAGTTGAACCAAAGCAGCAGCAACAACAACAGCTGCGGGCAGCGCTACAAGCAGAGCATGGGCAGCGATTTTATTTATGGCTATAAAGTTCTTCAGAATTGACCTATCATGAAACTTGGCAGACAGACACATAATCACTAACGGGATGTAGTTACCAAATTTTAGTTTGAAATTCCAAAAACTACGAGAGTTATGGAAAAAACACGAATTGCGTGGGAGTGGGGGGGGGGGGGGGGGGGGGTGTATAGGAATAAAAATCTGGATACCTAGTTTGGTTATTCTAGCTCTTGTACCTTCTCAGATCTTTGCGCTCATACAGACGGACGGAAGGACGGACGGACCGACAGACGGACATAGCTATATCGACTCGGCTTGTCACCCTGATCAAGAATATTATATATATATAATAATTGTTTTTGGGCAGATTCAATCAACATTTGTTGTTCATTGTATTGTGGGCTCCATACACCAGAGCAATATTCCAAGATAGGGCTAACTATGGATGATATGTACAATGATTTCGTAGTGTAAGGATCATCAAACTCTTTCTTAAAGCAAGAAGTCTACTTGGTTTCGTGACAATAACTGAAATATGGCTGTTAAAACTTAATTTATTATCAAAAAGTTCGCCAAGATCATTAACTGTGGTTATTTGATTTAAAGTAGAATTCCCAAGAGTATAGGAAACAAAATGGACAGCAGAGCGGTGGAAAGTCATAGAGTTGCATCTGGAAAGGTTAAGCGACAGAAGGTTATTAGAACACCACAAATGCAAGTCATTTAGGTCAGCTTGATGTGCTGATAGGTCAGAGTACGGCATACAAATTTTTACGTCGTCGGCATACATCAGGATATTTGAATAGAATACTACCTGCGGCAGGTCATTTATAAAAAGGACAAACAATAAGGACCAAGATGACTACCTTGTGGCACGTCAGAGGTGACGTTGATGACAGTGCATTTTGATATAATAAGCGTTGAGCTCTGTTGCTTAAATATGAAGGGATCCAGTTTACTATATACGGGGGGAAGCCAAGGAGTCAGAGTTTATAGAGTAGTAGATGAGAACTCGATTAGGTTTGTAGTCGTTGATCTATGGGGAACAAAACCATGCTGAGATGGCGAGATTATGGAATTACAAAGATGTTGCAGCTGAGATGTAACTAACTGTTATTTTTGAGGTAGGATAAATGTCTCGAGAACTAGGGGGACTTGGAAGAAGTAGTTACTTCAGGTACAAATAAATCCATGGCAGAGTACATTATTTGGTAAGATGCTTGTAGTAGATTGCAGAAACGACCAATCAGTACAACCCAAATGTTGGTTTAATCCCTCGAAATTAGTTTTGCGGAAACATTTTATTCGTCTCCGATATTGTAGAAGTTGACGATCGGAACGAATTTCTACCTCGAGGGATAAGGTAGGATGATATTGATCTTCAGGTACAGATAATGGCGAGATCCTGCAAACGTGTACGAGGGATATGTTACTGACAAAAAGATCGGAATCAGTAGAGGACTCCCATGTGATGTGAGCCAAGTTAAAATCCCCAAGAACTATCAGTTGACCGTTATCTAAAGCTGTAGAAACGAAATGTAGTGCAGAGAGGTGGGTCAAATAAACAGATAAATCAGACTTAGATGGGATGTATGAGCAAGTTACATAATTTTCCCGACTGTAATTTTTGCAGCTATAAATTCGATATCATGAATATTGTTAAATGGAAACAGTTCTGAATTATAGGAGTTGAGAACAGCGATCAGAACTCAACCACCAAGAGTAGGACGGTCCCTTCTATATATAATAAACTTATTAACGAGAATTTCTTGATCAAAAATAGTATTATTTGGCCAGGTTTCAGTTAAAGCAACGACGTCAGATTCGAAGCAGGCACTATTCATGTAGAATGTACTTAGTTTTCCCAAAAGACTTCGGACGTTTTGGTAGTGTATAGAGTAGCATGTTAGTTCTTTGGGATAGAATTGGAAGGTAAATCCTTGCGTTTGTACTCATGTATGATAGTGTGCTCCGGCCAAATTGTAGGATCAAGTGCTTTCGATAGGAGATAGCCTGGAAGCAAGATTTTAAATGAGGAAATGCTACGCTTATGTTTAAACTTAAATTTCAATGCAAAGATTTCATCTATTGGGACATGAAGTTTTTCATTTACATGATTTCTGACATCTTCGGTGGTGGCTTCAGGCACTCGACGAGAAACAAAGAGTGATTTTCAAGGCGTAATTGCTCTCAGAGGTATTCCAGAAGATCCAGATGGTGGTGCGACCCCCTTAAGTGCTTTCAAGGGAGGCACTGAGGTTTTGGGCGCAGGCCCAGAAGCAGTTGCAGAAACGGCAGATGTAGACGGATTGCAGAGATTGGATAGCCCAATAGAAACAGCATTGACCTGGGGGAGCGCAGTGCCCAGAGGTAATGTTGAAGGTTGGTTCACTCGCAGTGGCAGTTGAACCAGCAGGGAAAGCATGTGTAGAGTTTTGAGAGGTAGATTCAGACATTGGCGTGGTATCCTCCATATCAATCTCAATCACCGCTTCGGACGAGGAAATGTAGCCACTGGGTGTTGTAAAAGTTGAGGGCGTTCTTCCAGTTGAAGGAGATCTAATCGATTGGACTGCAAGAGTGTTCCGATTAGTGATTTTCCTCTTAGGTGACTCACTAAGCAGCTTGAGACCGAGAAATTGCGACTCAAGAGTTAGGAATTTCTCATTTATCTCTCGACAAGCAACGCAAGACCACGTTAAGCCAATTCCTTTGGAGATCATGTCATCAAGGCGCCCGTTCTAGCCAAAACCATCACATTTGATATGTGCAAAGTTGTTACACAACCAATATATTAGGTAAGAGTCGCCGACAATCTTACCACCAAATTCGCATTTGCTTGCGGATCAAGTTAGAGACATGATGGTAGTCGTTTTCTGCGTTTTGTGTATATTCCTTTGGAAAATGATTAAGTTCATTTTTTTTATTCATTTTATTTTTAGCCTAAAAGTAGGCATTAAGAGTGAAAAAATTAAATCGCTCTTCGGTGTAGCACAACCACACAAATATGCGGAGATCGTAGACAAATTGTTTTAAGTTGTTTTAAAAATAAATTCGTAAATTAAGAAAACATTTTATTTTAATACTCGTTTAGAGTATCAACACTTCACAGTTAATAAGGTAATTTTTGGAACAAAATCTTGTCTGAAAAACAATGAATAATTATAGTTTCGTGAGTTCGAATACCAAAAGAGGTAAAAACGTTACAAAATTTTTTTTAATATCTTAATTCTTTTAATTTCTATTATTATTCTAAACACATGTTCAGAGTATTTCAAAGTCGGGACTCCCGACTTTAGTTTTTTACTTGTTTTAATAATGAGTCTATCCTCTCTGTTCTATAATGATAAATTCGATTGGGAAGCGATTCGTACAACTTTCCAATATTATTTAAAGAAATGACTTATCAAACACTTTTAATGCCTTTAATTAACTCCTTTTGGTGGAATACTGTCTGCCAAATTCGTTAACTTTCGTTAACCATCCCTCCAAATTACATTTTTTTTCATCCGAAAAGACAACATAGGATCCTTCCAAATTAAATTTCATTGAATTTGAGTCTTCTTTATTTTCTAGCATCGCACATTGGTTTTTTGGCAGAAACTCGAAATATTAAGATATTTACCCCAAATTTAGTTTGTACGCATATTTATTTATTTATACCTCAAGACGACATACCAAGTTTGGTTCAGTTTGGGCCACTATTTCATATAGCTGCCATATAACCGATATTTCCGACTTTCACTAACTTCAGTATTTTTAACTGTATCGAAGCAGAAACTGGCCTATATATTGCTCACATGCAATATATTTTAGTTCACAAAATATAAATAAGTTAATATGAGTTTATTTTATTTTTATGATTTCCCCCCTCCCCCCTCTTCAAGGCTACAGAGTTTCGTTAATACTGTCCACATTTCAAAAGCTACATAAACAACTTTGCGCGCGTAATTCATATAGAATCATCTATCTTTGTTTTAAATTTCAATCAAATCGGTACATTTTTAGAAAATTATTAGCGAAAACATTTCACTCTAGTTCTACGCCCACAAGGTAGTAGCTTGATGCTGTAGCTACCTCATATTCTTCTTTTTGCTTCCGCTATGGGCGTATATAACTCAGTGCTTGAAGTTTGTCTGGGTACAGGGTATTTCACTGTCGGTATTGCTCGACTATAGCGTTTTCTATCACGGCTCAAAATCGCCATCAACATCAACAATCATGTTAAAAGCAAAACAATTTGTGTCTTTTTTGAATGGCTTTAAAGTTTGATTACAACTTGGCATGTGTTTTTTAATATAATTGGAGAAGGATTTTACTTTTACCGATATTAACATAGTATTGTATTCATCTAAGATGCTTACGTTAATTTTCTGTAATATATTCTGCTTAAATGCGTATTCTGAGTCTTTGTTGCTGCTACAAATGTCAACAATATTTGCATGCCCAAACAGTAGTTTTGCTGCAACAAACGCAATTTTACAGAAAACGTGCTAATTGGGACGAAGTTCTTTAGTAATTCCATAATAAACATATATTAGTTAGAATTTCCACATTTATAACTTTTTGCAACTCTTTACCATTCAAAAGTACTATTCCACGAAACACAGCGCAACTTATAAAGGTTAATTTAAAAAAAGCACATGAACACACTTCATCGCTTAAAAAAAGTGTTGGATTATAATTTTACATACCTTGATTAATGTTTTCCATTATATAACTTAACTTTTGTGGGTTATTTTCTTAATTCTGGAAGCTCTGAAAGTTTACCAAAAATTGCTGCCAAAATCACAAATACATGTAGTTCCCACAATCAGGTAACTTTGACTGCGCGCCAAGAGAATGGTGTTGCCATATCAGCAGGAATTAATTTAATTTTCGCTTAATTCAAAAATTTATAATAAAATAAAAATAAAATTTTTTATATTTGGACAAAATTTTTTTGGACTTTCTGCCAAAAAAAACGGGCAAAAAAGCACTGTGCATCGTGAGGTAGTGGTTTTGTATTTATTTTCATTCTTTTCAAATGAGGAGCATTCCTTATCACCGTTTGAATAGTATATAAGCTCGCTTCAACACCAACATTTGCCCTGATCTTTGGGTCGATTCATGTGGATGCTTCTCTCAAAATTTAACTCTAATCAACATCGGAAATCACTTTATTGGAACCGCTTTTATTATTTCGACCATATCCCGACTCTTTCTTAAGAATAATTGTATAAATATAACATTTCGACTTTTGCCTTCTTTTTTGCTATTTCTATTATTGAAAGCTTTAACTCTTTATAAGGTTCGATTTTTGGTTTCTCTTTAACTGACATCTTTCCTTTACTAATATTAAAGAAAAGAAGTTTAAGATTTAAACAAGTAAAAAAGCTAAAATCGGGTGTCCCGACTTTGAAATAATCTGTACATATGTTTAGAATAAGTATAGAAATTAAAAAAATAAGAGAATTAAAAAAAAAATTCCAATAATTTTACCTTTTACCGTTGTATAATTGCACATATACAAAGCAATTGCATCTATGTGAGTGTATGTATGTTTATGCTCGTATATTCGTGTCTGTGTAAGCATGTTCGCAGTAAATCAAAGCACCAGCATCAACAACAGCCGCGGGCAGCGCTTGAGCAGCAAATATATTTATGGCTATAACTTCTTGTTCAATCGGTCTATCATAGTGAAACTTGGCATACGGACACATAATAACTAACTGAAGGCATTTGCAAATTTGCGTTCGAAATTCCAAGAATTACGCGAGTTAGAGAAAATCGCGATTTGCGGGGGAGAGGGGGGAGGGAGGGAAATATCAAAATACACATTTTCTGCGTATTCACATAAGGCATCCGAATGGTGGAATCAGGTGAACCCCCATACGGGGAAGGGGGGAGGAAAACCAAAAAAAAAAAAAATTTTTTTCGACAAGTTATTTACATATAATCTTACTTATATTTGATTTAAAACTGAACAATGGCTAATGAAATTAATAGTTCCGAGATTGAGACGCGGTACTTTTTTCGCTATTAAATGTGGGAGTACATCAGTGTCTTATTTGCGGAACTGTGGTATGTTCAAAAAAAAAAAAATTATAATATTCGGCGGCACTATTTTAGTCACCATGAATGTTGAATGATAGAGAAAGGTTGGAACTTGTCGCTAAGCTAAAGCCAAACAGTATCCATTATTAACATCTTCAATGCTTCAATTAGAAGCAAGTTTTGCCAGCACTTATGTGTGCGAAGCTTCATTTTCAAAAATTAAATATATTAAAAATGTTTATAGGAATAAATTAAGTGACATACATTTATCAGATTTATTACGAATTGCTTTAAGTGAAGAATGAATGTTCATAAATGTGATCAAAATTTTTTTCGGTGTTCTTTTTATACTCTGTACATGAAATGTACAAGAGTATATTAGGTTTGCGGGAGCTGAAAAATGTAACAGGCAGAAGGAGGCGTGGCAGACCCCACAAAGTATATATATTATTGATCAGCGTGACAAGACGAGTAGATCTAGCCCTGTCTGTCTGTCTGTCCGTCTGTCCGTCCGTATGAACACCTGGATCTCAGAGACTATAAGAGATAAAGACACCAAATTTTGCACAAAGATGCGTTATGTGTGTATTCTATACGAGTTTGTTTTATTTTTTTTGATTTTCCCCCCCACTTCCCCCCTATGGGGGTTTTCCCGATTTTCCATTCGTATAATCACCTATATCTCGGAGACTATAAGACCTAGGCACACCAAATTTTAGTCCAAGATGCCTTGTGTGAATACGCAGAAAATGTATATTTTGGAATTCCCCTCCCTCCCCCCTCTACCCCGCAAATCGTAACTCCCGTAATTCTTGGAATTTCGAACTAAAATTTTGCAAATACCCCCAGTTAGTAATTATGTGTCCGTATGCCAAGTTTCACTATGATAGACCGATTTACCAAGAAGTTATAGCCATAAATATATTTGCTGCTGCAGCGCTGCTCAAGCGCTGCCCGCGGCTGTTGTTGATGTTGCTGTTTGGTTGACTGCGAAAATGCTTACACAGACACGAATAGATGCGCATAGGCATACATACACTCACACAGACGCAATTGCTATGTAAATGTGCAATTATACACTCTTTACGTGAGTTCGAATACCGAGAGAGGTAAAATCGATCCAAATTTTTTTTCTTTTTTTATTTTTTTTATTTTCTATAATTATTGTAAACATATGTACAGAGTATTTCAAAGTCGGGACACCCGACTTTAGCTGTTTTACTTGTTTTTCCTAATTTTTTGCTCGCAGTTTATGATGTTCTCATAATCCAAACGGTAGTTTTTGTTGTAGATGTTGTTGTAGGACTCCCAAACTAAAATTTCGTGCCCACCGCTGATATAGACACTTGTGGGGTCTGCCACGCCTCCTTCTGCCTGTTACATTTTCAGCTCCCGCAAACCTAATATACTCTTTTACATTTTATGTACGGAGTATAAAAACAAGAGAGAACGCTACAGTCGAGCAAGTCCGACAGTAAAATAGCCCGTACTCTCCACAAAAATAGAAAATTAAAAAATAAGATAAAATTAAAAAAATGAACTAATTAATTAAATTAAATTAGAATACATGTTTATATTCAGTTTTAACAGCATACATTTACACACGCACACATAAGCTCTAACTGGATACATCCAGTAGTTACAACTACCAAATGATTTCAAAATTCCAAGAATTACGGAAGTTATAAGAAGAAACACGAATTGCGGGGGAGTGGGGGGGGGGGGGGTGTTTCAAAATAAAAAACAAACTTGACCTGCCTAGGGCTTAGGGGAACCTGGATCAAGAATACATATTTGAATCGCCATTACGGCCAAAATTGTATTTTCGTCCACATCCAATTAAACGATCGTTCTTGTCAAAATGTTCTGCCAAATGATGTTCACATATGTATAGTATTGTATTTAGTATACCGTATATAGTATAGTATTTGTGCTGCCGAGCAAGTTCGGCCAACATGCTCGCCTGTGGAAGGGGTGCTTAAACCAAACCACACGTAATCTATATACAATTATCTAATTTTTATACCCTGTTCCCAAAGGGTGAAAGGGTATACTAGTTTTGTGCGAATGTATGTAACAGGCAGAAGGAGGCGTGGCAGACCTCAAAAAGTATATATATTCTTGATCAGGGTGACAAGCCGAGTCGATATAGCCATGTCCGTCTATCCGTCTGTATGAGCGCAAGGATCTCAGAAGGTACAAGAGCTAGAATTACCAAACTTGGTATCCAGGTTCCCCCAAGACCTAGGCAGGTCAAGTTTGTTTTTTTATTCCGATATACCCCCCACTCCCCCGCTATTATTATTAGTGATTTACGTAACTCCCGTAGTTCTTAGAATTTCGAAATCAAATCAAATTTGGTAATTACATCCAGCTAGGGATTATGTGTCCGTATGCCAAGTTTCATCATGATAGCTCAATGTTGAAGGAAGTTATAGCCATAAGTAAAATCGCTGCTCATGCGCTGACTGCAGCTCTGTCGGCAGCGCTGCCCGCAGCTGTTGTTGTTGTTGCTGCTTTGGTTCAACTTTGTGCTGCATACATACACGCATATAAGCACGCATAGGTACGTGATGTAAATGTATGCTGTTTAAACTGAACATAAACATGTATTCTAATTTAATTTAATGAATTAATTTTAATTAAATTAAATTCATTCATTCATTTTTTTTAATAATTTAATTTAAACAAATTTTTTTTTGTAATTTTTCCTTTTTGTGGAGAGTGTCGGGCTTGTTCGACTGTAGCGTTCTCTCTTGTTTTGTTTTAAATTTCATCTAAATCGGTCAGTTCTAAGAAAAGTTATTAGTGAAAAAATTTCACTCCAGTACTACGCCCACAAACTGCATCATCAAAATCGATCTTCTTCCTTTTTCTTTTGTTAGAGGCGCATATAACTCAGAGCCGGAGCTTTATCTGGGTAGAGAGTATTTCACTTTTGGGCTCGATTGACTGTAGCGTTCTTTCTTGTTAATTTTGTAAATTACTAAATCTATAGTTAAAACACTAGCATTCACATACAGCTTACAAAACAGGTCTGTTTGTTAGCGAAAATGTGCTGGTCATTAACTACCATTTCAATATATATACAATACGGGCCAAAACGTAATGTATTCAATTTCAAATGCTAGTTTTTTGCAGCAGAATACATAGATCGCCACAAGAGGACGCAACTTTCGTATAATTTTTGTAAGCACACCCCCGACATTGCATAAAATTCCAAATATTATACAAAATTTTACAAATAAATTTAAATTTTAACTACATAGCAACATAATGAAATTCTTTAGTGGGATCAAATGCGCTTCTCTAACATTTGCGTTTTAATTTTTCAATAATTAATTGGCGTTTTCCCAAATTCTCACTGGCCAATATTAATGCAAATGGCATATTTGTTATACTCTGTACATGAAATGTATATTAGGTTTGCGGGAGCTGAAAAATGTAACAGGCAGAAGGAGGCGTGGCAGACCCCTCAAAGTATATATATTCTTGATCAGCATGACGAGACGAGTCGATCGCTGTCTGTCTGTCTGTCCGTCCGTATGAACACCTGGATCTCAGAGACTATAACAGATAGAGACACCAAATTTTGCACAAAGATGCCTTATTTGTGTATTCTATACGAGTTAGTTTTTTTTTTTGGATTTTCCCTCCACTTCCCCCCTATGGGGGTTTTCCTGATTTTCCATTCGTATAATCGCCTATATCTCGGAGACTATAAGACCTAGGAACACCATATTTTAGTCCCAGATGCCTTATGTGAATACGCAGAAAATGTGTATTTTGGTATTTCCCTCCCTCCCCCCTCTTCCCCGCAAATCGCAATCCGTATGCCAAGTTTCATTATGATAGACCGATTGAACAAGAAATTATAGCAATAAATATATTTGCTGCTGCAGCGCTGCCCGCGGCTGTTGTTGGTGTTGCTGTTTAGTTGACTTCTAACATGTTTACACAGACACGAATAGATGCGCATAGGCATACATACACTCACATAGACGCAATTGCTATGTAAATGTGCAATTATACACCCTTTACGTGAGTTCGAATACCGAGAGAGGTAAAATCGATCAACAATTTTTTGTAATTCTCTTAATTTTTTTACTTTCTATAATTATTCTAATCATATGTGCAGAGTATTTCAAAGTTGGGACACCCGACTTTAGCTTTTTTACTTGTTTTTTTTTTTTTTTAAATTTTTCTACTTTTTTTAATTTTGTTATATATTTTAAACATGTGTACAGAGTATTTCAAAGTTGGGACACCCGACTTTATCTTTTTTACTTGTTTTATTTTGTAGTTTAGGTATTTATTTAAAAAAAGACAGAACGCTACAGTCGAGCAAGCCCCACAGTAAAATACCCTGTACTCTCTACAAAACATGAAAATTAAAAAATATATATATATATATTATTAAAAAAAATATTAATTACTTAATTAAATTAAACAAAAACAAAAGAGAACGCTACAGTCGAGCAAGCCCAACAGGCTAAAACACTGTACTCTCCACAAAAGAGAAAATTTTAATACAAAAGTGAAGACATGTTTATGTACAGTTTCAACAGCATATATTTACATCATCGTGTCTATGCGGGTTTATACGAACACCAAACGCATGAGCAGTAATCTAGAATAGGCCGCACCAGTGAACTGTAAAGTAGTTTAGAGGTATAGGGATCATCAAATTCTTTGGACCAACGTTTAACGAATCCAAGAACGCCCTTAGCCTTGTTTGTGATATAAGAAATGTGAAGATTGAAGTTCAATTGTGAATCAAATAGAACTGCAAGATCTTCAACAATAGAGATACGTTGCATTAATTCAATGTCAATCGTATAAGTGATAAGATATGGTCTGGTCCGATAAAAGGGCATAATCTTACATTTAGAGCAGTGAAGGTGCAGTTCAGATCATCCTGCAAACGAGTGTGGTAGAGAGGATTGTTATATGAAAGAATGAGCTTCACATCATCAGCATACATCAGTATGTGAGAATGTGACAGGATAGAAGGAAGGTCGTTTATAAAAAGGGTGAATAACAATGGGCCTAGATGACTACCTTGAGGTACACCCGAAGTAACACGAACAGGTTGAGAGATATCCGATCTGAGTAGTACTCTCTGGGTCCTATTTTTAAGATAGGACGGAATCCAAAGCAAAAATGTTGAAGGAAACCCAATACGATCAAGCTTCAACAGGAGTAAGTCGTGATTCACTGAATCAAATACCTTACTGAAGTCAGTATAAATAACATTAGTTTGCATTTTAGCTAGGAATGCATTATTTATCAATGATGTAAATTCCAGAAAATTGAATGTTGTCGAACGATATTTGATAAAACCATGCTGAGTAGGGGAGATAACCAACTTACACAGATGCTGCAAAGTGGAAGTTATTATTTTTTCAAATAATTTAGGAATTGCGGACAACTTAGCAATAACTCGATAGTTTGAAATGTATGCCTTACACCCTCTTTTGTGGAGCAGAATAATGAAGGAGTTTTTCCAAATAGTTGGCATTGTCAAGCGACAAATTGAAAATCTTCAGTAATGGTTGGCATAGGGCATAGGTAGAACACACCTTGCGCACACAACTGGGAATGTTGTTTGGCCCAGGAGAGTATGAAGATTTGACTATCTTAATACCTGACAGATTGCAGGAACTGCTAATTATGGAAAAAATATATAATTAGAATAAGGAATTTTATAAGGGTATGAATCACCATTGAAACTACAAGTAATATATGAATAAATTGACTGAAAAAACTTAGCGAATAAGTCAACAATAGCCGAATCATTGCTTGTATTTTCGTTATGAAGAAAAAGGAAGTAGGCAAGTCTGACGATTTACGTTTGCAGTTCACAAAATTGTAAAACTTCTTATGGTCTTGAACAAATTGAGCTTTACAGCGCTCAATATACTCAGTGTAACACTGAGAATTGAGAAGAAGAAAGTACGATTTGGCTATAGAGTATTTTGAAAAGTCAAAACAAGATCCAGTTTGCTTGAACTTGTAAAAATACCTAGGTTTCTTATTCTTTAAAGTGGAAAGTTGATGATTAAACCAAGGAGGCTTAATTGAGGAAGACGGTACAACGCTATAGGGAATGCAGACATCGAAAAGGGAGAGAATGGTCTCATAGAAAAAAGTAGACGCGATTTTAATGTCAACGGGTTCGAATAGAAATGAACAATCAGTTGTTGATATTAATCTGTTGAGCTGGGAAAACTTGGCAGATTGAAATCACCGACCACAATGAGGGCGTCATTATCCCGCAAAGAAGAAGAGCCTTCGCAGATACAATTTATATGGTGCATATAAACTTGAAGATGAACAGAAGGAGGAATATAAGAGCAAGTGATAAATACAGCATGTGAAGATAGAATTACTTTAACAGCAATAAATTCTACTTCAGAATTTATATTTACATAAACAAGTTCTGATCGAAGGGTGGATTTGACTGAGATCGCCTATAAATGGTAAAAACATTTGACAGAATTTCATAGTCAGAAACAGAGTCATTTAACCATGTTTCCGAAAATGAAATAATGTCAGATTCGAACACTATGCTGTCTTTAAATAAGTGTTTAAGCTTAGATACATAATTACGTCAAAGCAGCAACAACAGCAATAGCAGCGGGCAGAGGCTATGGCTATAACTTTCTTCATAATTAACCTATCTTAATGAAACTTAGCATACGGACTCATAATCATTAACTGGAGGTATTTTCATACAGACAGACGATCATATATACATATAATTATATCTACTCGTCTTGTTATACTGATCAATAATATATATAGTTTGTGGGGTCTGCCACGCCTCCTTCTGTGTGTTACATACATTCGCACAAAACTAGTATGTCATCCTTTTGGTACAAGGTATACCAAGTAATATCAAAATAAGATTTTTCAATTTATGCCAAAAAATTAGGTGGCTTAATAATTTATAATAAGATGAAAACACAATTTTTAATATTTGGACAATATTTTTTTTTGACTTTCTGCCAAAACAACGGGCCTAAAAACCATAGTGCAGTGTAGGGTTTAACCAATGTGGTAGTAACCAACCATAGCTGAAAAAACTTGGAAAAACATTATTTTTATGTAAGAGTTACATATTTATGGGCGCAAGCAAAATGTGATTTAAAGAAAAAAATGTATGTGTCTGGGCAACATGCGGTTGAAGTGAAACTTAATTGTGGCTTTAAAACTGGAGAAACAATGGGCGCATTCACCAGGCACAACTGATCACTGATCATGATCACCAAATTTAGTGATCATGGTCTCTACAAATGTGTCACAAAACAAATAAAAAAGCTAAAGTCGGGTGTCCCGACTTTAAAATACTCTGTACATATGTTTAGAATAATTATTTAAATTAAAAAAAGTAAGAGAATTAAAAAAAATTTTTTTGATCGATTTTACCTCTTTTGGTATTTGTACTCACGTAAAGGGTGTATAATTGCACATTTACATAGCAATTGCGTCTATGTGAGTGTATGTATGAATATGCTCGTATATTCGTGTGTGAGTAAACATGTTAGCAGTCAACCAAACAGCAACATCAACAACAGCCGCGGGCAGCGCGGCAAATTTATTTATGGCTATAACTTCTTGTTCAAGCGGTCTATCATAATGAAACTTGGCGTACGGACACATAATTACTAACTTGGGGTATTTAAAACATTTTTCGAAATTCCAAGAATTACGGGAGTTAGAGAAAATCGTGATTTGCGGGGGAGAGGGGGGAGGGAGGGAAATTCCAAAATACACATTTTCTGCGTATTCTCATAAGGAATCTGGGACTAAAATTTGGTGTCCGTAGGTCTTATAGTCTCTTAGATATAGGCGATTATACGAATGGAAAATAGGGAAAACCCCCATTGGGGGAAAATCAAAAAAATAAAACAAACTTGCACAGCGTACACATATAACGCATCTTTGTGCAAAATTTGGTGTCTCTATCTCTTATAGTCTCTGAGATCCAGGTGCTCAGACGGACGGACAGACAGACAGACAGGGCTAGATCGACTCGTCTTGTCATGCTGATCAAGAATATATACTTTGTGGGGTCTGCCACGCCTCCTTCTGCCTGTTACATTTTCAGCTCCCTCAAACCTAATATACTCTTGTACATTTTATGTACAGAGTATAACTAAGCTAAAGTCACGTTTCTTGCTTACACTAATACAGAATTCAGTATGTATTAACTTATGTACTCAGCTTATAAACTAGGCTCACGCCAACATCCACGCCTTATGCGTCTACACCCATCTCGCTCGTATTAACAACCTGCGTGTTACAGAATTAAATGACAACGTGGTCGATTTTGAAATGAACAATAGTGAAACTTTATATTTTATATAAATTACTTTTATACGGCCGCTCTCATGCTCTTTTTTACCGTATGCTAAATTCCAAATATATTCTCTTAAGCTATCTCAAATAGCCGCTTTGAATTTAGATATGAATTGTTGTGGCCTGTAGATAAGTTTTAGAAAATGATGCCAACGTATAGTGCCTGATGCGACGCTTTATCAGGATGCCAGTACCTGCATGAGCCTTACCATCAGGATAATTGGTCGCATAGAAGTTGTAGCCATGTCATGTTGATTGAGGAACTGAAAGGGCTCGCATTTGTGCTGTGTATTTGTTAGAGTTGCCAGAATTGATTCAATCCCAATCAAAAAACTATGCAATTGGGATGGATTTGCAGTGGTATGTTGGGCAGTAGTTTCTGGCCTGTTGCGATGTCTGACGATTCATTATTCCTGCAGTGGTTTAGAGACTGAGGCGTACGCCTCGTTGATGTAACTTAACGCCTTAGCAAAAGATATTCCTGGAATCGTAGTTGATGGTATGTACGGCAAGTTTTGTCGGATAACTGGATTTCGGGCTGCGGACTTTTGTTGGCTTAGGCGACTTTTTAACTCTTTCTATATAGGGCAACCTCTATAGTTGGCAGTGTGGTTTCCCCCACAGTTGCTACATTTTTTAGCAGAGGGGTCCTCCTTACTTACAGGGCAGGCCTCATTGAAATATACATCCCCGCAGGCAGCACAGACTGCGCGTAGGGTACAATAGGTTTTTATGTGTCCATATTCCTGTCAGTTTTTGCATTGGACAGGCATTTCGTTTGTGCGGTTCCTAAACGGTGATTTTGCGGTGCAGTAGATATTGCAACTTGTAAATTGGGTGAACTTCGTTTTTATACTCTGTACATGAAATGTACAGAAGTATATTAGGTTTGCGGGAGCTGAAAAATGTAACAGGCTGAAGGAGGCGTGGCAGACCCCACAAAGTATATATATTCTTGATCAGCATGACGAGACGAGTCGATCTAGCCCTGTCTGTCTGTCCGTCCGTATGAACACCTGGATCTCAGAGACTATAAGAGATAGAGACACCAAATTTTGCACAAAGATGCGTTATGTGTGTATTCTATACGAGTTTGTTTTATTTTTTTGATTTTCCCCCCACTTCCCCCCTATGGGGGTTTTCCCGATTTTCCATTCGTATAATCGCCTATATCTCGGAGACTATAAGACCTAGGAACACCAAATTTTAGTCCCAGATGCCTTATGTGAATACGCAGAAAATGTATATTTTGGAATTTCCCTCCCTCCCCCCTCTACCCCGCAAATCGTAACTCCCGTAATTCTTAGAATTTCGAACTAAAATTTTGGAAATACCCCCAGTTAGTTATTAGGTGTCCGTATGCCAAGTTTCACTATGATAGACCGATTTAACAAGAAGTTATAGCCATAAATATATTTGTTGCTGCAGCGCTGCTCAAGCGCTGCCCGCGGCTGTTGTTGATGTTGCTGTTTGGTTGACTGCGAAAATGCTTACACAGACACGAATTGATGCGCATAGGCATACATACACTCACACAGACGCAATTGCTATGTAAATGTGTAATTATACACCCTTTACGTGAGTTCGAATACCGAGAGAGGTAAAATCGATCAAATTTTTTTTTATTTTCTTAATTTTTTTATTTTCTATAATTATTGTAAACATATGTACAGAGTATTTCAAAGTCGGGACACCCGACTTTAGCTTTTTTACTTGTTATTTATAGGCATACAGTCAGGTGTCAGTTCTCCCTTGAATATTGGTTGGGGAATTTTATTTCTATTTTTTATGTTCATGGCCATTGTGACTTCAAATCCCTTATCTTTTATCTCGCTGACTGGAACTGTTAGCTGTATTCCTTTGATAACCACTTGTAATACCTTGCTACTTTAAAGTTAGTAGGTGTAGTAGTTCATCTTTTCATCGCCCAGGTATTTGGCCACTGATCGATAGTTATTTTCGTCATTGACTTGTATTTTAGTTTCATTCGTTTATTATTTATATTCGTTTATTTGAAGCCACTTGCGCTGCTGTTTTCGAAAGTATTGCCCTTGACGGCCAGTCAACTGCAATTATTCTCGTTTTCCTTCACACTACTAGACGACCATCTGTTGCGCTCCCCTACACTTGCTGATATTACTTCGATTTCTCATTTGTCACTCAACAATTTTCGTTCGATCAAAGTTTAAAACCTTAAATCCATATGAGTAAGGACTTGATCGAAGAACTTAAAAGGAAGAGCGAGGGCATGAAGAGTATACGTCATATGCAACGGCAATTAAAAGAAGGCTCGATTTTGTTAGAGCCAATTGAGTTAGAATGCAGGTTAGAGCTGTTAACAGCTCATATAGATACTGCATCTTTTTGCAAAATTTGGTGTCTCTAGATCTTACAGTCTCTGAGATCCAGGTGCTCATACGGACAGATAGGCAGACGGACAGACAGGGCTAGATTGACTCGTCTTGTTATGCTGATCAAGAATATATATACTCTGTGGGGTCTGCCACGCCTCCTTCTGCCTGTTTCATTTTTCAGCTCGCGCAAACTTAATATACTCTTGTACATTTCATGTACAGAGTATAAAAAGAAAATAAAACTAAAAATGATGTACAATTTACAATTTATTTCAAAATCACATCTATAATATAAATGTATCTTCACTGAATATAAAAAGTTCAATGAACTCTACTGTTAAATGCCTTAAGAATGATTGTTTTCCACAGACTACTACATAACAAAAAATTACAATTTTTCTAGAAATTGCACCAGATATACGTTGTCTCCTACAGTTTCGAGCTCAGCCCAGTTGCTAGTCAATTTGACTCTAAAACAGACAACGCTTCGTCTCTTTCTTCACGAAGTTCATTACCCGTTATATCCAACTTAGACTTTGAAAATCCATCAATTGTCAAACCCTGCACAATTTTCCACTGCTTGTTTTTAATCTCGACAGGAAATGAAAAAACGACATCTTTTGGTGTACCATAACTGCCATCAGAAAAAACACCCATAGAAACGAACTTTCCTGGTGCAGTACCATTCCACCAATCATGCATATGGTCGCATGCAGATTTTGCAGCTGACATAGCAGATGACATTTTGCGTGAAGCAATAACGGCTGCGCCACGTTTCTGTACAATATCAATAAATGGACCTTGAAGGAAGGAAGTGTCGTTGAGTACTTCGGTTACTGACTTCCAGACATCATTTATGAAAACTTTTCCTTGGCCTGCATCTGGATATTGAGTCGAAGAGTGATTTCCCCAAATTATAATATTGCTAACGGCTGCTATTGGAACACCCAACTTAGCAGCAATCTGTGATGTTGCACGATTTTGATCAAGGCGAGTCATAGCGGAAAAGTTTTCCTTAGGAATTGACGGAGCATAATTGGCACACACCAAAGCATTGGTGTTTGCTGGGTTTCCGACAACGAGAACCTTTACATCCTTTTTGGCAAACTCATTAAGAGCTTGGCCCTGTACTTTAAATATTTTTACATTTGCAGACAACAAATCTTTCCGCTCCATGCCTTCTTTGCGGGGCATGGCACCAACGAGAAATGCCGCAGAAACGTCTTTGAATGCTACTTTTGGGTCTGTTGTAGGAATTACTTCTTGCAATAAAGGTAAAGCGCAGTCAGCCAGCTCCATAACGACGCCTTCAAGGACTCCGGCCATAGGAGGAATATCCAACAAATGCAGTATGAGGGGTTGATCTTTTCCAAAAACTTCACCTCGTGCTATCATATAAAGCAAGGAGTAAGCAATTTGGCCCGCAGCACCAGTCACTACAACGCGAATAGCTTCAGTCTGAAAGTACAGCATAAGAATATAAAAACACAATATAATTATAAACTGAATACATAATGGACTTTATATTTATATATATATAAATCAAATTTTTTTTTATGGCCTGTGCCCAAAAGATAAAAGGCTATATTAGTTTTGTGCGAATGTATGTAACACAAAGAAGGAGGCGTGACAGACCCCACAAGTATATATATTATTGATCAGGGTGACAAGTCGAGTCGATATAGCCATGCCCGTCCGTCTGTGTGTATGAGCGCAACGATATCAGCAAGTACAATAGCTAGGATAACCAAACTTGACATTCAGCCAGAATCGAGTTTGTGTTTATTTTTTTTGTACTTCCATAACTCCCGTAATTTTTGAATTTTGTGCTCAGATTTGGCAAGTACCTCCAGTTAATGATTATGAGTCCGTATGCCAGTTTCAGTACGATACGTTGATTAAGACGAAAGTTACAGCCATAAATATTTTCTCTGCCGAGGCTCTGCCCGCAGCTGTTGTTGTTGCTGCTTTGCCGTAATTATGTACTGCATACATACACGCATAGACACGATGATGTAAATGTATGCTGTTGAAACTGGACATAAACATGTCTTGTAAATATATTTTACTAAATTAAATTAATTTATTTAATTTTTATACCCTGTACCCAAAGGGTACAAGGGTATATTAGTTTTGTGCGAGTGCACATGGAACACACAGAAGGAGGCTTGGTAGACCCCACAAAGTATATATATTCTTGATCAGCATGACAAGCCGAGTCGATATAGCCATGTCCGTCTGTCTGTCTGTCTGTATGAACGCAAGGATCTCCGAAAGTATAAGAGCTAGAATAACCAAACTTGGTATACAGATTCTCCTGAGACCGAGAAAGGACGAGTTTGTTCATTTTTTCTGATCCACCCCCCCACTCCCCCCCTATTAACGATTTTCTATAACTCCCGTAATTCTTGGAATTTTGAACTCAAATTTGGTAGTCACATTAGGTTAGTTATTATATAACCGTATACCAAGTCTCATTATGATAGAATGATCGGAAAGAAAGTTATAGCCATATAACCAGGCCCAATGCACACATACATACATATGTACAAGTACACAAACACGCATAAGGCACGATTCTGATGTAAATGTAAATGTATGTATGCATGCATGGAATATTTTATATTTAATTTAGTTAATTAATTAAATTAATTTAGTTAATTAATTAAATTAAATTAATTAAATTTAATTAATTAATTAATTTAATTACTTTTTTGTGGGGTGGTACAGGGTATTTAAGAGTTGAGCCTGCTCGACTTTAGCATTCCTTTCTTGTTATACCCTGTACCAAAGGGTAAAAGGGTATAGTAGGTTCGTGCGAGTGTACATGTCACACACAAGGAGGAGGGGGAAGACCCCACAAAGTATATATGTATATTGTTGATCAGGGTGACAAGCCGAGTCGATATAGCCATGTCCGTCTGTCTGTATGAACGCAAGGATCTCAGAAAGTATAAGAGCTAGAATAACCAAACTTGATATCCAGATTCCCCTTTAATTAATTCCTTTTGGTGGAATACTGCCTGCCAAATTCGTTAACTTTGCGAACCCACCATCCCTACACGTTATATATAATATTGATGTCTGTTGAGTAAGGCGGCCACTAAAATAAGTCAGCGTTACAGCGTTAAATTTCTTTTCATCCGAAAAGATAACATAGGATCTTTCCAAATTAAATTTCATTTCATCCGAAAAGATAACAGACTTCCAGCCGTGTGCTCTCGAGCGAAATTGAGTCTTCTTTCTTTTCTAGCATCGTTAGGTAGTGATTTTGTGATTCCTTATCACCGTTTGAATAGTATATAAGCTCGTTTCAACACCAACATTTGCCCTGATCTTTGGGTCGATTCATGTGGATGCTTCTCTCAAAATTTAACTCTTATCAACATCGGAAATCGGTTTATTAGTACCACTTTTATTATTTCGACCACATCCCGACTTTTTCGTAAGAATACTTGTATAAATATAACATTTCGACTTTTGCCTTCTATTTTGCTATTTCTATTATTGAAAGCTTTAACTTTTTATAAGGTTCGATTTTTGGTTTCTCGTTAAGTGATGGCATCTTTCCTTTACTCATATAAAAGAAAATAAATTTAAGATTTAAAAAAATTGGTGGCAAAATGTGTTCGAATTTCGCAGATAAATGAAACACTAATTGCATGTGCTAACCTGTTGGCAGAAACATCAGACACTCTTTTAGATTGAAAATAAAAGAAAACCAAAAACACCATACAAAGGTATTTGGCTAACGCATGTTCTCATTGTATAAAGAGATGAGAAAAATATAAAACAAACAAGAAAGGAATGCTTAAGTCGAGCAGGCTCAACTCTTAAATACCCTGTACCACCCCACAAAAAAAGAAATTAATTAATTAAATAAATAAAATATTCCATACATGCATACATACATTTACATCAGAATCTATGCGTGTTTGTGTACTTGTACATATGTATGTATGTATGTATGTGTGCATTGACCCTGGTTATATGGCTATAACTTTCTGATCAACATATCATAATGAAACTTATTATACAGATATACAAGTATAATCACTATCTGGATGTGTCTACCAAATTTAAGTTAAAAATTCCAAGAAATACGGGAGTTATAGAAAATCGTGAATAGGGGGGGGGGGGGGGGGGAGAGTGGGGGGTGCATCGGGAAAAATGAACAAATTCGTCCTTTCTCGGCCTCAGGAGAATCTGTACACCAAGTTTGGTTATTCTAGCTTTTATAGAGATCGTTGTGTTCATACAGACAGACAAACGGACATGGCTATATCGACTCGGCTTGTCACCCTGATCAAGAATATATATGCTTTGTGGGGTCTGCCACGCCTCCTTCTGTGTGTTACATACTTTCGCACAAAACTAATATAGGCCTTTACCCTTTGGGTACAGGGTATAATTATGTAAGGCTTAAATATGAACAAATACATACAATGTACATATAGCATTTTAGCTTAGCCGCAAGTGGTTCAAATTTGTCGTTACCCAGTTTTCTTATTCTTAGTATTATTTTTTTGTAGCTTAAATATTTTTGAAATATGTACATATGTATGGTTTCAGGATGCATTGTACATACATACATAGATGTGCAAATGTACGTACATACATACATATGCAAATGTATGTACATACATACATATGTATATGTATAAACTTATGATCAGTAAGCGGAATGGTTAACATAAGCTAGGGGTTCCTTTATACAATTAGTTGATCTAGTGTGGAAAACTGGGAAACCTTGATTACAAATTATGTTTGCATGGGTCTTTTCATTTTCGTTATTCAAGTTTTTACCGGTGGTTTTATATAATCATAATTTATAGAAAGGTCATATGAAAGTTAAGCATCCAGTATAAGTGATAAAAGATGCGAAGTTTTTTGATTATATGCACATTAGGGTAATAGTTCAACCAGAATAATGTACATATATAGTTGAATAAAACATGTTTATAATACAAATTATCTTACCATTTTAAATAATAATTATCTCAACGAGATTTATAAGAAAGCACACGACGAAATCTACTCTTAGAAAAGATGACTAAAACAATATATGAAAGCAATCGATTACCGGTATTTCGATTCAATAAAGACTTGTGACGATAAGTAGTGTCATCGATAAAATAAGGGCTGTCCAGACGGCTCAACATCTACATCTATGTACATCATACTTGAAATGTTATACCTATATAATACGTATGTATTTTTATTAGTATAAATTATCCGAATTCTCCAAAGACAGCTGCTTCGATAAACCAGTATCTTACAAAACTTTTAAGTCCTTGTTTGGTTTCTTTTTATTTTGTTGACAAAAAAATACCAATTACCAGATTAATTGTTAGCGCAGTGTGACCAGGCTCAATCTATTCTAATATTATAAAGAGGAAAGATTTGATTGTTTCTTTGGATTTAAAAGGATCCGAACCTACTGGACCAATTTAATGGATTCTTTAACTGTTGGGAAGCTACACTATCGACGGTTAACATGGGCTATATTATATTTGGAAAAAAGAATGGAATCCTTACTAAAACACCAATAATGTAACCAAAGGTGTAGAAAAATTACCTTTAAAATTCCTGAATAGCATCCCACCGATCCCATTTGATCATTTATATGGCTGAAATTTCCGGTAGTTCCAAGGCCAAGCCATCGAATTAATAGGGATTGACATATGTACGAAAGCAATGTTTTACTATAAGTTGGGCAGTTGTTCTTTTTTCGCAATGTTCACTTACAATTGATTTAACCAGATAGACAATTTTACGAAACGAAGAGACAAGATGGAATGCTACAGTCGAGCTGGAAGGACAGTACACTTAGTTCTGTTTTTATACGGTATTTTTTTTACACGGTTTTGATTTAACAAGATTTGCAAATTTAAAATTTTTAATATGGTTATTTTATTCCATTTAGCACGATTCAAAATAACTCAAAATAGCTGCTATTATGCACATTATATACATATGTGTGTAAGTTATTTTTCTAGTTGATCATATGTAGGGTTGTGCAGCTATTCCCCTCTTAATGAGCAATATGCTGCGTTATGAGCTAGTTTTCTCTACGATCAATATACTGCGCTATGCAGTTCATACGTTAGTTGATACGTTTATTAATATTTTGGGTTAGCGAAAGCTTTCCATTAGCTGGCCTTGTGGCGCAGCAATAAAACAAACGGTACTATATTTCACGGCGATGCCGGAGCAATGTATTGTATGAGTATTGCACTCTCTTAACGCTGATACAGAACTCAATTCACAAATACAAACTTGGTACGGCTTAAGCTAAAGACAATAATTGAAAGCTTAATTCTAAATAAGACGCTGCAAGAGTCATGGTCGGCAAGGTGACTCAGCATAATTGCGGGCGATAACAGAAACTCTTGCGACATAGCAAAGCACCAGGTTACCGTCGCTGACTGCTGCAGCTAGGTCGCCGAACTTAAGAATTCATGTGTCCGCGCGTGCATGGGCCGCCAAACAATTAGGTGCGAGGGTTACTTGTTAGCTTGTATGTGATTTAATAAACAATAAAGTAAACGCGAATCATTGTTTTGTCACTGATTTTAATAGGTTTTAGAGATAAGGAAGCAATCACCTATATTTGCATATGATCAATGTCTTTTGTTACACCGTTTTTTTCTGAAACCAATCTAACGTGTAAAAACAGAATTAGGTGTATAATCACCTGTAGCCAAACACACTTCCGCCCTTTGTAATTATACTCTGTACATGAAATGTACAAGAGTATGTTAGGTTTGCGGGAGCTGAAAAATTTAACAGGCAGAAGGAGGCGTGGCAGACCGTACAAAGTATATATATTCTTGATCAGCATGACAAGACGAGTCAATCTATGTCTGTCTGTCCGTCTGACTGTCCGTATGAACACCTGGATCCCAGAGACTATAAGAGCTAGAGACACCAAACTTTGCACAAAGATGGCTTATGTGTGTACGCTGTGCAAGTTTGTTTTATATTTTTGATTCCCCCCCCCCTTCCCCCCTTAAGGGGGTTTTTTCGATTTTCCATTCGTATAATCGTCTATATCTCGGAGATTATAAGACCTAGGAACACCAAATTAGTCCAAGATGACTTTTGTGAATACGCAGAAATTTTGTATTTGGGAATTTTCCTCCACACCCCCTCTCCCACGCAAATCGGAACTCCCGTAATTCTTGGAATTTTGAAATTTGGGAAATACCACCAGTTAGTCCGTATGCCAAGTTTCACTATGATAGACCGATTGAACAAGAAGTTATAGCCATAAATATATTTGCTGCCCACGCGCTTGCTCAACCGCTGCCCGCAGCTGTTGTTGATGCTGATGCTTTGGTTGACTGGAAACATGCTTACACAGAAACGAACTTATACACCCTTTACGTGAGTTCAAATACCGAGAGAGGTAAAATCGGACAAATTATTTTTTCAAATTTTCTTAATTTTTTTAAATTTCTATAATTATTCTAAATATATGTACAGAGTATTTCAAAGTCGGGACATCCGACTTTAGCTTTTTTACTTGTTTTTATTTATTTATCTTACAATCAATAGCAAATCATGCTGCCATTTTTTACAACAAAGTAAAATCTAAAAACATAAACAGAACTCAAATGTAAAAAAATGTAGCAATACGGTACTAATCGTATAGGGGTTTTTTAGTCGCAAAAACTGGCAGCTCTGCCTCAACTCACTGCGAGTGATTAGTATTGCATTTGTGCAATGATTAGTTAAATTTAACACGAAGTTCTAGCCTAAAGTACTTGGAGATTGTTAAGAAGAGATTATATGGTATTATCATTACTATGAGGATCACCCAAATTACAAGCTGCAATATCTACTGCACCATAAAATCACCGTTGAGGAACCGCACAATTGAAACGGACCTGCCCAATGCACAAACTGCCAGGAATGTGGACACATCTCAATGAGGCCTGCCCTGTAGATAAGGAGGACCCCAAAAGGAGGACTGCTAAAAAATGTTGCAACTGTGGGGGAAACCACACTGCCCTGTATACAAAGAGTTAAAAAGTCACCTAAGCTAACTAAATCCGCAGCCCGAAATCCAGTCATCCAACAAAACTTGCCGTACATACCATCAACTACGATTCCAGGAATATCTTTTGCTAAGGCGTTAATCGATTCCTAATCAATTCTGGCAACTCTAACAAATACAATGGTACAAACAAAAATTATTTTCATCTCAATGGCTACAACTTCTATGCGACCAATCATTTCGATGGTAAGGCTCGTGGAGGTACTGGTATCCTGATATCTTCGGTTATTACTCAATTGGTGCAGACGCTTACTACAGCTACTCCGCTTATCTTTCTTAAAACTCGTACATGCTTTTGACTTTACTCGGTTTCACTGCTTCACTGCGAAGTCGGTGCAAAACCTGGAGTTCTCAAAAGATATTGATAATATACCCCCAGGGCAACCTAGCCTGGGGGACAATCGGTTCGCTATGTTTGTTTAACTACTGAACTAGTAGGAATATGCAAAATCAAATGCAGCCTTCACGTAACATTAAACACTATCAAAGGCACGGTCTATGCACCATGTCTTATCAAAGTTCCCGAAAAGGAAATTGAGTGCAAACTGAAGTCTCAGCTGTTTATAAATTTACCAAATCGTCGAAGAAAACCGAAACAAACAGGAGTAGTTCTGATGACATTTAATTTATACCATCTCCCAGAATCCATGGATATAACCTGGCACAAAACAAAAGTTAGACCATATACCCCCAACCCCATGAGATGCAAGAATTTCCAATTCTTTGGGCACACCACCAAGAGGTGCTCCAAATCAGCAATATGCGTTGGGTGTAGCCTCCCGGAACACGAAAATGGATGTACCCGTACCCAATGCGCCAATTGCTACGAAGAACACCCCGCTTCAAGTAACAAATGCCCAAAATTTATTCAACAAAAAGAAATACTAAAAATACAATGCCAAACTAAATGCACTTATAAAAAAGCTGCACAAAAATTAACCGCGTTAAGCCGCCCGCAGGTCAAATGCCCTGCACTCTCCTATGCTGATGTCACCAACCAGTCCACCCACCTACCAAGGCAAATACTAGAAAAGCAAGCAAGTAGTGAAACACTTTTCTCCGCGCAGACTGTAACAAAATCTACAAACACAAATCATCAAAACATCACAACGGTAAAACAAACAAGTAAAAAAGCTAAGGTCGGGTGTCCCGACTTTGAAATACTCTGTACATATGTTTACAATAATTATAGAAAATAAAAAAAAAATTAAGAAAATAAAAAAAAATTTGATCGATTTTACCTCTCTCGGTATTCGAACTCACGTAAAGGGTGTATAATTGCACATTTACAAAGCAATTGCGTCTGTGTGAGTGTATGTATGCCTATTCGCATCTATTCGTGTCTGTGTAAATATGTGTGCAGTCAACCAAAGCACCAGCATCAACAGCCGCGGGCAGCGCTGCAGCAGCAAATATATTTATGGCTATAACTTCTCGTTAAATCGGTCTATCATAGTGAAACTTGGTATACGGACATATAATAACCAACTGGGGGTATTTACAAAATTTTTTTTTCGAAATTCCAAGAATTACGGGAGTTACGATTTGCGGGGTAGAGGAGGGAGGGAGGGAAACTCCAAAATATATATTTTCTGCGTATTCACATAAGGCATCTGGGACTAAAATTTGGTGTTCCTAGGTCTTATAGTCTCCGAGATATAGGCGATTATACGAATGGAAAATCGGGAAAACCCCCATAAGGGGGAAGTGGGGGGGAAAATCAAAAAAATAAAACAAACTCGTATAGAATACACACATAACGCATCTTTGTGCAAAATTTTGTGTCTCTATCTCTTATAGTCTCTGAGATCCAGGTGTTCATACGGACGGACAGACTGACAGACGGACAGACGGACAGACAGACAGACAGACAGACAGACAGACAGGGCTAGATCGACTCGTCTCGTCATGCTGATCAAGAATATATATACTTTGTGGGGTCTGCCACGCCTCCTTCTGCCTGCTACATTTTTCAGCTCCCGCAAACCTAATATACTTCTGTACATTTCATGTACAGAGTATAAAATCCAAACGACACACCAAACGCTGCGAGCGTGGTCACCAATAAAAAACACAAAACAGATTTAGATAACATAGAATCTACTAATATACCAACATATTCTCTCCCTTCACTAGATCTAAACATCCACTCCCAATACATGAACAACCACTCTCTCCCCTCTCACACAAGCGTTCTCTCTTCGACTTATAGATAAGCAGCGAAGACGACGAATTCGAGGAGAAGACAAATTTCGATTTTTCTCTTCTCTCGCACCTGCAATCCAAACTAAGCTAAACATAAACAAACCCAATCTTCTAAACGCAATGACACTTTCAATCCTACAATGGAATATTAATGGCTTACTAAACAATTTATTACATTTCCAGGTGCTTACAAAAGAACAAAACCCAGAATTAATAGCTTTGCAAGAAACCCACAATTCCGTCGCATTCACTTCAAATAACTAATACCTGGTATCCCTGTCGTTGAAATCGGTCGTGGTTATTTTGAGCTCTGTTATTAATCGTTTTGTAAATATAAACTGAACTTTTTGCCAAAGTACTACTTTGTCAAGTGTACACATATCTGTGACTGATTACCAGCGAATGCTTTACTTAATCGATTGCGGGTTACAATCGCTAAACCTCTAAGTGCAGTGAACAAGAAACTTTTTGTTGTTGCTTTCCATCTGTGCATTCACATTTCGGTGCGCCTATATACGAACAACAAAAACAAAATTTTTTTGTTACCAACTGTTCCCTTATCCTTGATCAAAAAATTCAGCTGTTAGTGGGGACGTGTCGAAACTCTAAAATACAGTCAAAACCTTTCCATTCCCGAATATTTTGAATAAAATCTTCGTTTTAAATCAACTGAAAACATTTTCGCTAATTACTTTAAGTGCGTGTGTTTGTGCTATTCCTAGTGCCATTCAACAAACATTGTTTTTTTTCTTCATAACATACGTTTAGGCTCTAACTAAAACGGACCATAATGTTTTCTTGCTGTTTTAAGTCCTGTGAGTTTGGCCATAAGCTTGGTTCAATGGACCCTACAGTGCAGTGCTGGTTATGCGACGACGTTGGTCACGCGAAATGTGCCGGGTTCGTTGGCCGGGTAACTGACTACTTAGGCAAAAACAACGGCTTAATCTGGTTTTGTGAAAAATGTCGTAGTATTGCTACCGAAATGCGTCAGTTTATGAAGCAGACGCATAAAAGCATAAAAGAACTTCGTGCCGAGTTTCAAGTTTTCCACGAAAAATTTGTACCGCTGGAAACGACGTTTCTTAGCCTTAAGCTGCTGTCCGGGTCTCCGAAAAGGAAGAAACGAAACTTGACTATATCCCAGCCTAACATACTTACAATCCTGGATAACAACACAAATTGTGCTTCACCTTCTACACCGGCGTACTTTAATCCTATCGTTGAAGCATTTGCTACACCTTCCGCGGTCTCACTTGGTGAGACGGCGTTCCCTTGCTGCCCCTATGAATAGTGAAATGCTTGTTCCGGGTGTTTCTTCAGCCATATCAATTGCTAATGCTACTACCGACGTGATTTCTGCTATTGCTATTGCGGATATTCCTGTTACTGCTGCCTGTTCTGCTGTACCCACCATCGCTGCTGCTTCAAAGCGCCCGACTTCTACTTCTTCTTCTGCCCAGCATGATCCTGGCACCACTCGGGCCTTAGTTGGTGTCCCGCCATGCCAGTCGATTTTTGTATCCCGGCTAAGGCACGATGTTTCAGAGGATGCCATCAAGCTGTACATTTGCCAAAATGTACCTTCTTGCTTAGCTGATGATGTTTTGGTTTCGAAATTCCAGTTTAAGTATAAGCGCGACATTTCGTCTTTCAAAATTTCTGTTCCTGAGAATTTATTTAATAAAATCGTTGACCCTGCTTTCTGGCCAAAACATGTAGTTGCTCACGAATTTACCCGTAAACGCATTAATGCAAATAATAATTCTTCTTCCATAGCACTGTCTTCTCCAAAAAACTAAAACATTCCTCTTCCCTGATATTTCATTATCAAAATGTACGGGGACTGCTTACTAAACATCAAAGGCTTTATTGAAACAGTACATCATTCGTTGCTAATGTTATTATATTAACTGAAACGTGGCTTAAACCCAAAGTATTAAACTCTGAAACATTTATTCAAAAATATTATATACACCGCAAAGGTGGTGGTGTTCTTATCGCTGTAGATTCTCTATTGTCGTCTGAATTTGTCTCTTTCGAAAATCCGTTTTTAATCGAGTTTATTTGTGTAAAGCTTATATTTGCGCGTTTTTCTATATTTGTCACTTGTTCTTATATCCCACCTGCATCCGATAATGAAACTTACCTTCTTCATTGTTCTGCAATACAACGCATATCCAGTATACTTAAAGATAGAGACTATTTGGTCGTTTTTGGTGATTTTAACATACCTGATGTTTCGTAGTCAGTATTTCCTAACTCCTTCTTCTGCCTGTCAATTTTTAGATGGTATGCTTGATATACCTTTTCTTTAGGTTAATTCTGTGTTAAACTCGTCAATGAATCTTCTAGACCTTGTTTTCTTAAATGATGTGTCAAATATGGTTATAAATAGAACACTGTCTTTGTCCCTGCCCGAAGATTTTCACCATCCAACATTAGAGCTAGTGATTGATACTGAAATGTGCACCACCTTGCCTCAAAACCAAAATACGCGGGTATGTTGCTTTAAAAAAGCTAATTTTATTAAACTGAATTGTATTTTAGCGCAGCTTGATTGGTCTCATTTATATGTGTGTAACGATATGGACTTAGCCATTAATATACATGTATGTAGGGTTGGCAGCTCTTGAACCAGCAGATAATCATCGGACTATCGGGGTGGTCAGTCCAGGGTAGTCTAAGAAAGTATATCGTTTTAGCAGTAAGAGTTTGACTTCGGAAGCGAGCAGACGTTGTGAACAAGTTATGAATAAACTTTAATTTAATTTGATTTAATTTGCACATGAATAAATATTGTACTCAATTGATTAAAACGACGACGTGTGGTGTACTTATTATGGAGCAGATTTTTACTCACTCGTAGGGAACTCACTAAAGATCCCTACATGTATTTTATGGAGCTCTTAACTCCGCGCTTGATGCTTGTGTTACTATTTGTACTCTACGGCCATCGCGTCGTGTGCCTTGGTTCACTAAAGAGCTTTCCAAATTAAAGAATGGAAAGTCCAGGTTATATAAGCGTTTTTGAAATTCTGGGACCAACTCTGATTTTTACAAATTTTGTGTAGCCCGTTTTCAGTTTCTAATATTAAACAATCAATGTTATGCCGAGTACTTGACACGATGCAGACTTAACTTTTCTCAAGACCCAAAGCAATTTTATAGTTTTTTTTTAACTCAAAAAGAAATGCAAATGGGTTTCCTTCAATGTTGTTTTTTAAAGGACTTACTGCTAACACAGATGCTTGTATCGCTTACCTTTTTTTCAACTTTTTCCAAGATACATACACAACAAATTGTTTCTCCTCTTCCAACATTAACTTTTACGGCAATATTCACGAAGCTAACTGCATAGTCATGCCTGTTGTCGATGAACCTTCCATCTTGTCCGCGCTTCAAAATCTTAAGCAAAGTCCAGATGGTATACCTAGCTGCGTCCTGAAATTCTGTGATGATACCCTTAGCAAACCACTTTATAGACTATTCTCCTTATCACTTGACAGATGCCGATTCCCCGATATCTGGAAAATTTCCATAATTTCCCCTTTTCAACATGGATTTATGAAACGCCGCTCTACCGCAACAAATCTCCTTGAATTCTCATCGTTCGTTATGAATGAGTTTTTAGCTAAGAGCCAGACGGATGTTGTATACACTAACTTTAGCAAAGCTTTTGATTCTGTCAACCATGAGCTATTGATCCATAAGCTGGGTCTTTTGGGATTTCCCAAAAATCTTATCGTATGGATATATAGTTATTTGTTTGGCAGAACACAACGTGTAATTTTTAACGGCGTACTGTGAAAAGCTATTAAAGTAACTTCGGGGGTCCCACAGGGTAGTCATTTAGGTCCTCTACTGTTTACTCTTTTTATAAATGATCTGCCATCATCCCTAACTTACTCTCGTGTACTAATGTATGCCGACGACGTAAAACTTTGCCTCTCATATAACGATGTTCAGTTTCATGACAATTTGCAGCTTGTTCTCAATGCCTTCCAATTGTGGTGTTCGCGGAATCTGTTGAACTTAAATTTTGTTAAATGCAAGCTAATGACGCTCCACCGATGCAAGCCAAAGGAATTTGATGACCCCTACACAACACTAATTTTGTATACGACTTTGGTGCGGCCTACCTTAGAATATTGTTGTAACGTCTGGTGCCCACAATATGAAATACATAAAAATCGCATTGAATCGGTTCAAAAGCAATTTCTTTTGTTTGCCTTACGTGGTGTTGGCTGGAGTAGAACTGACCCTCTACCATCATATTTTCACAGGCTACAATTGTTAGGTCTTCCAGCACTTGCTAACCGCCGGATTTTATTAGGTGTTGTTTTTATACATAAATTAATAACCGGCGACATCGAGTCTTCGGTGCTTGTTAGCCAAATTAACTTTACGGTACCACAAAGACCTTCAAGATTTTTTGTTCCCATAAGCCTAAATCGCTGTACAAGGAACTATGCTTTGCACAGTCCGTTTCTGGTTCTGTGTAGCAACTACAATAATTTGAGTCATCTCTTTAGCCATGAGAGTTCGGTTAGTTCGATTAAATCTTTCTTACTTACTTACTTAATTTCCTGATCCGACCTGAATCTCTTTAAATCGTTTGTAATTCTATTTAATTTAAATTTTTATTTTTTTATGTTTTTTTCAATATTTGAATGTATATCTAGTTTGTTATTTCTTTTCTTTATGTTTAACATTGTTTGTCAATTAAATAAATTAAATAAATAAACAAAATAAAATAAATGCTTATACCCACTATTTTCACAACCTATCCAACATCTATACTTGTAAGCAAGGCATAGCCCTACTGATTAAAAAATACTTGCCGCATAAAATTATTTGCATAGAATCCAACATTTCTGCTCTGGGAATAGAAATAAATACCTTTAATAAACCAAGCATTGTTAATATTTACATTACACCAGATCAAGAATTCAAAAATTCCCAATGAACTAAACCTCATTCTAAATTCTTTTTCTTCGCCTGTAGTTATTGCATTTATTAATCAAAATTTTAATTTTTGGACCCCTTTTGGTAAAAGCTGCCTACGCCCTTGGTTAGCATCTAACCTATGTTGCATAACTGACAGCCAACCAACACACTTTTCTACACATTAAACTTTTTACCATGTGGATTTATCAATTTGCTCTCCTGACCTACTTCATTCGTATCGTGCTCCACATTGAATGATCTTCATGGGAGCGACCACTTTCCTTTAATAACTACATTTACCACTGGTCAAATACAAAAAAGACCCCTTGGGAGCAAATTCTTAACCGATAAAGCCCCTAGGTTCCAATCTTTCCTTGTATCTCAAACAGACTACACACCAAGCCCAAACAGGAAACAGGAAACAGCACGTATTCATAAAATGATCCGTACAGCAGCACATTATTTTATCCCACAATCCAAACTTTCATACCCAAAAAAAGTTTACACATGGTGGAAAAGTGAACTTTATCGGCTAAGATCTATTAAACAAAGAGCTTGGCTCACCTACAAATACCACCAAACACCCGAAAATCTCATGCCGCGAAAGCAAAGCCGCCAGCTTCAAAAACATAACTGAAAGCATCCACCCGTCATCACCTCCTAAGGAAATATGGACAGCCATAAAAAATTCTACGGTACTTTAACAAAGCATCAACCACATATCCAGCCAAAACGGCTCTATTCATGTCCAAGTGGAAATTGCCAACTCGTTCGGTGTATTTTGGTCCAATTACTCCCATAATAACAACTTCCATTCCCATGTTTCAAGCAACATTGTAAATTCAATATACACCAATCCCAGACCCAGTAAACTTGCCCACATGATCAAGAGTTTGATTGCGCGAGTTTGAATGTGGAATCGCGGCTGTCAAAGGGAAATCCCCTGGTTAAGATAAAATTTCGTATCCTATGCTAAAAAATCTCCCTGAAAGTTTTAGGCTTTTAGATCTTAGTTCTTGCACAAGAACATTTTCTATCAAGGTAACTTTCCTCAATGCTGGAAATATGCGGCAATAATTCCAATTCTTAAGCCTAACAAGTGCCCAACAGAACTCAACAGCTATCGTCCAATATCTCTTTTACCTTGCTTAGGAAAAATTTTCGAAAAAATTTCGCAAAACGCATAATGTGGTATGCTACCAGAAAGCGAGCCCTTAGTGAGCTTCAAGTGCCCAACAGAACTCAACAGCTATCGTCCAATATCTCTTTTACCTTGCTTAGGAAAAATTTTCGAAAAAATTTCGCAAAACGCATAATGTGGTATGCTACCAGAAAGCGAGCCCTTAGTGAGCTTCAATTCGGTTTTAAGAAATACCATAACACCCTTGACGCCCTCCTAATTTTCGATCACTTTTCAACTACAGCAATAGCTTCACGTAACCATGTTTCAGTCCTCAGTCTTGATTTCGAGAAGGCTTTTGATAGAAGTTTGTATACACATGGTCTTAAACCAACTATCAAAAATGAAAATTGAAACCAAAATGTTCAATATCATAAAGTCATTTTTGACAAATCGTAAATAGGTATACACATGGTCTTAAACCAACTATCAAAAATGAAAATTGAAACCAAAATGTTCAATATCGTAAAGTCATTTTTGACAAATCGTAAATTCTCCGTTCGCATTTACAACTCCTACTCAAATAAATTCCCCTTACACAACGGGTTCCCCACTGTCGGTAAACCTATTTATATTAGCTTTTGATGAGATACCAGAGATCTACCTTAATCGCTTCAATCACATGGAACACATTATATTTGCAGACGATGTTCTGATTTTTATCAAACTTAAGAATATAAGGACTGTAAATGCTATGTTTAAGCACATTCTAGAAGTAATAAATACTTGGTCTCAAACCTCGGGAGCCTGCCTGTCCCTTGATAAATATAAAATGCTACATATATGCAAACAAAACACAATTGTCAACCCCTAGAAATTAATTTAAATAATACTACTATTCATAATGTAAATTATCTAAGAATACTAGGCTTAATATTTGACAATAAACTTAGTTTTACCACACTGCAGTAAAACGGAGCATCCGCGCTTTCCCGAACTCTCCAACCCACATGGTGCTAACAGAGGCTGGTCTCCCTACCTTGGAGGAAAGAGTTTCTGAAGCAACACTTAGACTCATCCCAAGACTAACTCTCAACGCTAATAAACATCTTATCCACGTCGTTAAATTAGCATTTAAGAGGAAAAGGAAGCCTAAAAAGCTCTCCGCGATATTTAAATGTATCCAAGTATCAAACGAATTGGGGTTTAATATAACCCCTAAACTAGTCAAATCAAGTAAAATTCCTCCATGGCACATCAATACAAAGGCAATATAGACGGCCCAAAGACATTCACCAGTACGGCTTATGCTGTGGTAAACAACAAATACGAAGTTCTCGATTCGGGCTGCATAAGCGGTAATCTATTTATATAAAACAATTTGTCCTGACTGACTGACTGATTGGTGATCAACGCACAGCCCAAACGGTAAAGGCTAGGAAGCTGAAATTTGGACTCAAGTATCCTTTCATAGTCTAGGTTCCCACTAAGAAGGGATTTTGGAAAACTCTAGCACCAAAAGGGAGAAAACAGGCTCCAACGTTTGTATGAAATATCTACAGTTTTCATCTGATTAACTTCAAACTTAGTTTGAACAATTCCAAGAATACTATATATATATTTGGTTTTTTTTTTGTGGAGCCTAAAATATGGGAGTTTTTTTGGGGCACAAAAGCAAACCGCGTCAACAGCCCACAGCCCACACGGTAAAAGCTAGGATGCTGAAATTTGGGCTCAAGTATCCTATCATGATGTAGATGCGCACTAAGAAGGGATTTTGGAAAAATCGAGCTCCAAAGGGGGGAAAACGAGCTCCAAAGTTTGTTTGAAAAATCCGCATTTTTTAGACGATCGACATAAAATTTAGTTTCTAAAATCAATTAAAGAATACAAACAAAACTGCATACTTAGATTTTCGAAATTTGTGTTGGAGCTTGAATTATTGGGGTTTTAATATTTATTCACTATTGCACATGAAAAGTTTGTGTTATAAATTTAGTCCGATCGATTTAAAATTTAGGTAATGTAATCTACGTAACTAAATCTACAACTTTGCATTCAAGGATTTTCAAAATATGAATTTTACAAAAGCAGGCAGAAGAAACAATACAAAATATCAAACAGTTGGGGACAACTAAGTATGCATACACACACGCACACACACACACACACACATCCAAGCAGCTGTTCGTGTACCCTAAACAAACAAACTTGTCCTCCATTGTCGCTAAACAACATCCATATTCCACAATAAAACGATGTAAGTTACCTTGGAGTCCATTTGGATAGACGGCTTACTTGGCACAAACACATCGAAGCGAAGAGAAATTAACTGAAACTAAAAGCTATTAATCTACATTGGCTTATAAACGTCCGTTCACCGCTAAAACTGGAGTACAAAGTACTCTTGTACAATGCAGTTCTCAAACCGATTTGGGCATATGGCTCTGAACTATGGGGAAACGCTTCCATTAGTAATTTAGAGTTAATCGAGAGATCTCAATCGAAGATACTGAAAACCATCACTGGGGCACATACGAGTAAAAATATTCGGAAATATTTAAATGTGGGATCTGTTAAAAATGAAATCGCCAAGGTGAAAGCAAAGCACCAGCTTAAGCTTCAGAACCATCCAAATAGACTTTCGCAGAATTTAACTTGGCAGGCTAGCCAGGCTAGCTCCAGCGAAGAGACCTCTCCACCCAGCAATACCAGTTGACTACTTATCGTAAGCTTCCGAGAGAGAAGGTTCTACGGACAGACAGGGCTAGATTGACTCGTCTTGTCATGCTGATCAAGAATATATATGCTTTGTGGGGTCTGCCAGGCCTCCTTCTGCCTGTTTCATTTTTCAGCTCGCGCAAATCTAATATACTCTTGTACATTTCATGTACAGAGTATAAAAATATCTAATAACGAATCCGACTCAGTGGGGCAAACGGCCAGCTATGCTGTAATGTCAGAGACATTATTAGACCTAACAAAAAGAAAAAGAGAAGTGGGGAGAGAGAGCTCACTTGAGATTAAAAAGTATTATAACTAGAGCATAATACTTAAATATATGTATGCATGCCGATATAGCCATGTCCGTCTGTCGGTCTGACCGTCTGTCCATCCGTCTGGACGAGCGGAAGGATCTCAGAAGGTACAAGGGCTAGAATTACCAAATTTGGTATCCAGGTGTCCATAAGCCTTAGGCAGGTCAAGTTCATTTTTTATTCTGATACACCCCCACTCCCCAATTCGTTTTTTTTTTTTCAAAACTCCCGTAACTCTTTGAATTTCGAACTAAAATTTGGTAACTACATCTCGTTTCAGTTATAGCCACAAATAAAATCGCTGCGCATGTTCTGCACGCAGCGCTGCCCGCGGCTGTTGTTGTTGTTGCTTTGGTTCAACTTTGTGCTGCATACATGCACGCATGATGTAAATGTATGCTGTTGAAACTGTACATGAACATGTGACCACTTTTGTATATATGTATTGAATAATTTGTATTTAATGTAATTAAATAATTTAATTTATATAATTTTTAAGCTAATACATATGTAAGTTGCTCTCTCGCGCTCTCTCTCCCAATGCGATCCACATTCGCATGAGAGCAAGCATAAGATTGTAATAAATTCACTTTACAAACTGAAGTCAGACTGTTCAGTTCGTTTTTATTTGTAAACATCATAATTCCCAGTGCGAACCAAAATCAGTCTGCCATCTTGCACTACTTCATATGGAAGTTGTATATAATAACATTCGACCCTCGAGTTTCCAGCTTAAACCGTACAAAGATCAGCTATTCAAAAAAAGGTTTCACTGTCTGGTATTGCCGAGAAACTAAGGTTGTGTAGCTCTTGATTCTCCGGTGCAGCCGAAATTATTAACGTTGACTTGTTGTTTCAGCACGGGATCATAGTCGCAGCAGGTTTGCCCTGCGCACCACACCTGCCGCACGAGGTCAGGATATTCGATCTTTAAACAAAATGACTTTAGAATCAGAACACAGCTAACCTTATTGATTTAGCTGGTGTAAGAAGAAAAAGGGGAGGAATATGAATCCGCAGAAGGTTCCATGCAATCGCACAATCGCTTTATCAAATTTAATGCACTTTTGGCAATACTAATTATATAATGTTGCCCATGGGCACTTAAGAAAAATTTAATAGAGATTTGCAAAGAAGTCAGACCGTCCACATTCTGCTAATCTCAAACAATGAAACTAATTCTAAGCTCGAGCTCATAAAATGCTTGGGAAGGCCACGTGCTTGTACATATGGAATGATTAACTCCTATGTACGGACGGATCGATACTAGAACAGATCTGTTTAAACTAGGGTTCGTAAAATGCGAGCAAAACTCATTCGGACACATGAGAAATTCTGCCGCGACTCGCCTGTGCTAGGAGTGTGTCTGTTGTTTTACTTCGGTACATGTTGGCTTGGAGAATTTTCATCATAGACGAGCCTTTACCCTCTCTGTCTGGGCCATTACAGTCTGTCTGTATATGACCAACTCCCAAGCATTTGAAGTAGCTTTTAACGTGTTTGTGCCGCGCTTGTGGCCATGCTCACGAAAGCGCGCACTGTTTCTCGATTGTTTGGCATTGGAGGACAACATAACTCACAAAAACAGTTGCAAGGGTTTAATGATTTCACTACAAGGGTAGAAACTTTGGTGCTACCGCACATTGCAGCAAACCAACCTACGCAATCACTGCAAGCAACCCTGCCATCCGACATATTGGTGGCAGACCCACATTTTCACAAACCTGGGAGGATTGACTTGATCCTGGGTGCTGAGCATTATGTCGCATTAATGCGGCCCGAAACTATGCAAGATATAGTCCAAAAGGTATCAAGGGAAGACTAAAGTCACAAATTCCTGAAAACATTTCAGCACGGGGGGAGCCTTGTGATGTTGCTTTAGAAAAACGACTGACTCGGAGTCCCACTGTACAAACATATATCAAACCCATGACCGGGTACGAAAACTTGGGGCACATGGAGAAGGAGCAGAAAAGAAAGGTACCAGCACCACATCACTGCGCAGGAAAACGAGACAGTCATACTACTAAGCTAAGAGTAGTATTGGACTTGGCAGCTACGAATAACGGACCTGTCAAAATACCCAAACCATTGGGTCTACAATCAATAGCTACTATTCTGTTACCATTGAATGATGATGTTGCCGTCAGCTCTAACACAATCAATAAACATAACAGAGTTCGGTACTGGACCTTTCATCTTTTACGAGGAATTAGGCACGACTAAATTAGCAACTTCTGACAGTCCAATAATTGCTTACTATGATCTGGAACCGTATTGGAATGACATGAAGTCGTTCAGCACAAGCACACAACACCTCCTTGAAATTTGTTCCCACCTTCAGAACCTGGCGGATTGCGGATCTCTATATCAACATTTCAAGCATATAGAGAAAGAGCTGCAAACAGAAAATTACCTGCTGAAAAGCTGGAGAACACGAAGATCACCGCTGGACATTGTTGAAAACATCGCGAGTAGCATATTTGGAGTTCTCGACTATGATAACGCTAAGGAAATGTCAAAAACCATTTTTAAGGTAAAAACCAACAAAGAATATTTAATGACTATTGTCAAAAATCAAATGTCAATTATTGACTCTACAATAAACATCCTTAAACGCGATGAAGCTGCAATCACCGCGCGAACAATATTTCTAACCGAAGCAAGGACAGGATGGTGATTTCTTCCAATGGTTCATTGCAATTTCAGTACAAGAGACAGTTATGGCATCCAACCTTCAACGAGTGCAATCTGAGATTGTGAAGGTTCTCAGTAACGTTCGGCATAACACGATTAGCCCATCACTTATCTCACCACGATAATTGGAAGTACAACTAAAAGTTGTGCAGTCTCACATAAAATGAGATAAAGTAATCCCAGTCAACCATAGCGACCTCCTCAACTTATACAATTTAATAAAAGCGGAAGGAACAGTAGTCGATAGTCATGTCATATTCAAATTATCGCTACCAATTGTTGCCACCCAAACACTGCAGCTGTATAACTTGGTGCCCATTCCAACTGTATCTTTATTAGGGATCACTACTATAAAGATTCGAGTTCCTATCATTGCAGTTAACAGCCACAGAGACAGAGACTTCGTGAGATTCTCGCAGCAGGATTGGGACAACTGCCATCATGTCAACTCAAACGAATACATTTGTTATAATAAACAAGTAATGCTCTCTTCTCATTACAATGGTATGATCAATCAAACACCACCGGATTGTCAAATAACACTCCTAAGCGCATCTGCCTTGTGGCTAGATATGCACTCCAAAAACCAATGGATCTTAGTTAGGTCAGTTAGGTCTCCGATGGAGCTATCAGCAATAAATCCAGACGTAATGGTGACTGGTCATAGTACTACAACGAAAACAAAACGGTCCTCTTATTTAAGATTTGCAAGAATCAGTATCCAGAATCCAGTTAGTGATTATGTGTCCGTATGCTAAGTTTCATTATGATAGACCGATTTAACAAGAAGTTATAGCCATAAATATATTTGCTGCCGAAGTGATGCCCGCAGTTGTTGTTGATGCTGGTGATTTGGTTGACTGCAAACATGCTCACACAGACACGCATAGATCTATTAAAATTTTTCTTAATTTTAATTTCTATAATTATTCTAAGCATATGTACAGAGTATTTCAAAGTTGGGCACCCGAATTTACCTTTTTTTTACTTGTTTTCAATATATTTTTAGTTCCGGCTTATCAAATGTAAATGCTTTCTGTACAGTAGCCATGAATTTGTCATTGTTGTTCCCAAGCACCAAAAAAAAATTCTGATGTACCACTTTCTGGAACGGTGGTTGACTTTGCACAACTCCTCCCATACCCTTATTGTAAGAAGTTTCAATAGCAGGCTTTGATACATTATGTGAACTTTTTCTTTTGGACTCCATCGTTTGCATATCCTAACAGGTTGAAGTTGTACTGACTTATTGTCAAACCTTATTACACAGACAAGATTTTTGTTCACTTCATATTTTGTATCAAAAGATCCACTTTTTTCAATTCTGCATCTGAAAGAAGTGTGCAATTGCTTATGCGATTTTTGCGGATAGTTCCAATTGCAATATTCCCATTTCCTTCAATGCAATCAAAAGATTGACTTAAACCAATTATCAAAATAAAGATTAAGAGGTTTGCCTTTGGGAAGCCCTTTTGCTAAATACAACACTAGATCCGATGATATTCCCAATCCATAACAAGGGCAGGTGTCTTCACCAACATACATCTTAAAGTCGTAAACTAATCCAGATGTTCCAGCGCACATAAATATTTTCAAACCCCATTTGTGAGGCTTAGCTGGGTTGTATTGTTTATATGACGATTTACCTGAAAACAAAATTTAAAATTAAGAAATAGTTTTTAATAAAATTTAAATTTGAATAACTTTGTACACAATGATTTGCTCATCAACGCTTTGATGTTCTTCTTGGGGCAGATTACCGAAACTATCTTTGAGAATATGTAGTAAAGGGCGTATCTTGTACAGCTTATCATAGTTTAAATCTCCTTTTTATGATTGTTTAGTTTTATCATTGAAATGTAAACATTGTTTGAGTTTTTCAAACGTTCCTCGAGGCATTGAATTTGAAATCGCAGTAAGCTTTAAATCTTTTGACCAAGCCATTTTCAGTTGCAGAACTTGTATTACACCCAAGTATAACAAAATTCCAAAATATATCAAGATGATCTCCAGTGCATTGAAGCTCTATGCCGTTGTCTTGCAATCCATACAAATCAGATTACTTTGTTATCAAATCAATTGGCTGGCAAAAATCCTCTAACTGATCCCTCCTCGAGGGTGCCAACTGGGCAATGGACTCTGTATCTGCCTCGGAGAAAACGGGCTGTACCTTGTGCCTTGCGCGCTTTCACCTTAGGCGATGCGGTGTCAAGCAGAGACGAAGGTATAGTGTACCCTAATGGCAGGGGCACGACCACTGGAGTCATAAAACGCTAGGGGTGATTCGCCGATACAAAAATCAAAAGGGCTAGGATGTCAGCCCAAACGTCGGTGAGGCGGGGAGGCGAAACCCTCTCAGCGTGTCGCCAGCGGTCACACCTCTACCGTGGTTGGAGCAGGCCACGGTAATTGCAGAGCAACTTCCACGACGACGACGCCGGAAGAGCGCAAGAAGATGCATCGCAGCCGTAGGCTCAGACTGCGAGAGCATCTCTACGGAGGCCGAGGAGGCCTGATATCCCCAACCCCGGCGGGTACCAAAACCTCTAGCAAGGTCGTGCCCAAAAGGACGAAGGAGGGAATGAGAGCGAAGGCCCAATATGAGACAGCCCTAAAGATCAAGGCTCGGCTCAGCAACAACAGCAACGTAACCACAGAGGAGAGGGATAAGCTGGCCTGGGTCGATCAGAAAATCGAAGAAGGAAGAAAACAGTTTGCCCAGAAACCCTCAATGCAGGCAAGGAGCCGAGAGTACGCAAACAAGGTGGAGGACCAATTGGCCATGAAACGCCAGTGCTCGGCAGAGGTACCAGCCAACAAGCGGCCCTGTCAACAACAACGCTCAAAAGTGACGGCCAGCGAAGTGGCAAAACGACATCTAGTGGTTGCCCTCATCGACGGTGCGGACCTCAATGGCAAAATCACGAAGGAGCAGTGGGCGACGGTAGAGTCAAAGCTGGTTGAAGCTCTGCTGCTGAGGATAGCGAACTCAGAGGCAGCTCCTACCTCTTTTGATGGTGCGGGCTGGCTCAATGGAGTGAAAATCCTGATCTGCAGAGACGACACTACACTAAAATGGCAAAATCCTGAGGTGCACACGGCTGATTGGCAGGTGCTACATGCAAAGCCCGATAGCGAGGGTCAGCATGTGGTCCTGCAAATCAGCACAGAAGGTGAGGATTTGCTGTACCTCAGATTCGGAAAGATGGCGTTGGGAGTAGGCAGTGTGTACCTATATCTTAAAAAGCGCCACCCGGACGACGAAAACGCAAACACGCTGGCGGCAGGAGAAGTTGAAGAAGACCGTGAGCTGGAGAGTATGCTGGACAGCGCTCTGAAGCAGCGGACGAAGCTGAGTCTTCCGAGGACGGTGACACAACGCTGGTCGGTGAAATGGCGTCCGAAGCCGCGCCACCGCAGCAGAAGGAGTCCTGCAACACTGCAGATACTCCAAAAAAATCTGCATAGGAGCAAGCTGGATTCGGCAGAGCTCCTTCTTGCCTTGGAGGAAGGACTTGCTGACTTGTCCAATTTCATCACGGATGATCTCACAGATGCTAACGCTCACCACACGGTAAGGGGCAGCCCAGATATCAATGACATTGGTGATTGACTCTTAAACTTCATTCTACTTAATAGCATTAGTATAGGAATTGCAGGGGAGGTACCCACCTACGTGGCACCAACCTCTTCCAACGTTCTCGACCTTACTACAGCGCGGACGCGCAAATATCTGAATGGAGAGTTCTTGACAGACACTCCTTCTCTGACCATAAATTCATTCTATACAAAGCCAAATTCTGTCAAGATCAACCAAAAGCATCGCTTAGAAGCCCCCGGAGCACAAACTGGGAAAGGTTCAGAACGATACTGAGTAGAGGTCTAAGCTTACCACCTATTATAGCGTCGGTGGAGGGGATTGAGAAGTCAGTAAAAATGTTCACCCGAAACCTAAACATTGCCCACGCGGGTCATATTTTAGCCGAAAGCAGGCAAATGTAGTCATGTGCAGCCGAAAGACTACAGGCCGATAAGCCTTACCTCATTCCTGCTCAAAACACTGGAAAAGGTTCTGGAGCTCCACATAAGGGAGAGTCTCTACCCACCTTGGAACCCAACCAACACGCCTACTCTAAAGGGAAATCAATGGATACAGTGAGCACAAGGCATGGACCAAGGCAGATGAAAAGTGGATCAACACAATCAACTGCAAAACAGCGCGCACGATGTGCAAGGGCAGAGATCACAAACTCATCCAATTCTTACTGCAACTCCAGAGAAAGGAGTGCAGACTTATAACTGGCCTATTGACAAGTCACTGCCTAGTAGCGGCCCATGCCAAGAAGATGGGCATCACAGCATCACAGGACAGATGCAGTATAGAAACGGTTGAGCACCTTGTGTGCTCTAGCCTCATTGAAGTATGCAGCTAAATGTTCCCCGAAAGCACTGCTGGCGTTTGCAAAACTAAGCAAGCTGCTAATGGAATTCTACCAACAATCCCCTACCGACCTCCAACTATCCGGCATCGCTGAGAACGACTTAGATTGATGCGGGGCTGCCATCGGCAACCTACCGGGTCAATCCAACCTAACCTATCAAATCAATTACTTGTATGTCAAAAAAGGCGCAGAAATACTCAACGGTTGTCATCACGTTATCGACTTCGTGTTTATCGTCTTCTACCCAACTGCCTTCTGGAGCTTCAAATTGCATTTTTCTTCATTTTATTGTTTGGGATCAACTTTTTCAAAGTAAAGTCACAACACTAGGTTTCTGGTTACATTATTCTTCGATCAAATTTTCAATATAATCTATTGATTCTGCTCTATCCAAGATTGCTTTTAAATTCCTCTGCGACTAGAAGATTTGGTGACAGTATTACCGGAAGTCCTGGTCGGCGAGGCAAAGAAGTGGGAGTGGTCAAGGCGCAATTTGGCACAACGGTGGGTCGAGTTCCGCCAAGACCTACTAAAAGAGTATCCAGCAGGCCCCCATATAGAAGAGCGCCGGCGGGAAGCATACAGCCGGGTCCAGGGTGCATCAGAGACACCTATCGAGTATGTCCGAGCGATGCGACGGCTGATGCGCTGCGCGGAGATGACTGCGGAGGAGTAGCTGAGACTTGTCCACGCCAACGGGCTACCAGAAATACGCGCCAACCTCCGCCTGGCAGGCGAAGAAGTGAACTCACTCGATGGGTACGTACAGGCGGCACAGGGCGCGTACCAAGCAGTCTTAGCACGGACACAGGCGGCCGGCAATGATGAGACGAACGCCACACACCCTACGCAGATCCCACAGCCGGTGGCTGTTGGCCCAGCGGACACGCATCGTCGCACACCCATCTGCAGATGTTGCGGGATGGGAGGACACAATATGGACGTGTGCCCAAACACTCAACAGCTCTACTGTTGGGACTGTGGTAAGATGGGGGTGCGTGCGAACGAATGCTGCCGACGCGCGACGGGAAACGCAAGGGGGGCTCGCCCCACACCAACAGCCGGCGAGCCCACGCAGGCAAATTCCAATTAACAACGACACGCAGGGTAGCGGCCGCGCTATCAGTAGACTGTGATGGTGTACTAGTAGAGGCGGTCGTGGACACCGGAGCGACACGCAGCTTCGAGAGTCTGAGGCTGGCGCAACGCCTGCGGGCGCCAGACGGAGCAAATGTACGGTCCGTGAGCGTGACTGTGTCCATGGCTGACGGGACACAGAAGACGGTCCGTGAGGAAACGAAGGCGACGGTCACGGTGGGCGACAGTCGCGTAGTACTGCCGCTGCTCACACTCCCCAGATGCATAGAAGAGCTCACATTGGGACTGGATTACGTACGAATGGCCAACGGGGCGGTGACTGTGGGCGGCCAAACTGTAGAACTGCGAACGAACGATCCACGGCCACGCAGACGGCGGAGGCGAAATCGCAGAGCCCGACATGCAGCCTTGGTGACAAGCGAGCAGGCGGGCCTCACTATAGCCGCCCACCTAACGGAGCAGCAGACCCAGACGGCAGCCAGGTTCCTCGAGGGGGAACTGGCAAGCTTCGAGAGCATCACAGGAGTCTCGTCGGCAGCGGTGCACACAATCCGGATGAAAGACGAGCGTCCCATCAAACAACGGTACTACCCCCGGAATCCGGCCATGCAAGCGGTGATCAATCAATAAGTCGACGAATTGCTGGTAAAGGGCTGCATCGAGCGCTCCGACAGCGCCTACAGCGCACCCATTGTGTTGGTGCGCAAGTAGACAGGCGCCTGGCGAATGTGCATCGACTACCGACAGCTGAACGAACGCTCAGAACCAGATGCGTACCCAATTCCGCGGATCCAGCACATTTTGGAGCAGCTGCGCCAGGCCAAATACATAAGCAGCATCGATTTGCGGAATGGGTACCGGCAGATTCCGATGGAGCGCGAAAGCCAGCGATATACAGCGTTCACGGTGCCAGGACGCGGGCTGTTCCAGTGGCGTTTGATGCCGTTTGGCCTTCACTCTGCTCCCGCGACATTCCAGAGGGCGTTGGACAGCGTCATCGGCCCGGACATGGCACCACACGCGTTTGCATACCTCGACGACATAGTGGTGGTCGGCAGGACGTTCGAGGAACACTTGAGCAACTTGCGCGAGGTGTTCCGACGACTGCGGGCGGCCAATCTGCGAATAAATCGAGATAAGTGCGAATTCTTTCGTAAATCCATTAGGTACCTGGGGCATCTGGTGACGGAGGCGGGTATCCAAACGGATCCGAAGAAGGTAGCAGCCATCCACGAGCTGAAGCCGCCATCAAATCTAAGGCAATTGGGGCAGTACATTGGAATGGCCTCGTGGTATCGACGCTTCGTACCGAATTTCGCCACAACGGTTGGGCCCCTCACCGAACTGCTGAAGAAAGGCGGAAAGGTGGAATGGGGAATTCAGCAGCAGGTGGCATTCGAGTGATGGCAGCTGATGGAAGCTCCGGTGTTGGCGTGCCCCGATTTCACTCGACGCTTCTGCCTACAGACAGATGCCAGCGAGTGTGGGCTGGGCGCGGTTCTGACGCAAGACATAGACGGCCACAAACACGTGATTTCCTACGCCAGTAGGAAGCTGCAGAAAGCGGAGGTCAACTACAACGCGACGGAAAAGGAGTGCATCGCAATTGTTTGGGGAATCCGAAAGCCGCGACACTATCTGGAAGGCTACCATTTCACTATCGTGACCGATCACCTGGCGTTGCGTTGGCTTAACTCGATCGAGAGCTCCACCGGCAGCATCGCACGCTGGGCTTTGGAGCTACAGCAGTACACCTTCGATGTCCAGTACCGGAAAGGATCCTTGAACGTGGTGGCCGACGCGCTGTCACGACAGCCGCGCGAGGTAGCCAGCCGTGCACACGTGGAGCGCCAACTTGTAAATGGTTACAGCGGCTGACGGCAGCGGTGTTGGAGAGTCCCAGCAAGTACCTAGATTACGCCATACAGAACGACAGGCTGTACCGCCGCATCGCCCACGTGCTAGGAGAAGTTGAGGTGTCACCATGGAGGCTATGCGTGGCTGCGCCTCTACGACAGGAGGTGTTGAGAGAATGCCACGACGATGGGAGTATGGGAGTACGCTGAACCTGTGCGCGCGTCGCAGACCGATACCACTGGCCTGGTCTGTATCGCGACGTAGCGAAGTATGTGCACCAGTGCCTGTTGTGCCAACGCTATAAAGCCCAGCAGCAGCTGACGGCAGGCAAGATGCATTTCAAACCAGCGGAATTTGTGGGGCCGCTGCCGCGGTCCAAACGCGGCAACGCGTATCTACTGGTCCTGGTCGATAAGTTCAGTAAATGGGCAGTACTGGTCCCCATCCGCAAGGCGACGGCAGCGGCAGTTAAGCTGGCCTTGCGGGAGCGGATTCTGGCACGGTTTGGCACACCAAGAAAGCTCATTACAGACAATGGAGCCCAGTTTACGAGCCGCGCGCTGAAGCAGTTCCTCGCCGAGGCAGGCATACAGCAACAACTGACGGCACCATACACACCTCAGGAGAATCCCACTGAGTGGACCAATAGAACGGTCAAAACATTGATTGCTCAGCTGGCGGACGGGCAGCACAACACGTGGGACGAACAACTGCCGGAAGCACAATTGGCCATTAATACAGCAATTTCAGACGCAACGGGCTACTCACCGGCTTTCATCCTATTTGGGAGAGAACCACGGCATCCACACACACTGTACGGCAGGGATCCTGACGCCCCTGAGGCAGCACCAGGTAGCCCAAAAACACACGCGACGCTGCTACAGTTTGTTGCCCGTATAGCAAGAAGAAACCAAGGGGTGGCCAGCGAGGATCAGGCACGCCAGTACCATCTGCGGAGACGCGAGTAGTTTAAGTAGTAATAAGTAGTTGTAAGTAGTTATGAGCCATGAAGGCAAAGTAGTTCTAAGTTCTTTGAATATTGTTTTTTTTTATAGCCTGTACCCAAAGGGTGAAAGGCTATACTAGTTTTGTGCGCATGTATGTAACACACAGAAGGAGGCGTGGCAGACCCCACAAAGTATATATATTCTTGATCAGGATGAGAAGACGAGTCGATATAGCCATGTCCGTCTGTCCGTCTGTCTGTATGAGCGCAAGGATCTCAGTAAGTACAAGAGCTAGGATAACTAAAATTGGTATCAAGGTTCCTATAAGCTCTAGGCAGAACGAGTTTGTTTATTTTTTCTGACACACCCCCCCCACTCCCCCGCAATTCGTATTTTTTCTTATAACTTTTTTATAGCCTGTACCCAAAGGGTGAAAGGCTATACTAGTTTTGTGCGCATGTATGTAACACACAGAAGGAGGCGTGGCAGACCCCACAAAGTATATATATTCTTGATCAGGATGAGAAGACGAGTCGATATAGCCATGTCCGTCTGTCCGTCTGACCGTCTGTCCGTCTGTCTGTATGAGCCCAAGGATCTCAGTAAGTACAAGAGCTAGGATAACTAAAATTGGTATCAAGGTTCCTATAAGCCCTAGGCAGAACGAGTTTGTTTATTTTTTCTGGCACACCCCCCACTCCCCCGCAATTCGTATTTTTTCTTATAACTTCCGTAATTCTCGGAATTTTAAAATCAATTTTGGTACATCCAGTTAGTACTAATGTGTCCGTGTGCCAAATTTTATCATGATAGGTCAATTCTGAAGAAAGTTATAGCCATAAGTAAAATCGCTGCTCATGCGCTGACTGCAGCTCTGTCGGCAGCGCTGCCCGCAGCTGTTGTTGTTGTTGCTGCTTTGGTTCAACTTTGTGCTGCATACGTGATGTAAATGTATGCTATTTAAACTGAACATAAACATGTATTTTAATTTAATTAAATTAATTATTTTAATTAATTCATTCATTCATTTTTTTTAATAATTTAATTTTTTTTTTAAATATTTTTGTTTTTTTTAATTTTTCCTTTTTGTGGAGAGTACAGGCTATTTTACTGTCGGGCTTGCTCGACATTAGCGTTCTATCTTGTTTTTAGTTCTTTTTGGTTGGTTCGGGAAGTCGAACGCGCACTGAAGCGCAGGTTATAAATTTTAGTTAGTTAAAAAACACGTGAAACAGATTTCGGCATACCGCCATCTTTTATTCAGCGGACGCCTCGGCACTTTGGGGTGCCTAATATTTATTAAATTTTAACAAACTCTGGCCGGCGACCATACCCGCGGCAGATTAACAACATTACAAATATTGGAAAAGACAGACAATAATATAAAAAACGATTACTGTTAAACCACGAGGCACGAGGCAAAACCCGACCCAGACGTGGGCCGACTTCCTCGCGGAACTGCGGGAAGCATACCCAGCCACCCCCTATGTAGAGCAGTGGCGGCAGTGCGCTTGACGATGCTTCCAAGGCGAGTCGGAGACAACCGCAGCATATGTCCAAGCGATGCTGGGGCTCATGCTCGACGCAGGCACGTATGGAGAAGAGCAGCTGAGGCTCATCTACAAAAATATCCGGATGGAGTTGAACATCAGGATACGCCATTAGGACATACAGTAGCCGAGTTTAAACAGCACGCGAGAGAGCTGGAGCAGCTGGGCATAGTGTCGGTCTATGCTGACAAGACGGCGCCCACATTTGTATCCTTACAGGCAACACAATCGACGCGATCGCAGGTAACAGCTGCAGGTTCGGAGTCGCAGATCCCACTGGCTCACCAAGGGCTATCCTATAGGCGATGCGGAATGGCGGGGCATGGCGCAGGAAGCTGCCCGAATCCCCAGCGACTCCACTGCTGGGACTGCGGTAGACTAGGAGTACCGGCGAACGAATGCTGCCACCATAGGTGTTTGCCACACAATGAGCGAGCCCGCGACGATGGGAAAGAGTGGCGTCGCAGTGCCACTTCTGACACTGCCGGGCTGCGAGGATGAGCTCAGGGTGGGTCTAGACTACGTCAATCAGGCCCACGGCACGTTCACCATTGGTGGCCAGAAGCTGGAGCTACGAGGTGTGCGTGAGAAACGACGGCGAAGAGAGCGTCGGAGGCGCCAAAGAGCACGGTATGCGGCTTTAGTGGCAACAGAGCCAAATGGGGCTCCAGCAGCGGTCCAACTGACAGAATATCAGGCTGTGAGGGCAGCAACAAAGATTATTCAGATTCATTCCTGAATTCAGACATTTTTTCAGAAATAATTAAATTTAGCCATTTGTAAAGAACAAAATCGGTGTTCTGTCTAGATCTGTGTCAGGGTGGCTATTTCTGCGTTTGATTAAACATAGTATGTTTTTACGAAGGGATTCCGATGAAAAACTGACTTTTTTTCGAGGAATGCTGGCGTGTTTCGCAGCACAGATAACATTGTTTAAGGTAAATTTTAAGTTATCAATACTATCCGAGCTTAGGACAGTAACTTGGTTAATCCTTTCTAACATATTATTTTCCGTATTGTCAAATTTACCCCAGTTTGCATTATTACAATCATAACGAAAAAAGTCGCAGACAACAGGGGTAGAATGGAGAAAAATATGGACTGGTAAGTGATCAGAGCCTAAATCTTGAATAACAGTAGGATTCGATGCGAGTTGAGAGCAATTTGTTAGAAAAAAGTCAAGCGTAGAGGGTTCACATCTGCTATGGGCTGGAATGTATGTGTGCTCAAAAGGGTAAAGCAAGGTGCTGTTGTTTGAAGCTTGCATTTCTATGAGATATTTCCCCAGTAGATCGCCCTGCAGCATCCCAATTCCGATGACGGCAGTTAAATCACCTACCAGCACTTAGTTTCCGCATATATATATATATATTAAAAAAGAATTAAAATAAATTAAATTAAATTAAATTAATTAATAAAATTTATTTAATACATACATAGAAGACATGTTTATGTACAGTTTTACATTTACATCACGTGCCTATGCGTGTATGCAACACAAAGTTGAACCAAAGCAGCAACAACAACAACAGCTGCGGGCAGCGCTGCCAGCAGAGCTGCAGTCACATTAGTGATTATATAGCCGTATACCAAGTTTCATTATAATAGAATGATCGGAAAGAAAGTTATAGCCACATAACCAGTCCCAATGCACACATACCTACATATGTACAAGTACACAAACACGCATAGATACGATTCTGATGTAAATGTAAATGTATGTATGCATGTATGGAATATTTTATATTTAATTTAGTTAATTAATTAAATTAATTTAGTTAATTAATTAAATTAAATTAATTCATTAATTTAATTTCTTTTTTGTGGGGGTGGTACAGGGTATATAAGAGATGAGCCTGCTCGACTTTAGCATTCCTTTCTTGTTATATTCTGTACATGAAATAAAAATTAGGTTTGCGCGAGATGAAAAATGTAACAGGCAGAAGGAGACGTCACAAGGTATATATATTCTTGATCAAAATGACACGACGAGTCGATTTATGTCTATCTGCCTGTCTCCTGGATGTCAGAGAATATAAGAGCTAGAAACATAAAATTTTGTACAAATATGCCTTATGTGTGTACGCTGTGCAAGTTTGTTTTATTTTTTTTGATTTGCTGCCCAAGCGCTGCCCGCAGCTGTTGTTGATGTTGCTGTGTGGTTGGCTACAAACATGTTCACACAGACACGAGTAGACGCGCATAGACATACATACATTCACAACATGCGATTATCCACAAACAGGTGAGTTGAAGCTGCCAACCATTGTTTCTTTGGTTGCTGCATTAAGAATAATTTAGTTCGCGTTTGTTCAATTACATTGCACAGCAGTATGTCGATTGAAGAACTTAAGGCCAAGAGAGGTAATATTAAGCGTAATGTATCTCGCAAAATGTCTTTGGTTGAAATAAAGGATGAGTCCAATGATGAATTGCAATGTCGCTTGGGCATAATAGAGTCATATTTTAAGACTAGCAGGTCTTGCCCGTCTTTGCTGGGCTAAGTAAAATTTGATTATAATTATAAGTTTATTTACTATATGATATTCTTCTTTCGACACTCTCTAAAGTTTTTTAAAGAGTTCATTCGTTGAACCTTTCAAAAAGCATATGTAGTACAATAAGTACTATGTATGGTACATACATACATATATACATAGGTATCTTCGTTACGCACCGGAAGGACTGCCAGTCCTGTGTGCTTCCTCAGCACGTTGTACACATGGTCGAGTTATCCCCGAAAAGTCCGACGCTGGACATTTAATTTTGATTTATAAATCGGGACGTCCCGCCAAAATTGGAGCTTTCGGCAACGCTGATATGTGCATACATTTAAATTTTTCATGCAGGCGTTATCCGCCTCTATACATACATATAGAAGTATGTATTAAATTTTTTAATTCAGCATTAATTTGTGTCTTCAATTCCAAATATGATTGTTGTGAATGTAAAAGGTGTGTTTCTGCTTTTGTAAATCACATGAATACACTCAAAAAAAGGCTTAACGATAAATGACTCTTAGATTTGTTCAGAACACATTTGTAGCGTTGTTAGCTAACACTAAAACGGTAAGTCCCTGTAAATATGCGATCAGCTGAGATGGTAGAGATGGGCATGTGTCGGATGCTCTATGTGCTGGACCATCACAACTATCGATAGATGAATCAATCGATACAATCAATAATTCCATCGAAGTTTGAATGCAATTAACAGAAAATTTAAATAATAACATCTTATAATTTATTGAGATCAATTAGAACAAATCATATACAAACATACATATCTACATCTGCCCGCAACGCGAAGAAGAATATGCGTAGGTCCGCTTTCGGTTTCTGCTTTACTATCGCTTACGCAGTCGTTGCCTAGCGACGGTAACTGTAAACTTTTGACATTTTGCCTTTGAAATTAACAGGCGTAAATGATCAAAACGAAAGAAGAAGCGCGAGCCAATGACTTGCAGTTGTTGTTGTTTTTCGTTTTAACAATTTGACTTAAAACATTATTTATTACAATCAAACAACAGTGCTCGATTGTCCAATGTATACATTGTAACGACGCACAGCTGCCAGCTACGCAACGCGTCGTCACGATGCCGATGAGTAGTTTTAAGTAGGTGTAAGTAGTTGTAAGTTAAAGAGAGGTTTTGGAGTTAGTTCTGTTGGGGAGGCAAACGAACGCGCATTGAAGCGCACCCTCCTATTTGGAGATTTATGAAATAAAAGATAAATCATCCTATTTGAGTGGTAACTGCGGCATCGCTTTATTTCTGGGGGACCAAACCAAGAATTTTGCAGCGACTCTGGCCGACGAGTATACCCGGGCCAGAGCAACGTTACAAGTGGCGCCCGAGCAAGGACCCCAAAATAAAGTGAGGTTAAACACGACCGCGACCACGCAGCGAGTTGGAAAACGTAAGGCGAGAACTGTTGACTCGTGATGGTGCTAACGAGCTAGGTGCGAGCGTTGAGGAAAGAGGAGCTGCTGCAGGAGTTTGGGATCGACGACGCGGGCGCCGTGGAAACGCTGAGAACACGCTTCGCCACGTTTGTGAAAGCGGCGGGGCCGGAACACCAGTTACGCCTAGAACTGCTAGCGGCCCGCTATGAATCACGTCCGGTGAGTCCTGTACCGCCGAAGGCACAACTGGAGGTCCCCAAGCGAGAGGAAGGTTCGCCCGGCATGCATCTGCCGCCTACGGAAGCTGCGGCATCGCCAAGAAAACCGACCGAGCATCTCAAGACACCATCAAGTTGGGGCTGCACCAGTGACCGTGACCGCCACCACCACCTATACGACAGAAGCGCCAGCGGCGCCATGCGTGACCACGAACCAGATCGTGGCCACGACGGTGGTAACGACCCTCGCCACACCGTCGATGGTCTCGACGGCAGGGCCGGCCGTGTCAATCGCATCCGCGGCTGGTTCGGCCCACTCGACAATGTCACGAGCGGAGCGAAGAGCCCTGAGCACGGAGGTGGCACAGTGGGGAGTGCATTTCGACAGCAGCGGGGACCCACGGGCATTCTTGCGCAGACTAGAAGAAAAAGCGGAAGTGAGTGGGGAGCCGGTAGATAGTTTGGTGCCGATGTTACCAAACATTCTGGAGGGCGCGGCACTGACGTGGGACCGCACAAGGCGAAACTCGACCCAGTCGTGGGCAGAGTTCCGCGCGGAACTGCTAGAAGCGTACCCGGCCGCTCCTCACATTGAGCGGTGGCGACAGAATGCGCAACGACGCTTTCAGGGTGAGTCGGAGTCCACGGCGACCTACGTCCAAGCGATGCTGGAATTGATGCTCGATGCAGACATGCCCGGAGAGGAGCAGCTGAGGCTCATCTACCGCAACAGCCGACCAGCGATCAACATCAGGATACGACATCAGGATGTCCATACTGTGGCAGAATTCAAACGGCAAGCAGCAGAACTGGAGGAGTTGGGCCTGGTTCCGGCCTGTACCATTGGGGCAGGGCCATCCCAGCCAGCGTTCATGGGCCCACGGGGGTTCCCGATCCGACGTCCGGAGCCAACGGATACGCAGCCCATTTCTGGTGGTGAGTTAAACAGGCGAGACTTTGTCCCTTTACAGACTACACCCGCACGAACAACAGCAACCGGGCCCGAGATGCAGAGCTCGTCGGCACACCAGGGGCGGTCTTGCTAACGCTGTGGTATGGCGGGGCACGACAACGAATGCTGCCCAAACCAACAACAACTATACTGCTGGGATTGCGGTAGGCTGGGCATACGAGCGAACGAATGCTGTCGCCGCAGAGCGGGAAACGCCAGGGGGGCTCGCCACATACAGCCAATAGGCGAGCCCACGCAGGAAAACTAGTGGCAGAACGCTCGCGAGTGATGCTGTTGAGGGTGGATTGCGGTGGTGAATACGGGAGCCACTCGCAGCTTCGTGAGCCCGGCGCTGGCACGACGCTTGAGAAAGCCAGGTGGGGAGAATGTACGGAGTGTAGAGGTGTCGATGTCGATGGCCAACGGCTCGCGACAAACTGTTTGCGAGGAGACGATGACGGCGATAACAGTGGACGACAAATGCATCTCGGTACCACTGTTGACACTGCCGGGCTGCGAGGACGAGCTCTCACTAGGGCTGGATTTTATCAGCAAGGCCTATGGTACGCTCACCGCCGGCAGCCACAAGCTGGAGATGCGAGATGTGCGTGAGCGACGACGGCGGAGAAGGCGTCAGGCGCGCCGCAGAGTACGATGTGCGGCATTGGTGACCACAGAGCCAATTGCTCCATCGGCGGCTACGCTGACAGATGAGCAGGCTGCTCAGGCTGCCACGTTCCTTCAGGAGGAATTACCACGCTTTGAGAACATTGTGGGCGTGTCATCGGCGACGACACACACGATCCGCGTGAAAGACGACAGACCCATTAAACAGCGCTACTATCCGAGGAATCCGGCGATGCAAGCGGTGATTGACAACGAGGTTGACGAGTTGCTGGCGAAGGGCTGCATTGAGCGGTCCGATAGCGCGTACAGCGCGCCCATAGTCCTGGTACGCAAGAAGAATGGGGCGTGGCGAATGTGCATCGACTACCGCCAGCTGAACGAGCGCTCGGAGCCAGACGCATACCCCATTCCGAGGATCCAACATATTCTCGAACAGTTACGACAGGCAAAGTACATCAGCAGCATCGACTTGCGAAACGGCTATTGGCAGATCCCCATGGAGCCCGAGAGCCGTAAATACACCGCCTTCACAGTGCCCGGACGGGGCCTTTTCCAATGGCGAGTGATGTCATTTGGCCTGCACTCCGCCCCAGCCACCTTCCAGCGGGCGCTAGATAGCGTCATCGGCCCGGATATGGCTCCACACGCGTTTGCCTATCTGGACGACATAGTTGTGGTTGGGAAGACATTCGAAGAACACCTATGTAACCTGAGGGAGGTGTTTCGAAGACTGAGAGCGGCAAACCTACGGGTAAATCAAGATAAGTGTGAGTTTTTTCGCAGGTCCATACGCTACCTGGGGCACCTGGTGACAGAAGACGGGGTATAGACGGAACTGAAGCCCCCGGCCAACCTAAAACAGCTGCGGCAGTACATCCGGATGGCCTCGTGGTACCGCCGCTTTGTACCCAATTTCGCCACAAAGAAAGGCCACAAGTGGAGTTGGGGAACACCGCAGCAGGAGGCATTTGATTGTATCCAAAGATGGAAGCGCCGGTGTTAGCGTGCCCCGATTTCACACAACTCTTCTACCTACAGACTGACGCAACATTCGCACACATCGCTCACGCAAGCATTAGCTACACCAAATAACGTGTTTCACCAAGTGCAAGCTGCATCACATTCTCACAAGAATTTTTTTGCTCCTGGTGATCAGATTCTCTTGGCAACTGCTATGGTGTTGGTCAAAGATTCACCAGGTAAATACAAGCTTGGTAGAGCGTCACTGCATTCATGGTCTCAGGTTAACTTTATGACTGAAACCAAAAACAGATTGAAATGAGAAAACTAATTCAGCTTGAGGATGATAGCTTGATCTTTTACTTTGCGGATGGGCTGCCAGCCACCATATCCAATAAGGCAAGTCTTTATCGTTGCAAAACTATAAAAGATTTAAAAGAGGAATTCCAGCTCCACGAAAAGATCGTAGATGGTAGCAAAGAAATTGTTATGAAAAAAGGACAGGAACAAAATACAAGGAAGTGTTTTACATGCAATAAAGAAGGTCATCAGGCAAGGGAATGTTAGGAACCGTCAACATGCTATAATGATGCAACAAGTCTGGCCACATCACCAAAAATTTTAGGCAAAAAGTTAAAAAAGAGGAAACTGCACTTGCCGATTTCGAAGCAGTGAGAATGGACCTAGCCTATAAACAGTTTGTCATCAAGGACAGGCAGTTTTTAGCGATGGTTGATACTGGTTGTGATTTGTGTCTTATGAGAGAAGTCACAGCATTTGTAGCACCCCAAAAGGCAAGTGCTTGACGGAGTTGCTCGAGAGAGTTGCTGGAGTAAAGTTGCAAGAGTATGTGGACAGTGAGTGTTCGTCGGTAGTATAAAACAAGAAAGGAATGCTAAAGTCGTGCGGGCTCAACTCTTAAATACCCTGTATCACCCCACAAAAAAAAACAAGTAAAAAAGCTAATGTCGGGTGTCCCGACTTTGAAATACTCTGTACATATGTTTAAAATAATTATTTCTGTGTATGTCTCGTGTGCATGAGCAAAGCAGTAACAACTACAACAGCTGCTGGCACTGCTTGGTCTTATGTACATATATGGCTATAACTTCCTGTTAAATCGGCTTATCATTATGAAACTTGGCATTTGGACTTATAATCACAAACTGGAAATACGGAAGTTATGGATTGCGGGGGAGAGGGGGGAGGGAGGGAAATTCAAAAATGCAAATTTTCTGCATATTCACAAAAGACATCTTGGACTAAAATGTTGTGTTCCTAGGTCTTATAGTCTCTGAGATATAGGCGATTATACGAATGGAAAATCGGGTAAACCCCCATAGGGGTGAAGTGGGGGAGGGGTGGGGGGAGGGGGAAATCACGAAATTAAAACAAACTTCCACAGCGTACACACATAGCGCAACTTTGTGTAAAGTTTGGTATCTCTACCTCTTATAGTCTCTGAGATCCAGGTGTTCATACGGACAGATGGACAGACTGACGGACGGAATCTATGTATGTCTCTATATATATAAAACAGTTTGTCCTGACTGACTGACTGACTGATTGGCAATCAACGCACAGCCCAAACGGTAAGAGCTAGGAAGCTGAAATTTGGACACAAGATCCCTCTTATAGTGAAAGTGAGCACTAAGAAGGGGTTTCGGAAAATTCGAGCTCCAAAGGGGGGAAAACGAGCTCCAACGTTTGTATGAAAAATCTACAATTTTTATCCGATTAACTGCAAACTTAGTTTGTATATTCTCACAAAGATACAAAAAAAACTGTATACTTGGATTTTCAATATTTTTCCTGCGGCCTGAATAATAATGATTTTCCGGTGGAAAATTCGGTAAACGAAAAGCTATGTGCAATCAACGCACAGCCCAAACGGTTAGAGCTAGGAGGCTGAAAATTGGACACATGTTGTCTTCAGTGGTGTAGGTGAGCACTAAGAAGCGGTTTTGGAAAATTCGAACGCCAAGGGGGGAAAACGGGCTCCAACGTTTGTATGAAAAATCTACAATTTTCATCCAATTAACTTCAAAATTAGAGTGTATACTCTCAAAAAGAATACAAAAAAAACTGTATACTTGGTTTTTCACCATTTTTCCTGGGGCATGAAAAAAGGGGGGTTTTCCGTGGAAAAATTGAAACACAATCAACACCCCACAGCCCAAACGGTAAAAGCTAAGAAACTGAAATTTGGGCTCAAGTATCCTATCATGGTGTAGATGCGCAATAAGAAGGAATTTTGGAAAATTCGAGCTCCAAAGGGGGGAAAAGTAGCTCCAAAGTTTGTTTGAAAATTCTGCATTTCTGAATCGATCAACTTTAAATTTGGTTTTTATAATCTATAAAAGAATACAAACAAAACTGCATACTCGGTTTTTCGAAATTTGTGTTGGAGCTTGAATTATTGGGGTTTTAATATTTATTCATTTTTTCAAATGAAAAGTTTGTGTTATAAATTTTGTCCGATCGCTTTTAAATTTGGGTAATATAATCTACGTAACTAAAATTACAACTTTGCATTTAACGATTTTTAAAATATGCATTTTACAAATGCAGGCAGAACAAACAATACAAAATATCAAACAGTTGGGGACAACTAAGTATACATACACACACACACACATACATACAAGCAGCTGTTCGTGTAGTGCGTGGTTGAAGTAGCCAAAGCAAAATGTGAGACACTAATGTGTGAATGTTCATTTGTACACATGTATGTACATACATACATACATATGTACAAAAGTATGTACATACAAATGTGAGACACTAATGTGTGAATGTTCATTTGTACACATGTATGTACATACATACATACATATGTACAAAAGTACATTCGTCTTGCACTGACAGAGCAAGAAATGTTAATTAATTAAAAATTATTAACATTATAACATAAACATTTTTATGTTATTTTTTCTTTGTTTAGTACATTTGGCATAAGGGATTTTAGGTCAACGGACTACAAGGGCGTACGCAGGTTGGGCAGGGGGGACATTGCTCCCCTTAGAAAGAATTTCGCATTATGAATTACACCAGCACCATGTGTATTACATACGTACATACATATGTATGTACATACGTCCGTATGTATAGTATGTACATATGTACATCAATAAGTATGTATGTACGTACATACATTCTTATATACATATATAGGTTTGTATGTATGCTGTGGGCCATCGAACACTGTTGTTTAATTGTAATAAATAGTGTTCTATGGTTTCAAATCAAAATTTTTAAAACAACAACAACAAGTTATTGGCTCGCAAATCTTCCTTCGTTTTGATCATTTTCGGCTGTTAATTGCATGCCAAAAGTTTACAGTTACCGTACACATACAAATGCATTTGTATGTATGTATGTGTACAGTGAACAATCGAATACAGTATTATAATCAATAACTCCCAAACGATGTTTTTCGATGTATTTGTATTCGACATGTATTACGATATATCAACACAAGTATCGATATTTTCGATATATCGCATTTAATTTTATTATTGAGGTTTTAATATTTATTCACTTTTTCGAATGGTCAAATGTGTTATAAATTTTGTCCGATCGATTTCAAATTTGGGTAATGTAATCAACATAACTATATCAACAAATTGGCATTCAACGATTAAAATATAGCAATATGTTTTTTACTTACCATATATGAAATATCAAATAGTTGGGGACATCACATACACACACTCACACATACATACAACAAGCAACAGTTCGTGTCTATGTGTGCCCATGCACACATACATATGTACCATACAAGCATATGTATGTATGTATGCCTGTATATGTATGCAGCATGTACATACAAATCAACAACAACAACTTCAAGTTCTTGGCTCGCACATCTTCTTTCGTTTTGACCATTTAATGTTAATTGCAAAGGCAAAACGCCAAAAGTTTACAGTTACCGTCGCTAAGCAACGACTGCGTAAGCGATAGTAAAGCAGAAACCGAATAACGGAGCTACGCATATTCTGCTTCGCATTGCGGGCAGATGTATGTATGTATGATTTGTTCTTATTGATCTCAATAAATAATTAGATTTTATTATTTAAATATTCTGTTTATTGCATTCGATCTTCGATATTTTGATGGTATCGGTAGCTTCAACTATCGAAAGTTTTAATCTAGCAAATTGAGATGAGAATTGTCAGTGCTTTTCGATCGTGGCTCATCGCTGCACGGCACTGACACGAGTGCCGAGTTTCATATTCCGAGTTTGTGCGTGACCGTATTGACTCAATATGGCACGAAAAGACTCAAATGTGAATTTAAAATTAGGATATACCCTTATAATTATTCCCCTTTTTTGCACATAGTCTATCTTAAAACGTTGCTTTATCTCTATATATAAAACAGTTTGTCCTGACTAATTGGTGATCAACGCACAGCCCAAACGGTAAAAGATGAAATTTGGACTCAAGTATCCTTTCATAATATCCATCATAGTGTAGGAGCACACTAAGAAAGGCTTTTGGAAAATTCTAGCTCCAAAGGGGGGAAAACGAGCTTTAAAAAATATTAGTTATAGTGGTCATGTTCGTTTAACGAAATAGTTTGGCAAGAACAAAAATGTAACGGACTACTGAACAATTTTTTGTCAAGAACAGAAAATGTTCATTTAAATACCTTAAATGCCTTCCTACTGGTAACTTATAAGGTGAAAACATATGGGTAGGTTATGCACACACAAAATAAATACAATTGGAAACATTATATTGAGCCGGGTTAAGACGGGCAATACCTGCTAGTATTAAATAAATTAGTAATGTAGTGTTCTCTCTTGTTTTCTTACAAGAAACACACATGTACTCTACACAAAACATACCCATCCCAATTAATTATACACTCTATCTCAGAAACTCATCGGCGAACGGATACAGGGAATTGGCCCTTCTGGTACACAACACCATAGAACGAGAACAAATTAACATCAACAATTCAGACTTCAGACAATACATTCCAAAATAAAGTTCACTATAATCTCATCATACATTCCACCAAATAAACCTATCTCAAAAAAAGACATCAGAAATATCTTTAGTAACATCAGACCACCATAGGAGATTTCAATAGCTGGCACAGACACTGGGGCTCGCAAAAAAACAACACCAGAGATAATACACTTCACAAATTCATCAACTAAACTTCTCTTATTACTCCTAATTAGCGACCACTTCTGAATCCATCTAAAATTATTCCAGGAAAATAGCTCAAGTACACCCTCCTTCAAGCGCATATATAATCTTACAAAGTGCACATCCCACAGACACAGAAAAATCACACGACAGTTGAAAAATAAGAAAAACGCAGCTTGGCCTAATCTTAAAAGAAACATTAGCACAGAAAACATCCTCACCTACAAAAGAGGTAATGCCAAACTCAAGCGAGAACTTCATATTATACAAGTAAAAAAGCTAAATTCGGGTGTCCCGACTTTGAACTACTCTGTACATACATATGTGTAGAATAACTATAGAAATTAAAAAAAAAAAACTACTTCACCTCTCTCGGTATTCGAACTCACGTAAATGGTGTATAATTGCACATTTCAAAAGCAATTGCGCCTATGTGAGTGTATGAGTGTATGTATGTCTCTGCGCGTCTATTCGTGTCTGTGTGAACATGTTTGCAGTCAACCATGCTGGATGCTGGTGCTTCATCAAGAACAGCTGCGAGCAGCGCTTGGGCAGCAATTATCAAAAAAAAATAAAACGTATAGCGTACACACAGAAGGCATCTTTGTGCAAATTTTTCTCTAGCTCTTAAAGTATCTGAGTTCCAGGTGTTCATACGGCCGGACAGACGGACAGACAGACATAGATCGACTCGTCTTGTCGTGCTGTTCAAGAATATATACACTTTGTGGGGTCTGCCACGCCTGCTTCTACATGTCACATTTTTCAGCTCCAGCAGAACTAAAATAGTCTTGTGCATTTCATGTAGAGTATAAAAACGAGAAGCGCTGCAATATTTCACAGCAGAAATAAACCCATGCACTTCTACACCTAGAACTTGGTCCAATATCAACAGATTTTGCGACCTAAGCACTCGTCATGATATCCATTGCCTAGTAAATTATAACAACCCCACACAAACAATAGTCAAAAAAATTGAAATAGCCAACACCCTATGTGACCATTGGTCAACCGCAGCCTCAGACAACAACTTTCACCCAATATTTAGACCCCACAAAAGGAACTCCTGCCGTACAATAACGCAATCCCCATCACTTATAGCCATGAAGCTAGAAGACGATGTTTCTCTCCTAGAACTGAAAGCTGTCATTAATCAACTAAAAATCAGTCACCCTACGTTCAAAAACTAATAGAAGCAATACGCACTCAAAATTGACAATCTTATAGTAGACATTATAGAGTGGTGCAACTACTCAGGTGCATCACTCTCAATACCTAAATGAAAACACACCCATATCTACCGGAAAAAGGATGCACTTTTCAACTACAATCCAACAGTTTTACATTAAAAACTGAGGGCTCCTTTAAAATACTCGGAGTCACATTCAACAGCAACTACAGATGGAACCAACACATAGAAAATCTCACACTATAGCTATCAAAACGACTAAGCAATAAAGCTTATAAAGCAAAAGATTTAATTACCACACCAATACACTAATAAATATAGTAAAATTCATGATTTTATCCAAAATAGACTGCTGCCTTCAGCTATATGGTAAATCACCGGAATGATCACTTAGTAAAATATATATAATAAAATAAAAATCTTCAATTTTCATCCAATTAACTTCAATCTTAGTTTGCTCATAAAGAATACAAGAAAAACTGTATACTTTGCTACTGCCAGAATTATAGGGATTTTCCCGTAGAAAAATAGGGACTCGAAAAACTACGTGCAATCAACGCACATCCCAAACGGTAAGAACTAGGAAGCTGAAATTTAGAAAAAAGTTGTCTTTTATGGTGAGTAAGAAGCAATTTTGAATAATTCGAATGCCATTCGAAAACGGGCTCCAAAGATTGTATGAAAAATCTGCAATTTACATTTGATTGGCTTCAAACTGGGTTTGCGTAATCTAAATTTAAAAAACACTGCATTCTTTTTTACCATTTTTCCTGGGGCATGAGAGAGGGGGGTTCCTGTGGAAAAATTGAACACAATCAACACCTCACAGCCCAAGCGGTAAGAGCTAGGAAGCTGAATTTTGATCTCAAGTACTATGAAGATTTTGGTAAATTTGAGCTCCAAGTGGGGCAAAACGAGCTCAAAAGATTGTTTGAAAAATCCACGTTTTTCCACCAACCATTTTTAAATTTAATTTTTATAATCTATAACAAAATGCAAAAAAAACTACATACTCGAATTTTCAAAATTTGTGGTGGAGCTTGAATTTTTGTGGTTTTAATATTTATTCACTTTTTCAGTGAAAAGTTTGTGTTATAAATTTTGTCCGATCGATTTCAAATTTGGGTAATGTAATCTACGTAACTAAATATACAACTTTGCATTCAAGGATTTTCAAAATATAGAAATAAGTGTTTCGCTTTATGAATGCAGGCAGAACAAACAACATAAAATGCATGTCTAACAGTTGGGGACAACTCGGGAAAACCCCCATAGGTGTGAAGTGGGGGGAAATCAAAAAATAAAACAAGCTTGCACAGCGCACACACATAAGGCATCTTTGTGCAAAATTTGGTGTCTCTAGCTGTCAAAGTCTCTGAGATCCAGGTGTTCATACGGACAGACAGACAGGGCTAGATCGACTGTAATAAAAATCAAGAATATATATACAAGTGTGGTTATACTTATACTTTCTAAGATCCTTGCGTTGATACAGACAGGCGGGCATACTGATATGGCTATATTGACTCGCTTTATCACCCTGATCAAGAACATTTATACTCTTTGCGGACTGCCACGCCTCCTTCTATGTGTTACATACATACATTCGCACAAAACTAGTACACAGCACACAACTTACCTAGTTGTACCAGCGTATAAAAACATACATATGTTTTTATTCTTCCCTAAAAAGCCTACAATTACCCTTGAATAGATATTTAATATTCGTTCCAATGGTAACTTATATACTGTTAATCGTTGTTTTTTATCTTGTTTAAATAAATTTAGTTTGTGACTCACCCTTATACTTTTTGATAAATATCAAAGATAACAAATTGTCTTTGGCCCACGTTCTTTATATATGTATGCTAATTATATGTTTAAAATGTTTTAACAAAGCTCTTCAGGCACAAGTTATGTTTTTTACCTGTTTTAAGGGATATGTGAACATTTACACAATCAATATTATAAGAGTTTAACTGAATCAAAATTTGTAAAACTTTTTTTCATACAAATATTTTTAAAATATGCTCAGTGTTTTTATTATGTCATTATTTTTGTTGCCTCATTATATGCAAGCAAATACAGAATTTTTAACGAGGGTTTCCTATCAAGTGTTTATAAACATTTTTAATGAAAAAAGTGGTCATTTTGAAATTCTTTGCTACGGAACTATTTTACAAAGCCATGTTATTTTAACAACTGCATCATGTTTGATAAATGACGTTGAATCTTCAAACGTAATAAGCTACTTGAATTATGAGAAAGTTATTACTTTTTCAGAAGTGGCAACAAATGAAACTATATATCGCGTTGATACCGTTCATATTTTTCATAAATTTAATTTATTGACATGGGAACATAATATTGCGCTTATGAAATTGGAAACTCCGCTTCCTTTATCCTATAGAAATGATCTGCAATGGATAATTTTGGCGGATCCAGCACAGAATATAGAAAAATGTATTGTAGATCTAAAAGAGACCAACTTAAGTACTTTACATAAGGGTTGCCCTAAAATATATTTAAGAAACGTCAAATTGGCGTGCTGAACGCTGAAGGTATATTAAGCTTGTGCAATATATTTAACGTAATTCTTGGAATTTCGAACTCAAATTTGGGAAATACCGTATGTGTCCGTATGCCAATTTTCATCATGATAGACCGATTTAACAAGAAGTTATAGCCATAAATATATTCGCTTACACATGCTTACACAGACACGAATAGAAGCGCATAAACATACATACACTCACATAGACGCAATTGCTATGTAAATGTGCAATTATACACCCTTTACGTGAGTTCGAATACCCAGAGAGGTAAAATCGATCAATTTTTTATACCCTGTTCCCGTAGGGTAAAAAGGGTATATTAGGTTTGTGCAACGTATGTAACATGCACCTCCGCTCCCATAAAGTATATATGTACATATATTCTGAATCAGCGTGACGAGAGAAATCGATCTAGACATGTCCGTCCGTCTGTCTGGATGAGCGCAAGGATCTCAGAAATTATAAAAGCTACAATAACCAAAGTTGGTATCCAGATTCTCCAATGTCCGAGAAAGGACGAGTTTATTTTATTTTTTTGAATTTTCCCCCCTGCCCCCGCTACAGAATTCAATTCGTCAATAGCGTCCACATTTCAAATGCTACCTAAACCAAACTTTGCACACATAATTTATATATAATTATCTACTGTTGTTATTATTATTATTAGCGAAACAAATTCTCTCCAGTGCAACCCCCCCCCCACAAACTGCAGCAACAAGTTAGCTCTTCTTCTTCCTCTTTTTGCTTCTGCTATGGGCGCATATATGTATGTACCTTAGTGTCAGAGTATTTCAAAGTCGGAACAACCGACTTTAGCTTTTTTCTTGTTTTATTTTAAAAGTAAATTCTGATAAGTTCTGCTTAAAATCCAAAGTGAGGCAACTAAAGACCATAATACAATTTCAAGTTAATCGTTAAGCATTTCAACCATCCTAAACAAAATGATGTTGATTCATTTTTAGAGATGTACACGTTACCCGTGACGAGTAAATTTACGTTCTTATGACCGTCAAAAAATCGTCAATCAAAATACCGGTAATTGCACATCTCTATTCATTTTAGAACGCATCCATTGGCATCTACATATTTTGTGGCGGTACGTTGGCACTGCGTGTGAGCATTGACGATTGAGGAATTCCCCATTTAGTTTTCACCGCTGCTACTGGGGCAAGCTAGCAACATTATGTTAGGGGAATTCCGTATTTGATTTTTTTTGAGGGCTCTACTGACTGTGTATTCTTTGTGTGATTATTGTGACAATTGGTAATTTGTATCTTTGATTTGTCGTAGTTGTTCTTTTATTGAATATGAAAATGGTTGCAAAGTAAAGTTGATTGTGAAAATTAGTTGAAGTTAAATGTCTAGTTCCTGAAAATGTTTATGTGGGAGCGTATTTTATCAAGTTCTATATCTAATAAAGAGAGTCTTCAACTTCAATAACATTAAAAACATTAAGCCCTACTAGATGGGCAGCACGTTATGATACCGTTTTGCCTTTAAAAGATCGGTTTGTTGAAGTCCAAAAAACACTAACGAAAACAGTTCAGTTAAATTGCCTATCAAATGAAAAAAATGAAGCTGTTTCACTCAAAAAGAAGATCGAAAACTAAAATTGTATTATGATATTGGTTTTCCATTGCAAGATCCTACTTACTTCGATACAGTCTAAACCCATCGATCATTCAAATGCCTTAAAATGTAAAACTATGGTCCATCACCCCTGAAATTTCTTAAACTCGACAGAGCAAGGTAAAATGCCATTTTGATGAGCTTTACGAAGATGAGCGTCTCCAAGATCCGGAAAGTTTGTTCAAAGAACATATTTTTATCGAGCATTGGACATCATTATAAACCAACTGAAATGTTTCCTTCCAATGAATGAAATGGTTTCAAATGTTAGTGTTTTGCAACCTTCCACTTTAAAAGTTTTACATGGCACTGATCTATTAAAAATAGCTCTAGAATTTTTTGATTCTCAGTTTTAGATCCACTTTCAGAGACAAAATAGATAAATCTTGTTTTAAAGACCTTTCTGATTTATTAATACAAGTAATGTCCTGCAACTTTCCTGAAGTATGCACCGAAATAATGTTATTTCTTACAATTTCTGTGACTACAGCTAGTGCTGAACGATCATTTTCAAAACTAAAATTGACCTATGAGACAAGACAGGTTATGTAATTTAGCTATTCTGTCAATTGAAAATTCTATGGCCCAATCTTTGTTATAAAAACTTTTGCGGAACAGAAAGATCGAAAAAAATTTTTCTTAATATCTTATTGAAATTTAATTATTTTTATTTCATTGAAAATGTATGCAGGTTTTTCTTACGATGTTGTTCCTTCACCGAAAAGCTAGCGAATAGGTGATGAATCCATTGATATACTATGTTCTATGGATGAATGTAAAGTCTCCAATACGCATTGGGTAAGCGTGGGGACTACATACGTATACGCTGAAAATCTCAAAGTTTATTAAAACTGAACTGAGTACAACGTGAAGATTTTTACTGATAGGTCCCCATCAGAAAAATTTCCCACGGGTCGCAGATGGTATTGATTGTTCCCAAGAATTTCCCCATAACTGGAAGCCGTACGTCGAAATAGGCTTTATGTATGCGCCAGTCTGCTAGCCCTGTCTCCACAACTTTTAGATGGCAGACTATTTGCCGTTTGCTAGATATTATGGATATTATATTTATTTGTCCTGACAAATATCTGTCAATAAACATGTTACTAGCTTCCTGCCCCTGCTTCACACGGGTATTTTTAAAAAGTATACCTTTTATAACACACATACACCCTTTTGGCTATGAGTTACTAAGAAGGAATGAACTTTATTTTGAATATTATTATTTTAATGATTTTTTGTTCGTTTTTAAATTTTTTGTTATGCTATTAGGTCAGAGGTTCTCTGTAAAACATATTTGATGTTTTATTTTGTGGTAGCAAAATAAATTGATTTTGAGGAGCTCCGACCCGTGATTGGTCACATACCGTAAAACGCTTGGCCTTGGGACTACCGGAAATTGAAGCCATATAAATGATCAAATGGGATCATCGTATATGAGCTAGTTGACCAGTTGCTGGGCCATTGACAATAGTTGCTACATTTAAATTGTACTGCAATTCCTTAATAAGCAGCCTCGTCCCATTGCACATGCTTGGAAGGCTTTAATTTCTCAAAAGAATGTTTGCAATTCCGAATTTTACCGTCCATTCATGTGTCGGCAGTCCAGAAGAGTTTAGTGAATTTCAATGTCTTCAATATTAATCAAAATTAAACTGACAATGTTTCAAGGATGATTATGAATAAACAGCATGCAATTCAGGAGTTTTTATACTCTGTACATATTAGGTTTGCGGGAGCTGAAAATGTAACAGGCAGAAGGAGGCGAGGCAGACCCCACAAAGTATATATAGCATGACGAGACGAGTCGATCTAGCTCTGTCTGTCTGTCAGTCTGTCCGTATGAACACCTGGATCTCAGAGCCTTATGTGAATACTTGTACGTAGAAAATGTATATTTTGGAATTTCCCTCTTTCCCCCTCTCCACCACAAATCGTAACTCCCTTAATTCTTGGAATTTCAACCTCCATTTAGTTATTATAAGTCCAAATGCTAAGTTTCATCATGATAGGCCGAATTACCAGGAAGTTATAGCCATATATGTACATAAGACCAAGTAGTGCCCGCAGCTGTTGTAGTTGTTACTGCTTTGTTCAGGCGCACGAGACATACACAAATACACACATACACGCATAATTATTCTACACATATGTACAGAGTATTTCAAAGTCGGGACGCCCGACTTTAGCTTCTCTACTTGTTTAAGCAACGTTTTTTATACCTTTGGTTACATTATTGGCGTTTTAGTAAGGATTCCATTCTTTTTTGCAAATATAATATAGCCCATGTTAACCGTCGATAGTGTAGCTTCCCAACAGTGAAAGAATCCATTAAATCAGTCCAGTAGATTCGGAGTCTTTACAATTCAAACAAACAATCAATCAAATCTTTCCTCTTTATAATATTAGTATAGATAACATAAAACATACGAAATATGTACAGAGTATTTCAAAGTCGGGACACCTGACTTTAGCTTCACCACTTGTTGCTTCTGATCTCTATGGTTTTGTACAGGACTACGTCTAGCCAGATTCGGTCAAATGCTTATGCGACGTCAAGAAACGTTGCGGTTCTACGTTGTCTCCTTCTTCGTCACTGCGGAGCCAACTGCCGTGTGGCTTCGAATGGAACGGTTAGATTTCGATAAGCTCTTCATAATGAATGCTTTTTACTGGTGGGAAAAAGTTCCTCATTGTACTGGAGTTAGGCATTCTTGAGCGTCTGCGTTTAGCCTCTTTCTGTGTATTCTTTTAAGTCGGTGATCTGTTGGATTGCTACTATCGTCAAAGTCGCCTCTTATCCAGGACCAGGTTAATTTCTTAGTTAGTTCTGATGCCATTGTGCTAGGTATCACCCTGGAACCTAGAACGTATGCCTTTGGTATTATAAGTACCTGGCAAAAGCTATAGTAACCCAACGCAACGTAATGGCTGCTCTAGTTCAATCTCTTTTCAATCCCTGTTTTATAGAGGAGGTTGTTAGTCTCTCCTCTTCACTTTAAAAGGTGTTTGAGATCAGATCGTGGCTCGGGTTGCTGAGCGTGTAAAACTTAATGAGATCTTGTCGGAGCATTAATTTCGATTCAGGAAAGAGACAGGTGATAAAAGCCATAAAGCATAAAATATATACAAGCCATTTCACAATTGTTACACATCGCAAATAAATTACTTGTATATAAATTCAGCAACAAGAACTCTTAACGTATTATTAACATAGCTCTGTATATGAAATGTACAAAAGTATATTAGGTTTTCGGGAGCTGAAAGTATATACACAAGTATATATATTCTTGATCAGCATGACAAGACGAGTCGATCTATGTCTGTCTGTCCGTCTGCCTGTATGAACACATGGAACTTAGAGACTACAAGAGCTAGAGACACAAATTTTGCACAAAGATGCCTTATGTGTGTACGCTGTGCAAGTTTGTTTTGTTTTTTGATTTTCCCCTACTTCCCCACCTATGGGGGTTTTCCCGATTTTCCATTCGTATAATCACTTATATCTCAGAGACTGTAAGAGCTAGGGACACCAAATTTTACTTCAAGATGCCTTCTGTGAATACGCAGAAAACGTTTATTTTGGAATCTTCCCCTTGTCCCCGCAATTAGTGATTTTTCATAACTCCCGTAATTCTTGGAATTTCGAACTCAAATTTGCTAACATGACCCACGGCCATAATGTTCACATGCCTTTGTTTAATTATTACCCATTTAATTTCTTATATACTACATAATACAATAGTGATTAGTATGACTAATTAGAAGCGGATTAGTGCCGGTCTTATTATTCTGTATATGTCTGTTACTGCGGCAGTAGTTATTTTAATTAAATTTGCACCGGGCTTCCACCAACACGTCTGTTCTTCTTCGTTTCTAAACTACAAGTCAGTTTATTCAAAAGTGTTTACATATAATAGGTGTAATAAGTGTGTACATAATCTATTATTCAAATGAACTAAAAATCTGCTAAATTCATTTTAGCAAAATGTACAAATTTTCTGCGACAATGTCAATTAATCAGCTATTGGATTTATGTACTTAATCCGATTCAATTCTAATATACTAACTTACTTTTTTTTATAGTCGATTTTAGATCCGGAGAGATATAAGGGATTTGGCTTAACATGTGATAGCAAATTAATAGGAATATTCTCAGATTTTAGACTGCGGCAAGGAAATGAGTTGCAGTTTATATCAGTTCTTCCGTATTTCAATTGGATATTTGAAATAATATTGAACGAAGAACTCAAAGACATGCAAAATAAAAACTACACGACTTCAGTGCCTTATCAAGAAAGAAAAAATGCTCCTATGGGTAATAAATAAAACATACTATTTTATAATTCCTCATATAATTTCTAATAATCATTTCTTTGTTTTCTTTGCTTTCAGTTGATTCATATACAAATTCCAGGTCCACAAAATATACCGCTAAATCTTCTGATATTAGTTGTATGTGTATATTTTTCCAGCTATTAGCTATTTCAAATGCATTAACAATATCAATCTAATATTTTCAGACCTAAAATTATGATATAATCGAGTTTTTTATACTTATACTTACGTAGTTGCAATAAACTAACAAAAGACTTGAAAAAATATATACATATTTACCATTTTCATTTTAATTTTTTATTTTTCAATATTTATGTAGCTTAGATCTTTAATAAAAGGTACAACATCCTCTACCCATTCAGAATTTATTTCAACGACTTGGCGTAGAAAGTTACGACCAGTAAGTACCATTTCTGCAAATATGACACATTTTGGCTTATAAGATCCATGTAAAACACTAGATGGGTGAATTTTTGCTCTATGGCGACCAGTAATTGTAAGATATTCACCGTCTTTTTGAAGTACGGCAATATTGCCAAATAAACCAGTTATAAGGCACTTTCTCACAGAATCCAAGTTTTCCCCACAGCTGTTAAAAGAGAGTCCCAATTTTGTGCTAATTTCTAATAGTTGGCAACGCACATTACGTGCATATATAAGATTTCGTATATTTAAAAAATTATCGTGACACCACAGCTGAAAAAGAAGAAAAGGCATATGAATACCAAATTATTTACAAAAATGTGTTTGCGAAAAATTTGGAGAGCATGAAATAATCACCATGAGCGGCAATTCGAATACTACATATAATATTAAAGCTAACTTTATCGTGTTTTATGATGTTGACTAATATGTATGTGGTAAGGTATTGAAAAACGCTCTTTTTATACCCTGTACCCAAAGGGTGAAAGGGTATACTAGTTTTGTGCGAATGTATGTAACAGGCAGAAAGAGGCGTGGCAGACCCCACAAAGTATATATATTTTTGATCAGGATGACAAGACGAGTCGATATAGCCATGTCCGTCTGTCTGTCTGTCTGTCCGTCTGTCTGTCTGTATGAGCGCAAGGATCTCAGTAAGTACAAGAGCTAGGATAACCAAAATTGGTATCAAGGTTCCTATAAGCCCTAGGCAGATCGAGTTTGTTTATTTTTTCTGATACACCCCCCCCCCCCCCACTCCCCCGCAATTGTGTTTTTTCTTATAACTTCCGTAATTCTCGGAATTTCGAAATAAATTTTGGTAAGTACTTCCAGTAAGTACTAATGTGATATAAAAACATGCGACAAAATCTGAAATCAAGAATATATATATATATATTTACCTTTGTTTTTTCTGTTTTTTCAAAACACTTATAGATGTTTAGAAGAGTAAGATGATCGCCATATTTTGATTTAAATTTCGCATGCGCCAATGTGGCTAATTCCATTTTGTCTGGGGGATTCACATATATATTTTCGGTTGATAGAACGGCAACCAAGCTCAGCATTTCCTCCATGCAGCCAAAAGTTGGCGCTGATAACAACAACTTAGAGTACTTTGGGTCTAGTGGAAACTGAGACATTAATCGACCCAAACTTGTGATATTGGGCAATTTCGCACTTTTAATAGCACCAAGGTTTTCTAATGTGGTATAAGCATTACTAATACATTTCACATTTGGTGAATCTAATAAGTTAAAGTCTTGTATGTTGATTCCCAACGCTAAGAGTTGTAGAGTTGTAGAGGTCAGATTAGCTCTTAGAATTTCTGGTTCAGCTGAATTTTCGAATGATAACATTTCTTCCTTAGTATATGTACGATAACAGGTCCCCGGAGCATCTCGACCTGCACGACCACTTCTTTGCCAGGCTTGTGCTTTTGATATACGAACAGTTTGCAAAATATCTAGACCGGAAGTAGGGCTGTATGACTTTTCTTTAACAAACCCACAGTCAATGACGCAACGTATTCCAGGAATGGTAATTGATGTTTCCGCAATATTTGTAGCTATTACAATTTTCCGAGTATTTAGAGGAACTGGCAAAAAACATTCCAGTTGTTTTCCTTGAGCCAACTGAGAATACAACGTAAATACACGAACATCAGAAGATCCAACACTATTTATCTGCAAAAATAAAGAAATAAAAATATTATTAATTAAAGATAATGAAATCATTATGTAAACATGTATAAAACAATAGTTCTCCAATTTTGACCTGCATAACGTACAATTTAACATACATATAGGAGACCAAAGTTTTACATTTTTATATTACTTTATATAAATTTAAAGCGAAAACATTTATTATTTGGCTTAGTTGATGCCAAGTCTACTGCAGCTCGTTCGCAACCTTGCATTATACCGACTGATGTGCCGGCTTATATGGAACTCTGCGGTCTTCAGATTTAGGTCATGGTGCAGCATGGAACTGAGGCCGTACCAGTCGCACTCTTTGGTTCAACGCTGCAGCACCTCAACGTTTAGTGTGACAGGAAGGTGTCACTCTTCTTCTCTACGGAAAGCAAACGTTCCGACACTTCGTTGGATTGAGTTAAATTGAGTCGGAGATACTCTTGCGGACACGTTTAATCTTGGCCAACAGCCCAGTAAGTCAAACACGATCAAAAGCCTGTTGCAGGTAAATAAAACAACATTACAATAATCGCTGTTGTCATATGTAGCTAGGATATGGTTAAACACCCCGTGGACCTGTTCTATGGCGCCATGTCCTTCCCTGAAACGAAACGGCAAGATCTCATAATTCTTACTCGCTTATCAAGCCGAGCCACGACCAGTCTCTCGAACACCTTCGAAATTGAAGGTAAACGACTGATAGGCCGCTACGATACTGGTTCGTCCTCGGGCTTGCCAGGCTTCCAAAATACACATTTTCAGCGTATTCACATAAGGCACCTGGGACTATAATTCGGTGCTCCTAGGTCTTATAGTGTCCGAAATATAGGCGATTATACGAATGGAAAATCGGGATAGCCCCCATAGGGGGAAAGTGGGGGAAAAATCAAAAAAATAAAACAAACTTGCACAGCGTACATACATAAGCCATCTTTGTGCAAAATTTGGTGTCTCTATCTCTTATAGTCTCTGAGATCCAGGTGTTCAAACGGACAGACAGACGAACAGGGCTAGATCGACTCGTCTTGTCACGCTAATCAAGAGTATACATACTTTGTGGGGTCTGCCACTCCTTCTGTCTGTTACATTTTTCACCTCCCGCAAACCTAGTATACGCTTGTACTTTTCATGTACAGAGTATAATAAACAAGCTGTACAATCACAGCAAAAAGAAACTACAAATCCTAAATCACCCGAGGTAAACTTATTCAACTATGAGTTGAAAGCGTTTGAGCTCCTGGTGCAGGACACAGACAAGAGGGCAGGAGATAGTATTAGCAGCATGGAACCAAATCCAGGACATACGTCGTCAGCTCAACATCGACAAGGAAAACCCAGAGTACCAAGGCTTCGATTCCGTACGCTTCTTCGAGGCCCAAAGTCTACTGAATGAATTTCTTTGCAAAGAAGAGCCACAAGCATGAACGCCGTCTAGACAACCTGCGGACATCACCGTGCGGCTGCCACAAATTACAATTCCACCGCTATCTAAACTGGCCCGCCTTCAACGACCTGTTCCAGGAACAAATCCATAGGACCGGTCTACCGGACGTACAGAAGATGTGCTATCTGAAATCCTGCGTAAGGGGAGAGGCAGCTGAACTCATCAACTATTTAAACAGCTTCAAACTATTCAGTGGCCTGGGAGACATTAGTGCAGCGCTATCAAAACCCTCGGGCTATCACCACTGCCGTATTGGAAAGGTTAATGGAGCAGCCTTCAGCAAGAAACGATAGCAATGCTATCCGGCTGCTCCACGACACCACCGCTAAAACGCTTAGCGCTTTGAAGCAGGTAGGCCTGGATCCAGTCGAACTCATATGGGACAGCATGCTGTTGTACATTCTAAGGAAACAGTTGGATAAATTAAATTTAGCCTTAGTGGAGCAAGAAACCAAGGACTCAACTGAATTGCAAGCTGTTAGTTCGTTCCTGGACTTTCTTAACCGTCGCTTCCGAGCGCTGGAGGTAACAAGAACCAGCAACCGACCAGCCAAAACCACCATCGGAGCGGCACTGACCAGAGAGCTAAGGTCTAAAAGAGGCTGCTGCTACTGCATGCTGACTGGGCACACAGTATACAAATGCGTGACGTTCAAGGCAAAGCACGTGGACCGACGATGGGCCTGGATTCGAGAAACTAACCGATGCCCAAAATGCATCATCGCCACGCGCAGCTCTCGGGAGTGTTCAAGCACACCATGTTTCCGATGCCAGCAGCCGCATCATACATTGCTACACAAGGACAGCGGAATAACGGCGGCAGCAGCCTTCAGCCAACCAGCGATTTCCAGAACTAAGATCCAATATGTGTTATTGGCCACGGCACAGGTGAAAGTAGTAGCCCACAATGGTCAGCACAAAATCGTGCGAGGATTACTGGATTCTGGATCCCAAGCCAACTTTGTATCCAGTCGCCTATTGACACACTTGAAGATCAGGCCACAGCGAATAGAGACTACATTGCAGGGCATTGGATACAGCAATCTACCAGCTTCAAAACAAGTAAGTCTGCAGGTGTCATCGGCAAATTGCAAGCATGACATGCAAATAAATGCTCTGGTTCTGAACACAATTGTGCCCGACCAACCATCGACGACTATCACCAGACTTGATGAAGTACAGATTCCGATGGGAATAGAGTTAGCTGATCCTAAGTTCTACCGGTCAACCGAAATTGACTTGTTGATTGGAACCGAATTTTATCACCTACCACTAGTAATTGGCCAACCCATCTTACAAAGTACTGCACTCGGATGGATTGTGTCGGGACCAGTAAATGATCGGGAAACATCCAAGACAAGGGTCAATGAGGGCAGGCTGTCACAGTAGCAGAAAATTCAGGTCAGTACTACAGGAAGCATAACCGGACATCGCTCTACCAGGAGCCGTTGACCGGTCATCAGAACCGACAAATCAATGCCGAAATCGACCAATAATGAACCTGCTAAGCATGAGAACATGAGAGTCAGACGGACCGCACCAATCAGTTGATCACCCATAAGATGGATCGTAATGCTGTTGGTAGCTGTTGGTATACTACTAGCGTCAGCCGAGCATCCCAGCGTCAACGATACTTAGCTTCCAAATGTACCTGGACTTTATTGTCAAGGACGGGCACCCATGGCCACAGCAGTGTCCTAATGGAAATTCGTTAGCTACTATGAACTGCAATCGTTATGGCAAAATATGAAGATTGCCAAGCAAGGCATTGAAATGAATGTAAGGACACTTCGCAAAAAGACCACTTATGTAAGTCGCTTGTGTACTCCATCCAGCACGAAAGCACCTATAAAAGGAGGCAGGCAAAGCAGATCCGAACAAGAGATCGATGGAAACATTACCAACGGGCTATTTGAAGAACGGGACTCAAGGTATACTGTACCCAAGGCTAAGCCCATCATCTAGAATATGATGCAGAAAAATTGCATGAAAGACGCGCCCGAGGGCAAGCCTTGATTCAAGACAGCACGCTGAACATTGCACAACAGAACGGATTTGACAGCAAGGCGTTTGACTGGCAGCTTATAAACATGAAGACAACATTTATCCCCCCCATTGACCTTGCGTGCTCACTAAGCAGTTCACATTACCTCCTACCGCTAAGTACAGACCAAGTTACCATGTTGATGCAGTAAGCACAACTTACCATTCTGACAAATACACTACTTGAAGAGCTGGGATCCCAATCTTTGCTTGCCATCGTACTCTAGTATACTGATGCTTATAAACCTTCCTTCCTAAGTAAATCGTAGGACGGTGCTTGGAGTAGTTTTTCTTCACAAGTTGGTTATCGGTTATCTTCACAAGTAAATTTTTCAGTTCCTTGTAGACCAGCAAAGAATTATTTGCCGTTCATATTGGCAAGATGCACAACTGATTACGCTTTTCACATTCGTTTTCGGGTCATGTGCAGCCATTATAATGATCTTTCACATTTACTTCCGACAGGACTCTCTCTCTCTCTGTTCTATCAAAATTATTCTTTATAATTATCTTCGGGGAAATCTATGTCCAGTTACTGCTGTGAGTTGGGGCATAGCTTGCTGGACTGGTATTTAAAATGTCCCCCACCGGGTTGGAGATTTCCCTCTTTTTTTTTCGTCTCTCTCTTTCCACCTTTCTCTTTCCCTGTTTCTCTATCTCTCTTTCCTTCTATCTTTTTCTCTTTTCCTCTCTCTCTTTTTACTTCTTACTTTTTCTAATTAGTTCTTAAATAGAATTAATTTTCCTCCTATATCTACTTTTTTATAGTTTTTTAGGTCAATAATGTCTCTGACCACATATGGCTGTGAATCGGGGCATAGCTGGCCAACTGGCAAATAAAATTCCCCCAACGTGTCGGAGGTATTAATAGACGTTATTGTACAGCTTTCTGTTAGACTTTCTTATCTTTTAAGTTTAGTTTAAATAGTTATATTAAGTTATATTATATAATCGACATTAGATGTTCTAAATAAAATTAAAAAAATAAAATAAAAACAAGATAGAACGCTACAGTCGAGCAAGCCCGACAGTAAAATAGCCTGTACTCTCCACAAAAAGGAAAAATTAAAAAAAAAAAAATTCTTTAAAATTAAATTATTAAAAAAAATGAATGAATGAATTAATTAAAATAATTAATTAAATTAAATTAGAATACATGTTTATGTTCAGTTTAAACAGCATACATTTACATCACGTACCTATGCGTGTTTATATGCGTGTATGTATGCAGCACAAAGTTGAACCCAAGCAGCAACAACAACAGCTGCGGGCAGCGATGCCGACAGAGCTGCAGGCAGCGCATGACCAGCGATTTTACTTATGGCTATAACTTTCTTCACAATTGACCTATCATGAAATTTGGCACACGGACACATTAGTACTAACTGGATGTAATTACCAAAATTGATTTTAAAATTCCGAGAATTACGGAAGTTATAAAAAAATACGAATTGCGAGGGAGTGGGCGGGTGTATCAGAAAAAATAAACAAACTCGATCTGCCTAGGGCTTATAGGAACCTTGATACCAATTTTGGTTATCCTAGCTCTTGTACTTACTGAGATCCTTGCGCTCATACAGACAGACGGACAGACAGACAGACAGACGGACATGGCTATATCGACTCGTCTTCTCATATACTTTGTGGGGTCTGCCACGCCTCCTTCTGTGTGTTACATACATGCGCACAAAACTAGTATAGCCTTTCACCCTTTGGGTACAGGCTATAAAAATAAATAAAAAAAGACATAAAGTCAGTTCCACTTCGCCGCAGTCGTCGCCACCATTGGCATCTACGTAAACCTAATCATCTCAATCTGCATCATGTTGCGGCTCCGACGTCTGCCAATAATAGTCAAGGTCAGCAACGCACTTGACCATTAACATTAATCTCTAAACGGCACTACCGGTCGCCACAAATATACAACTGCTCTCGAAATAATTTACAATCGCCAAAGTCACACAAGCACTTAGCATTTGCGAAATTTGATCTAGTCTTCGCTTCAATGGCCGGTCGTAGTGACCAACTTTACTGCAACAGAGATTACGCAAATTGCGAAAGAATCCGAAATTTAGGGGGGAAAATGTTGTGACGCGGCATAAACAGAGCCGACAGTTCAGTGCACCTGCAAGTTACACGAATTGACCATCCAGGACACATGAAGGCGTATACTAAACACAAGAAATACGATTGACAAGCCATATTCACGCACCATGCGCTGCCCAAGCGCTGCCAGCAGCTGTTGTAGATGCTGGTGCTTTAGTTGACTGCAAACATGCGTACAGAGACACGAATAGACGCGCATAAACATACATACACTGACATAGACGCAATTGCTATGTAAATGTGCAAGTATACACCCTTTATGTGAGTTCGAATACCAAGAAAGATAAAATCAACAAAAAAAATTTTTTTTAATTCTCTTACTTTTTTTAAATTTCTACAATTATTCTAAATATATGTACAGAGTATTTCAAAGTCGTTACACCCGACCTAGCTTTTTCACTTGTTTTAAGCATGGCTATATAAGCCATGATTTGTAAGAATTATGCAAATTATCAACGAACGGCCTGGTACTTTGGGTTAATACGGGAACCGCTGATCGTTATCACGCCGACTACCACGTGGAACTACATGCTCCCAAGGATTGCCATCCGGTATCCTGCAGCAATATTGTACAAACTCTTCTATATACATAAATAATTTAAAAGTAACAGATACTTGTAACGCTAGGATAAGGTTAATAAATAAATAAATAATAAAATAAATATAAATATAATAAAAAAAATAATCTACATAAAATACATACATATGTATGTATGTACATATGCATATACAGTGGCGAGCACATGTGGATACATGTTTATCACTTTTCATCTATTATTCCTACGAAATCTTTAAAAATGCATCAATCCTTGTAATTCGTTTTTTATTTATTTACTAGCAGGTATTGCCCGTCTTAACCCGGCTCAATATAATGTTTCCAATTGTATTTATTTTGTGTGTGCATAACCTACCCATATGTTTTCACCTTATAAGTTACCAGTAGGAAGGCATTTAAGGTATTTAAATGAACATTTTCTGTTCGTGACAAAAAATTGTTCAGTAGTCCGTTACATTTTTGTTCTTGCCAAACTATTTCGTTAAACGAACATGACCACTATAACTAATATTTTTTAAAGCTCGTTTTCCCCCCTTTGGAGCTAGAATTTTCCAAAAGCCTTTCTTAGTGTGCTCCTACACTATGATGGATACTATGAAAGGATACTTGAGTCCAAATTTCATCTTTTACTGTTTGGGCTGTACGTTGATTGCAGATAGCTTTTCGTTTACCGAATTTTCCACCGGAAAATCATTATTATTCAGGCCGCAGGAAAAATATTGAAAATCCAAGTAAAGTTTTTTTTGTATTCTTTGTGAGAGTATACAAACTAAGTTTGAAGTTAATCGGCTAAAAATTGTAGATTTTTCATACAAACGTTGGAGCTTGTTTTCCCCCCTTTGGAGCTCGAATTTTCCAATGGTTATCACATTTTAACCATTTTGGTCAAATAATCGGACACAGACGTCAATCGATGAGACGGCGCATTATCGTGCAACAAGCGCCAACTTTCCAATACCCTTGGAATCATAAAAACAAATCAGCATTGTCTTCACTTTAGACTTCTCCATGCGCGATTTTTTGGGTTTCGGCTCGTCCGGTGCCTTCCATTCAGCACTCTGTCGTTTCGTTTCGGGATCATATTGGAAACACCACGTTTCGTCACCAGTCACAATATTGTAAAGGAAGTTATTGTCAGTTTTGACATCTTTAATCCTCCAACCTCATCACAACAAAAATGGGAGACGCTGAGCAGCGCATTCTTACCGTGCTGCTGGAGCGTCTGGATATATTGGCTGGTGAGATGAAGCAGCTGCACGAGAGGGTAAACTCTTTGGAGCGCGAGGTTTTGGAGCTGTCGGCATTGCGGGAGCGAGTTGGTGGGCTGGAGGCGAAACTTGCCTCTCAGCTCTCATCGCATGTGACCTGCGAGTGCATGGAGTCCCTTACGCTGAGGGTGAAAATCCACGAGCACTGTATAACGCCCTCTGCTTCGCCATCAACGTTGCACCACCGCCGAGGATACGGGAAATTTTCCGCACGAGGAGAACGCAAGTATCAACGGTCGATCCCGACATAATTATTCGTTTTGATCATTTTTATGAAAAAAACACGTTGCTGAGAGCAGTTGCAGCTTACCGACGAACAGAGAAAGCACCACTAACCCTACTAATGCTGGGCTTTGACTCCCTAGCTCCCATATATGTAAATGAGCAGCTTTCAAGGGAGAATTATAAGATCTTTAAAGAAGCGATAAAGCTCAAGAAGCAAAAACGTCTCGCTGCTGTTTTCGCACGTAGAGGACAGGTATATGTGAAGCGTAAGGAGAGTGAGAGTGCGCAGCTCATTCAAAGCTGTGATGAGCTTTTAAAGCTCGCTCAAGAAGATGCAATGGGTTTCCCTTTCCCCCTCCTCTTCCTTCTCAACATGTAACTCTCCTTTACAACCCAGTGCTAGCTCCCACTAATAAAATCTGTCCTAGGTTTAAGTCTATGCTAAGTTATATTGCTTATCTAAGTTTAATTGTTAATGTGCGTAGTATAGTGTGCAGTTTTTTTAGTCTTCTGGCTTTTTGTAAAGTGCGTATGCGATGGTTGTCTTCTGGTTTTAAATGCAAAATAACTTAAGACACTATTCCACAGCGAACAGCAAAACTATTATTAGGGTTCTTAGTAAACAATAGAAAGGTCTACATACTTGTATATGTCACCTTAATGCACAAAGCTTAGCGAAAAAAATGGACAGGTTCAGATTTTTGTTTGTTAACTCCAATGTAGATTTAATCTGTGTGTCTGAAACGTGGCTTGTGTCCTGTCTTAATGATCAATATGTATGTTGTGATGGGTACAGTGTATATCGTTCCGATCGTGAGGGGCATGTGGGGGGTGTAGCCATATATGTGAAAAATAATCAGAAATGTTATGTTAGTTGTAAACAGTAGTAGTATTGAGTATCTGTTTTTGCACATCTCAGCAAGCATAAATATGAATAACATCCTTGTCGGATGTGTATGCAGGCCGAACAGGCATACTGAATACAGTGAGGTCCTACACATCTTTTCTTCTGTGGCTATGAAACACTCCAATATTGTCCTGGCTGGGGATTTCAATAGCAATATGCTATTGGAACGACAATTAAAGGATGATATGGTCTCCCTAGGCATGGAGCTCGTTAACACTATTGTACCCACACACTTACCTGTGATATACTTCTTGACGTATTTTTTGTTAATGACACAAAAAAAACGCTCCCATTTGACCAGATCTCAGTACCTGCTTTTTCCAAACATGACATGATGTTCTTGACGTATGATATATTTTTGAACATAGTGACCACTCAATAACTTATAGGGACTTCAGGAATATTGACCATAGGCTACTGTATGACCATTTCGCTGACTTGAACTTTGATGACATATATACAAAACCCACTATTGATGACAACTTGAACTGTTTAATGAAAACATTCAGCAATTATACAATACTTTTGTGCCGCTGCGACACAAGATAATCAAGCCGGCAACATGAGTGGTTTAACAAAGATATCGGTAGTGCAATAAAAAGCAGAGATGATGCATATAAAAGGTGGAAAAAATGCAAAACGACGACTCACCTATTGCAATTTAAACAAGAGAGAACGCTACAGTCGAGCAAGCCCGACAGTGTAATACCCTGTACCCAGGTAAACTTCCGTCACTGAGTTATATGCGCCCATAGCAGCAGCAAAAAGAGGAAGAAGAAGAGCGAACTTGTTGCTGCAGTTTGGGGGGGTTGTACTGGCGAGAATTTGTTTTGCTAATAACTTTATTTAGAATTGAAAATTAAAAAAAATAAAATAAACTCGTCCTTACTCGGACCTAGGAAAATCTGGATGCCAACTTTGGTTATTCTAGCTTTTATAGTTTCTGAGATCCTCGCGTTCATCCGGACGGACAGACGGACGGACATGTCTAGATCGATTTCTCTCGTCATGCTGATCAAGAATATATATACTTTATGGGGTCGGAGATGCTTCCTTCTGTATGTTACATACTTTGCACAAACCTAATATACCCTTTTTACCCTACGGGTACAGGGTATAAAAATTAAGACGTATAGTTGGGCTGAAGATTACTAATGCTAAGCGTGCCCACTACTCTGACAAATTCACCTCAGCCACCACATCCAAATAAGTTTGGGCTGAAATCAAAAAGATAGCGGTTGGAAAAAATAGACCTTCTATATCTCCAGACGTAGATTTAAATAAATTAAATGATAAATTTATACAGTTAGCAGTACCTGAAACCCATGAAAATGAGTACCTAAACGCTACATCGTTAGTAAACTGTGATACTAGTTTTAGCTTTATGTGTGTACGTCAATGTGATGTTTTATACTCAATACTGAAAGTGAAGTCCAACGCTATTGGCTTAGACGAGTTAGATCCCAAATTTGTTAAGCTGCTGCTCCCCAATGTTCTAAAATATATTTTGTAATCCCACATCACATTTGTAATAAGGTGCTAACAACATCTTGCTTCCCAAATAAGTGGAAATTCGGAAAAATAATCCCTATTCCAAAAGGAGGCGATGATTTTAGGCCATCTGCATCCTACCTTTTCTATCTAAAGCACTAGAACATTTGATGACGAACCAAATGACCAACTATATGATAGGAAATCGACTCCTGAACGACAAGCAATCCGGCCTTAGGAAAAATAGGAGCTGCACCACCTCTTTAGTAAAAATCACTGAGGACATTCGCACGGAGATGGATAACAGTATGGTAACCTTGATGAATATGTGCCTGTAATGACGATCTTGGGAAAATACACAAATGGGCGAGTTTAAATGGATTGGAAGTTAACCCAAAAAAGTCGAAATATTTAGTTATATACAAAAAGAAAGTACACACACTCAAATTAGAGAAAGTGTGGCTAAACAACGAGCCTATTGAATATGTAGAGAGGGTAACCAACTTAGGGATAACCATGAATCAAACATTATCTTGGCATGACCATGTAAATAAAACAGTTGGGAAGCTTTAGAGCTCGCTAAGGCATCTGTCCTTGACGCAGCATTTCCTTCCAGTTAAACTGAAGCTCCTAATTGCTAAGACTTACTTGACACCCTCATTATTCTATGGTATTGAAATCTTCAGGAGCTGTGATGCTGTAAGCCAGAATAAAATCAAAGTAGCCTTTAATAGTATAACCCGATATATTTTTGACATTAAGAGGCAACAACCAATAACGGCTTTCGCTAACAAAATTTACAACATGACCCTTAACGACTGGATAAAACTTAGAACTCTAATTCTCTTACACCGAACTATAACACGTAAAGAACTAAATTATTTGTACGAAAGAATCAGTTTCTCCACGTCAAGAAGAACAAATAATTATACTCTGCACATGAAATGTACAAAAGTATATTAGGTTTGCGGGAGCTGAAAAATGTAACAGGCAGAAGGAGGCGTGGCAGACCCCACAAAGTATATATATTCTTGATCAGCATGACAAGACGAGTCGATTTAGCCCTGTCTGTCTGTCCGGCTGTCCGTCTGTCCGTCCGTATGATCACCTAGATCTCAGAGACTATAAGAGCTAGAGACACCAAATTTTGCACAAAGATGCCTTATGTGTGTACGCTATACGAGTTTGTTTTATTTTTTTGATTTTCCCCCCACTTCCTCCCTATGGTTTTCCCGATTTTCCATTCGTATAATCGCCTATATCTCGGAGACTATAAGACCTAGGAACACCAAATTTTAGTCCCACATCCCTTATGTGAATACGCAGAAAATGAATATTTTGGAATTTCCCTCCCTCCCTCCTCTCCCATGCAAATCGCAATTTTCTCTAACTCGAAATAACTACGAACGATTTACCGCATCACTTTAAGACAATTACCAGGGAAACGCACTTCAAACTAAAAACTCAAGCACACTTACAACAGCACATCTAAATAACGTAAATTATAATATATATCACATGTCTGTAACACGCACGTTCAACGTCAATTAAATTAAATTAAATTAAATCAAACTTTGTAACTTAAATTAAGCTGAATTAAATTGAAAATGAATATGTATTGTAATGACTAGCGTAATAACTTAAAAGTAATCTGTTACTTGTGACGCTAGGATAATTAAGTTAATAATAATAAATAAATAATAGGTTACACTAAAAAAAAAAAAAAAAAAATCGGTCAAAATGCGATAAATCGATGTTTTGGAGATGTTCAATTCTATTTCCATCAATTTCAATGATGATTTCGGCTGATTTTTGATGAATTCACGCACAGTTTCAATGGAAGTTTCGGTGATCACAAATTTTGATTGATATTTTCCCACTAAATTATTTGTTCGTGTGCAAGTTATCCAAACCTTGTAAAGGCGTTTATTTTTGTATCCACTCCCAACCTCGGCGTTTATCGAGATCATTTCTTCGTTTCTGGCCTGCGCAAATTATTTATATTTTTTGGAAATATGGGAGACACATTTCTTTTCTATTCTAAAACTAGCAGGTATTGCCCGTCTTAACCCGGCTCAATATAATGTTTCCAATTGTATTTATTTTGTGTGTGCATAACCTACCCATATGATTTCACCTTATAAGTTACCAGTAGGAAGGCATTTAAGGTATTTAAATGAACATTTTCTGTTCTTGACAAAAAATTGTTCAGTAGTCCGTTACATTTTTGTTCTTGCCAAACTATTTCGTTAAACGAACATGACCACTATAACTAATATTTTTTAAAGCTCGTTTTCCCCCCTTTGGAGTTAGAATTTTCCAAAAGCCTTTCTTAGTGTGCTCCTACACTATGATGGATACTATGAAAGGATACTTGAGTCCAAATTTCATCTTTTACCGTTTGGGCTGTGCGTTGATCACCAATTAGTCAGGACAAACTGTTTTATATATAGAGATAACGCAACGTTTTAAGATAGACTATGTGCCATATTGAGTCAATACGGTCACGCACAAACTCGGAATATGAAACCCGGCAGGCGTGTCAATGCCGTGCAGCGATGAGCCACGATCAAAAAGCACTGGCAATTCTCATCTCAATTTGCTAGAGTAAAACTTTCGATAGTTGAAACCACCGATACCATCAAAATATCGAAGTTTGAATGCAATAAACAGAATATTTAAATTATAAAATCTAATTATTTATTGAGATCAATAAGAACAAATCATATACATACATACATCTTCCCGCAATGCGAAGAAGAATATGCGTAGCTCCGTTATTTGGTTTCTGCTTTACTATCGCTTAAGCAGTCGTTGCCTAGCGACGGTAACTGTAAACTTTTGACATTTTGCCTTTGAAATTAACAGGCGTAAATGATCAAAACGAAAGAAGAAGCGCGAGCCAATGACTTGCAGTTGTTGTTGTTTTTCGTTTTAACAATTTGACTTAAAACATTATTTATTACAATCAAACAACAGTGCTCGATTGTCCAATGTATACATACATACATACGAATGTACATAAATGCTTTATATGTACTGTTTATTTTTTCAACCGTACGTAGAGAACCGCACACATAGACACGAACTGTTACTTGTTCTGTGTGTGAGTGTGTATATGATGTCCCCAACTATTTGATATTTGCGTTCTTTGTAATTTGTTGTTGCTGCATAAAGTTACTAATGAAAACCCTAATGCCAAATGTACTAAACAAAGAAAAAATTACTTTTAAAAAAGTTAAATAATTTTTAATTAATTAACATTTCAGGCTCTGTCAGTGCAAGACGAATGAACATACATACATACATAGATGTGTACATGTACATAGATGTATACATATATATGTGTGTACATTAACACATTAGTGTCTTACATTTTGCGTTGGCTAATTCAATCATTTGCATGCAACTACACGAACAGCTGCTTGTATATGTGTGTGTGTATGTATGTATACTTAGTTGTCCCCAACTGTTTGATATTTTGTATTGTTTGTTCTGCCTGCTTTTGTAAAATGCATATTTTGAAAATCCTTGAATGCAAAGTTGTAGATTTAGTTACGTAGACTACATTACCCAAATTTTAAATCGATCGGACTAAATTTATAACACAAACTTTTCATTTGAAATAGTGAATAAATATTAAAACCCCAATAATTCAAGCTCCAACACAAATTTCGAAAATATAAGTATGCAGTTTTGTTTGTATTCTTTAATTGATTTTAGAAACTAAGTCGATCGGTTGAAAAATGCGGATTTTTGAAACAAACTTTGGACCTCGATTTCCCCCTCGAATTTTCCAAAAACCCTTCTTAATGAGCACCTACATTATGACAGGATACTTGGGCCTAAATTTCAGTTTCCTTACTTTTACCGTTTGGGCTGTGGGGTGTTGATTGTGGTTCAATATTTCCACGGAAAACCCCCCCTTTTTCATTCCCCAGAAAAAATGGTGAAAAATTAAGTATACAGTTTTTGTTGTATTCTTTTTGAGAGTATACAAACTAAGTTTGAAGTTAATTGGATGAAAATTGTAGATTTTTCATACAAACGTTGGAGCTCGTTTTCCCCCCTTTGGAGCTCGATTTTTCCGAAACCCCTTTCTTAGTGCTCAATTTCACTATAAGAGGGATCTTGTGTCCAAATTTCAGCTTCCTAGCTCTTACCGTTTGGGCTGTGCGTTGATTGCCAATCAGTCAGTCAGTCAGGACAAACTGTTTTATATATATAGAGATAATATCCGAAAGCAGTCGTAAGCTTTCCGTTTGTATCGGCGCCCAACAAACGGAAAGCGGAAAGCCAACATTCCAAGCTCAACACACAAAACTGTGACCCTATTTTGTGCTTCTTCTGCGACCGCAAGCTTCCCAAGATCGCCTGAGCTGTCTGGGAGCAATCCTTAAAAAGCAAAACAGAAGTTCCAAAATTGGTGGATCTCAGCACGTTTCTGGTTGAACGCTCCCGCACCCTTGAGGCAATGGACGACGAGTTCCAGTTTTCAGGACCAAAGCCATTCCAAGCCTCAGAGAAGGGGCGGGGTGCCTAAAAAAAAATCGTTGAAATTCGTTTGAGACACAGGTCAGCGTGAAACCACCCTCATCCAACAAAACCAAGCCACAGGCATGCAAGATATGTTCAAAGGAGAATCATGCCATCCGAATGTGCTCTCGATTTGTGGCAATGTCCATTATCGACCAGATTGCTTGCGTCAAACAGCAAAAACTTTGTCTTTGTCCTCCATCGATCCCAGCTACAAGCACATCCACGCAAGCTGTAGCTTCTTCAACAAGTTTCGGTATACAGTCCACTACTCTCAGTCCAAGAGAAGCATACTCTTCTCCACCGATCCCAGCTACAGGCACATCCACACACGCCGTAACTGCTTCTACTCCAAATGGGAACATACAGTCCACGACTGCACAAGCGAATGTACAGAATTACCTCGCATCAAACATTCAAGGTGTGCTTTTGGGCACCGCTGTAGTTAATATCTTTTACTCAAGCACAATCCATACAGCACGTGCACTGTTCGATTCAGGATCAATCAGGCTCTCGTTCCAGACGTTACAGGCCCAAGTATCCGGGCTCAACCAAGTCATTTCTGGCGATGTTGAGAAGCTGTGTAATCTTATGCTTGTTTTTCCTTCGAAACCAAGGCTGCAAATTGAGATTTCAGCCTTTCACACACGATGTTTTGAGGGACCTGCCAAATTTACAGTTGGCTGACCATTTCTTCTTCCAAAGCTCGCCAATAGATATTCTCATCGGTGCGGATATGTTTCCATCAATTTTATTGGACGGTTGTATATTGACCTGCCTAGTAGTCCTTCTCCACGTAGTTTGAGCACAAGATTCCTTTTAATGGTGGAGAGACAAAGGGAATCCCGGTGATGCTAACAAACACGGCAGCTTTTACAAAAACTACAGTCATCATACAAGATGTGAAGCCAGATTCAGCCAAGGATAAGTCAACGCCTATGGATTGCCCTGGTCTAAATTCTTGATCAGCGTGACAAGACAAGTCGATCTAGCCCTGTCCGTCTGTCTGTCCGTCCGTATGAACACCTGGATCTCAGACACTATAATAACTAGAGACACAAAATTTTGCACAAAGATGCCTTATGTGTGTACGCTATTCGAGTTTGTTTTATTTTTTGATTTTCCCTCACTTCCCCCTTATGGGGGTTTTCCCGATTTTCCATTCGTATAATCGCCTATATCTCGGAGACTATAAGACCTAGGAACACCAAATGCCGATGCCTTATGTGAATACGCAGAAAATATATATTTTGGAATTTCCCTCCCTCCCCCCTCTCCCATGCAAATCGCAATTTTCTCTAACTCCCGTAATTATTGGAATTTCGAACTAAAATTTTGCAAATACCCCCAGTTGGTTATTATGTGTCCGTATGCCAAGTTTCATGATAGGCCGATTTAACAAGAAGTTATAGCCATAAATATATTTGCTGCTGCAGCGCTGCTCAAGCGCTGCCCGCGGCTGTTGTTGATGTTACTGCTTTGCACAGGCACACATACACACACAAACACACACATACACGCATAGATACGCATAATTATACTACACATATGTACAGAGTATTTCAAAGGTTCCGACGCTCTCCTCACGGGGAAACTCTCGTCATGCCGTCCGCGTCCTTATTGATCCCTGCAGCCCTGTAAGCCGCGACAACGAAATTCATCCAAATTTTGTACCCGTTGTAGTCTAAGAAGTTTCATTTTATTGTGAATTATCAAGTGAATAAACAACCAAGCAAAAACCAACCACCAACTTCTCGTCTACTACTCCATCTGATAACTGTGTTTTATCAGTTGTCCACCCCACTACGTTTTAGTAGTATGCAGTATTCAGTTTCTCTTGGAATACTTCTGAGAGTATACAAACCAAGTATGAAGTTAATCAGAAGAAAATTATAGAAGCCTGTTTTCCCCCTTTGGAGCTCGAAATTTCCAAAATCTTATAGCCAGCCTACGCTATAAAAGGATACTTGAGTCCAAATTTCAGTTTCCTAGCTTTTACCGTTTAGGCTGTGCCTTGATCACCAATCAGTCAGTCAGGACAAACTGTTTTACATATATAGATACTTGTATATGAAGTTGCTATTAGAGCTGGGAATCTATCGATAGTTGAGACATTCGATATTCTCGATGTTTTTCAACAAAAAATTCGATAGTATCGTTTTTTTAAGCATTTGAAATTCTGTTTATTATTTAAACTAAGGAACGGTTCATTTCACAGTCATTAGTCGCATTATTACTAATGTAAAAAAATTAATTTGTTTTCAAATAAAAATACTTCCAATACTTTCTTTCAGAAGACGAATCGTAATTGTTCGTCAGAAATGGAACAATCGTCCTGGGGCCTTCTGGTAATTCGTCCAATGAAAGGCCTGGGTTCACTCTCTTAATGTGGTCGAATAAATTTGACGTATTTCCACTTGTTTTATAAACATTCTAACAGTGGATACATCTGGCCGTCTTACCATCTTTCGACCTTTCGAAATGACCCCAAACCTTAGATTTGCCAATTCGGGGCTTCTTAATTGATTCAGAATCTCCCTCATTGTTCATGCTGGGATCTGCTTGCGAACAAAACTATAATGAATATTTGCACATAGCGTTAAATAAATAATTGCACCTACCCTTGAAACTTGCATTTTGCAAAAATTTGTCCATATTTACAAAATTAGAAGCCGCCAACACCAATTAATTTAAACGCGTATTCCAAATGCGCCAAAAACAGTGATGTGAAAATGTAGAAAATGCGGGCCACTATCGTTTACTATCGGAACCGAAACATCGATAGTATAACGCTCCCACGATATATCGATAGTATCGTGAGTAGTCGACCCAGCTCTAGTTGCTATTGAACCAATAGCCAAAAAAAAACAATAGAAAATGCATGTGCACGTGCACTCGCCGATATCATTGCTCGGTTGCCATGACTCGGGAATTACTCGGGAATTATAATTAATGCAACGTTCGATCATTGCTTGCACACAGGCAAAAAGTTTCGGTCACCACCGCTCTTTCTGAGTCTTTGCAGTTTCAATTCGAACTGACTGGTTGGTGAGCGCTCGCTCACAACCGGTCATTGCTTGTATTCATGCAACAAGTTTCGATCACAACCGCTCACTTCTAAGCAGGGTTCGTAAAATGTTTCTGTTTCTGCCGCGGGTTTTAGTGGGTCGCAGCCGGCAGAGCCCGTGGGTATCGTGGGTCGTTGTCGACAGCAGCAAAGTATCGTACAAGCCGGCAGGAAAAGCCTAGCGCTCATTCGTGGCCACGAGCGAGCGCTCGGCTTCTGCAGCGCAGCTCGTACGATTCTCAGCTGCTGTCGACGGCCGACACGCACGACCTCATGGTCTCTGCCAGACGGCTCAGACGACCCTCTGAGTCAGTCGGCAGCTAATCACTGTGACCCGCGGTAAAATTTCTCGTGTCCGAATGAGTTTTGCTCGCATTTTACGAACCTTGCTTCTGAGTGTTTGCATTTTTGATTCGAACTGAGTGTTCTTTCACAATCAGTCATTGCTTGTCACGATTCCCCAATGAAATAATCATACCGAGTATGGGTAAATACTCGAGTATGACCGAAAATGTAGTACTCGTTGCAGTTCTCTGGTATATATATATGAACATACGTCTTGCACTGACAGGGAAAGAAATGTTAATTTAAAACTATTAAACATTTTTAAATGTAATTATATACTAGTTTTATGCGAATGTATGTAACACAAAGAAGGAGGTGTGGCAGACCCCACAAAGTACATAAACTATTGATCAGGATGACAAGACAAGTCGATATAGCCATGTCCGTCCGTCCGACCGTACGTCTGTCTGTATGAGCGCAGCCATCTCAGCAAGTACCAAACTTGGCATTCAGGTTCCCCTAATCCCTAGGCAGATCGAGTTTTTTTTTTTTTTTTGATGCACACCCCACCCCTCCGCAATTCGTCTTTTTCATAGCTCCCGGAATTCTGGAATGGAATTTTTAACTCAAATTTGACATATACATCCAGTTAGTGATAATGAATCCGTACGTTAAATTTCATCATTATTGGTCAATTCTGAAGAAAGTTATAGCCATAAATAATCGCTGCTCATGCACTGCCTGCAGGTATGTCCGCAGCTGTTGTTGTTGCTGCTTTGGTTCAACTTTGTACTTCATACGTACACGCATATAAGCACGCAGAGACACGAGAGAGGCGTGTCAGACCCCACCAAGTATATATATTCTTGATCAGTATGACGAGACGAGTCGATCTAGCCCTGTCTGTCTGTCTGTCCGTCTGGATCTCAGACACTATAAGAGATAGAGACACCAAACTTTGCACAAAGATGCCTTATGTGTTTACGCTATACGAGTTTGTTTTATTTTTTTTTAATTTTCCCCCCACTTCCCCCTATGGGAGTTTTCCCTATTTTCCATTCGTATATCGCCTATATCTCGGAGACTATAACACCTTATGTGAATACGCAGAAAATGTGTATTTTGGAATTTCCCTCCATCCCCCCTCTCCCACGCAAATCGTAACTCCCGTAATTCTTGGAATTTCGAACTTAAATTTTGCAAAGTGATTATGTGTCCGTATGCCAAGTTTCATCATGATAGACCGATTTAGCATGAAGTTATAGCCATTAATATATTTGCTGCCCACGCGCTGCCCGCAGCTGTTGTTGATGCAAACATGTTTACACAGACACGAATAGACGCGCATAGGCATTCAAACATTTACATAGACGCTGGGCATTGTCAGCAGTGTTGCCAATTTGCCTTTTTCCCCGTCAAACGGTTGTTATACCCTGTAACCGTAGGGTAAAAAGAGTATACTAGGTTTGTGCAAAGTATGTAACATGCAGGAGGAAGCATCTCCAAGTGTATATATTCTGAATCAGCATGACGAGAGAAATCGATCTAGACATGTCCGTCCGTCTGGATGAACGCAAGGATCTCAGAAACTATAAAAGCTAGACTAACCAAAGTTGGCATCCAGATTCTCCTAGGTCCGAGAAAGGACGAGTTTATTGTATTTTTTTTTTAATTTTCCCCCGCTACAGTCAATAGCGTCCACATTTCAAATGCTACCTAAACCAAATTTTGAACACATAATTAATATATAATTATCTACTGTTGTTTAAAATTTCAATTCTAAGAAAAGTTATTAGCGAAACAAATTCTCTCCAGTGCAACCCCCCCCAAACTACTGCAACAAGTTCGCTCTTCTTCTTCCTCTTTTTGCTGCTACTATGGGCACATATAACTCAGTGACGGAAGTTTACCTAGGTACAGGGTATTACACTGTCGGGCTCTCTTGTTTTTGAAATGAGATTGCAGGAAAATAATCCAAATTACGGGAAGCGGAAATTATGCCTTTTTAAAAATGCATTTAGCTTTTTTTCCGCATTTTGTAATTTGGCCAACAAATATATGTTTATTTGTGGTTAATAAAAAAAATTGACTTATGTACTAATTCTGTTTTCCGCTCGCTTGTGACAGTAATAGCGCTCGCTTTTGAAAATAGAACAATGTATTGATGATCAACTGTTGTGGTTATACATGACATCACTAGTTTAAGCCATCTTTTTCTCAAAATGCGCTTAATTTGTAAAGGTGGGAATGCCGAAAGAATGCAATGATAAATGCCGTGATGTTTGGCGCACTTACAAAGAAACACAGACTTTCTATGGGACAAACAAAATTAGTTTTGTAAAGCTACCGAAGAAAGAAGCAGCCTTTTTCTTGCTCAGCAAAAAGCAATAGCGCAGATTGACCGCTTTTGAAGAACACATGTTGAAATAGGTAAATATCATTTAAAATGTTCATCAAGATGAAAATACATTTTTCTAAGCATATCTTCTTCTTAGCTTTTTATTAGGATTTTTTGCAAACATTTTTAGCTTTATTTCACTCTCCTTCACGTCAAAATCAGCTTTTTTTTCCTTCTAAAAAGTTGGCAACACTGATTATCAGCGCTTTTTGATCGTGGCTCATCCCTGCACGGCATTGACCTCGTGCCGTCTTCCATATTCCGAGATCGTGCGTGATCGTATTGACTCAATAAGGCACAAAAAGTCACAAATGTGAATTTAAAATTAGGATATACTACTATAATTATTCCCCTTTCTTGCACTTATCCAAACATATATACACATATATATCAAACAGTTTGTCCTGACTGATTGGTGATCAACGTACAGCCCAAACGGTAAAAGCTAGGAAGCTGAAATTTTAACTCAAGTATCCTTTCATAGTATCCATAATAGTGTGGGTGCGCACTAAGAGAGGCTTTTGGAAAATTCGAGCATTGGCTGGCGACAAACGCACGTATTTTGTTTTTGGCACTCGTCTTTTGCATCTGCTGGCGCTACTTATTAAAACATGATGGAAATTTCCCTTCTACCTTCTTTTGCTTTCGAACTCACGTCAAGGGTGCATAACATCAGACAAAGCAGCAACAACAGCTGTGGGCAGAGCTTTGGCGGAGATAATATTTATGGCTATAACTTTCTTCATAATTGGCCTATCATGATGAAACTTGACATACAAAAACACATAATCCATAACGAGATGGTATTAGCAAATTTAAGCCCAAAATTCTAAGAATAACAAGAGTTATGGAAAATAACAAATAGCAAGGGAGTGGGGGTGTATCAGAATAAAAAACAAACTGGACCTGCCTAGGGCTTAATCTAATTTGGATACCTAGTTTGGTGATTCTAGCTCTTGTACCTTCTGAGATTTTTGCGCTCACACAGACGGACATGGCTTTAAGAAACTTGACTTGTCACCCTGATCAAGAATATACAAGTGTTGTATTTTGCATCACGATAAGGAAGGAAGGATAAGTTCATTATATCTGAGGGGGATTACTTTGAAGGGGACAAATGTATATTGATAAATAAATTCTTTTAAAAAACAAGCAAAAAAGCTAAAGTCGGGTGTCCCGACTTTGAAATACTCACATATGTTTACAATAATTATAGAAAATAAAAAAATTAAGAAAATAAAAAAAAATTTTGATCGATTTCACCTTTCTCGGTATTCGAACTCACGTAAAGGGTTTATAATTGCACATTTACATAGCAATTGCGTCTCCGATTTAACGAGAATTTAAAGCCATAAATATATTTGCTGCTGCAGCGCTGCTCAAGCGCTGCCCGCGGCTGTTGTTGATGTTGCTGTTTGGTTGACTGCGAAAATGCTTACACAGACACGAATAGATGCGCATAGGCATACATGTATGTCTATCATAGTGAAATTTGGCATACGGACACATAATAACCAACTGGGGGTATTTCCAAAATTTTAGTTCGAAATTCCAAGAATTACGGGAGTTTGAGAAAATTGCGATGCGCATGGGAGAGGGGGGAGGGAGGGAAATTCCAAAATATTCATTTTCTGCGTATTCACATAAGGGATGTGGGACATAAGGGATGTGGGACTAAATTGGTGTTCCTAGGTCTTATAGTCTCCGAGATATAGGCGATTATACGAATGGAAAATCGGGAAAACCCCCATAGGGGGGAAATGGGGGCGAAAATCAAAAACACAAAACAAATTTGCACAGCGTACACACATAAGGCATTTTTGTGCAAAATTTGGTGTCTCTATCTCTTATAGTCTCTGAGATCCAGGTGTTCATACGGACGGACGGACAGACAGACAGACAGCGTTAGATCGACTCGTCTCGTCATGCTGATCAAGAATATATATACTTTCTGGGGTCTGCCACGCCTCCTTCTGCCTGTTACATTTTTCAGCTCCCGCAAACCTAATATACTTCTGTACATTTCATGTACAGAGTATAATAAATTCAAAATTCACCTTTTCTCTTGCACAGACTATGTATACTGTTTGTTACACACTAATATACACTTTGGGTATAGGGTATAAAAACTTTGAAATTTGCAATGGGCCATGGGTACTGATGGTATTAATTTTAAAAATGAACTCGTGCACTTACCTTTGCCAGTTGACGTATTTGTTGTGCCAATACCTCAATTTCTTCTTTTCCAGTTAAGAATATTAAAATGTCATGACTGAAATAGATTTTTGATAAGGTTTAAAATAAAAATGGTAGAACTTATCAGACATTTGTATTGTAAAACTTGACATTTTTAGCGTAATCAGAATGTGTTGACTTATTATGTGGTGGTCGTCCACATGTAAAAGAATTCTAAGGATTCCGACAAACTATCATACATTCAATATTATATATGGATTTATTCGTTAGAAAGATTTGTTCGCCTTCGATACTGAACAATATTTTAGAAAAAGGCTGGTCTCGTATCAATTGGTGCTAATTGTTGGTAGCAATATATAATGCAACGAGAACCCCAAAGCGCTGACTGTTTGATAGAAGATTGAAACACCGTTTTAATACCCTGTACCCGTAGTGCAAAAAGGATATATTAGGTTTGTGCAAAGTATGTTACGGGCAGAAGGAAGCATATTCCACTGCATGAAGTCTGTCCGTCTCGATGAACGCCTGGATGATTTTTTTACAGCAGTTATGGAGAGTTGTTGTGGAAGAAGCCGTGAATATCTCAAATACACATGTTCTGCATTTGTATACCCTGTACCCGTAGGGTAAAAAGGGTATATTAGGTTTGTGCAAAGTATGTAACATGCAGAAGGAAGCATCTCCGACCCCATAAAGTATATATATTCTGAATCAGCATGACAAGAGAAATCGATCTAGACATGTCCGCCCGTCTGTCCGTCTGGATGAACGGAAGGATCTCAGAAACTATAAAAGCTAGAATAACCAAAGTTGGCATCCAGATTCTCCTAGGTCCGAGAAAGGACGAGTTTATTTTTTTTTAATTCAAAACCCCCCCCCCCCTTCCCCCCCCTTAACCAAACTTTATACACATAATTTATATATAATTGTCTACTGTTGTTTAAAATTCTATTCAATTCGGTCAATTCTAAGAAAAGTTATTAGCAAAACAAATTGTCGCCAGTACAACCCCCCAAACTGCAGCGACAAGTTCGCTCTTCTTCTTCCTCTTTTTGCTGCTGCTATGGGCGCATATAACTCAGTGACGGAAGTTTACCTGGGTACAGGGTATTACACTGTCGGGCTTGCTCGACTGTAGCATTCTCTCTTGTTTTTTTTTATTCTCGTTCACCTTAGCATTCCTTTCTTGTTTTTTTAATTTTAATTTAATTGGGCCAATCAAAATTCGTGATCACCGAAAATTCCATCGAAACTGTGCGTGAATTCATCAAAAATCAGCCGAAATGAAATTGATGGAAATGGAATTGAACATTTCCAAAACATCGATTTATCGCATTTTGACCGAACATTTGGGCTTACGAAAGGTGTGTGCACGGTTTGTTCCGCACAAATTGACTGACGAAATATTGCTCAGAATCCAACATTTGAAGGAAATCATTAAAGAGGTCAAAAACTTCCATCCTGGTGTTTCCAATATGATCCCGGAACGAAACGCCAGAGTTCTGAATGGAAGGCACCGGACGAGCCCACTTTGAAAACGTTGAAACCACTCGTGCACTCTGCTACGGGATAGGCAATTATCGCCATAAACTTGTTCCATCAATTGAAACGTTTCGGTAAAAGTTTTACCAATTTTAAAACAAAATTTAATGCAATAACTTTACTTCCAATCGATGAAATGTCATGGACAATCGATAAAGATAGCAGATTCTAACGCACCAGTCAACATATAGATAGCGCTACCGGGGGGCGCTAGATTCAAAAAGTCCTGTTTACTTTGGAACACACCTTGTATATGGATTAAATTAATTAATTACATTTTTTTCATTAATTTTTTTTTTTTTTTTTTGGGGGGGGGGGGGGGGGGGGGTATGTGGTATTTAAGAGTTGAGACCGCTTGACTTAAGCATTCCTTTGTTGTTTGGACAATATAATGTCCTTTGTCCCAGCTAATTATTTCGCGCACTATATAAGGCTGTCGAATAGGTGCAGCATCTATCACCCTACAAGTACATTTGCATGTTTCATACAGATTATAAAACCAACTAAAGGGGGAAGATGGATGCAATGCAGGAAAACACATTAAATATGAACACCTCAGTTTGCCTGGGCTCGTAGAGGCGGTCAGACAAACTAATACTCGTGTCAACGTTCCTAATTAGCTCTAATCGAAACATTCAAGCTATGGAAGCTCAAAAGCTTCATGGGCTGTGTAAACAAAGCAATTGCTAAAATCTGGTGATACATCTGCATAATGGAAACTTATAACATATGCAGCGTTTTATTCAATAAGAATACATACTTGATTGGAGTAGTACGATGAACTTCAAAAACGGTAACTAGTACTGCATGCATATAGTCTGCTTGATGCTCTTTTGTGTTCAGCACACGAACTGAATGAGTTCGACCTTCTAAATACATTCCACGCACATTTAAGTATTTTCCAAAATGATCTATATCCATTGTTGCTGAGGTAATTATAAGTTTTAATCCAGGTAGTTTTTGAATACATCTTTTGTGTTGAGCTTCTTTAACTATTCCAAGAAGAACATCAGTATTCACAGTGCGCTCATGAGCTTCGTCTAACATAATTATAGAATATTTCCGTAGAAGTCGATCACATATAGCTTCACGTAATAAAACGCCATCTGTCAAAAATCTGATTCGAGTTTTATGTGATGTCATATCTTCGAATCGTACGGTGTAACCGACGATGTCACCAACAGTGGTTGACAACTCTTGTGCAACCCGCTTAGCAATTGTAATAGCGGCAACTCGCCTAGGTTGCGTGACTGCAATAACACCGTTACGCGCATGGGCTGAATAAAGTAGAAATTGTGGGATCTGTGTTGTCTTTCCCGAGCCTGTCTCACCCATTATTAATAATGTGTCGTTCGTTTCTAATTCCTTCAAAATTCTGTCACGACAATTAAAAACTGGCAATTTTTTTCGTTCCTCTTCAATAGAACATCCCGATAGTTGTTTTGTTTGCAAATAAAGACATTTTTGGTCCGTCAAATCATTCAACTTTATTTTTCGTTTGGAGGGTACTGTGATAGTACTTTTTCCAGATATAAAATACTTTGAGTCCATTCCACACCTTGGCTTTCTGAAAAGATAAATAATTATAGATACTTATTTGGTGTACAGCTCATCTTAATGAAGAAAGAAATGCTAAAGTCGAGCGAGCTCAACTCTTAAATACCCTGTAACCCATCCCCGCCAAAAAAAAAAAAAAATTATTAAAAAAATTTAATAAATTACTTTAATTAATTTAGTTAAATAAAAAACAAGAGAGAACGCTACAGTCGGGCAAGCCCGACAGTAAAATACCCTGTACTCTCCACAAAAAAGAAAAATTAAAAAAAAAAATTTTTTTTTTTTAAATTAATTATTAAAAAAAATGAATGAATGAATGAATTAAATTAAATAAGAATACATGTTTATGTTCAGTTTTAACAGCATACATTTATATCACCTACATATGCGTGTTTATATGCGTGTATGTATGCAACACAAAGTTGAACCAAAACAGCAACAACAACAACAGCTGCGGGCAGCGCTGCCGACAGAGGCAGGCAGCGCATGAGCAGCGATTTTACTTATGGCTATAACTTTCTTCAGAATTGACCTATCATGATGAAATTTGGCACACGGACACATTAGTACTAACTGGATGTACCTACCAAAATTTCAAAAAAAATGATTTCAAAATTCCGAGAATTACGGGAGTTATGTAAAAAAAACACGAATTGCGGGGGAGTGGGGGGGGGGGTGTATCAGAAAAAATAAACAAACTCGATCTGCCTAGGGCTTATAGGAACCTTGATACCAATTTTGGTTATCCTAGCTCTTGTACTTACTGAGATCCTTGCGCTCATACAGACAGACGGACATGGGTATATCGACTCGTCTTGTCATCCTCATCAAAAATATATATACTTTGTGGGGTCTGCCACGCCTCCTTCTGTGTATTACATACATGCGCACAAAACTAGTATAGTATAGCCTTTCACCCTTTGGGTACAGGCTATAAAAATATTCAACACTTGCATACACACATAAGTGTACCGGGTATTTAAGAGTTGAGCTTGCTCGACTTTAGCATTCTTTTCTTGTTTTAATTAAAAATTGTGTCATAAAAACAAGAGAGAACGCTACAGTCGAGCAAGCCCGACAGTAAAATAGCCTGTACTCTCCACAAAAAAAATTTAAAAAAATTAAATTTGTTTAAAATTAAATTATTAAAAAAAATTGAATTAATTAATTAAATTAATAAAGAAAATTTATTTAATAGATACTTAGAAGACATGTTTATGTTCAGTTTTAACAGCATACATCTCCATCAGGGAGTTTATATGCTTGTATGTATGCAGCACAAAGTTGAACCAAAGCAGCAACAACAACAACAGCTGCGAGGAGCGCTGCCGGCAGAGCTGCAGGCAGCACATGAGCAGCGATTTTATTTATATGTAATTTTCTTCATAATTGATGCAACTTGGCACACGGACACATAAGCTCTAACTGGATGTAACTACTAAAATTGAATACGGAATTTATCAACAAAACAAGTAAAAAAGCTAAAGTCGGGTGTCCCGACTTTGAAATACTCTGTACATATGTTTACAATAATTATAGAAAATAAAAAAAAATAAATAAAAAAAGAAAAAAAAAATTGGATCGATTTTACCTCTCTCGGTATTCGAACTCACGTAAAGGGTGTATAATTGCACATTTACATAGCAATTGCGTCTGTGTGAGTGTATGTATGCCTATGCGCATCTATTCGTGTCTGTGTAAGCATTTTCGCAGTCAACCAAACAGCAACATCAACAACAGCCGCGGGCAGCGCTTGAGCAGCGCTGCAGCAGCAAATATATTTATGGCTATAACTTCTTGGTAAATCGGTTTTTAGTTCGAAATTCCAAGAATTACGGGAGTTAGAGAAAATCGCATTTGCGGGGGAGAGGGGGGAGGGAGGGGAATTCCAAAATATACATTTTCTGCGTATTCACACAAGGCATCTTGGACTAAAATTTGGTGTGCCTAGGTCTTATAGTCTCCGAGATATAGGCGATTATACGAATGGAAAATCGGGAAAACCCCCATAGGGGGGAAGTGGGGGGGAAAATCAAAAAAAAAAAACAAACTCGTATAGAATACACACATAACGCATCTTTGTGCAAATAGTCTCTGAGATCCAGGTGTTCATACGGACGGACAGACGGACAGACAGACAGACAGGGCTAGATCGACTCGTCTTGTCACGCTGATCAATAATATATATACTTTGTGGGGTCTGCCACGCCTCCTTCTGCCTGTTACATTTTTCAGCTCCCGCAAACCTAATATACTCTTGTACATTTCATGTACAGAGTATAAACACGAATTAAACACAATTAGTCAGTCAAATGTAATCGTCATTGGTCAGCTGTTGCTGACAGGTGAGTGCGTTACAGGAATTATATATAGGGTGTAAAAACATATTCCCGCAGAGACAAAATGTTGATTTAAATGTATTATATAGAAACTGCGTAAATGAGAACGAGAATCGAACTCAAACATACACAGACACACACATACACGCATAACTATTCTACACATATGTATAGAGTATTTAAAAGTCGGGATACCCGACTTTAGCTTCTCTACTTGTTATACCCTGTACCCAAAGGGTACAAGGGTATATTAGTTTTGTGCGAGTGCACATGGAACACACAGAAGGAGGCTTGGTACACCCCACAAAGTATATATATTCTTGATCAGAATGACAAGCCGAGTCGATATAGCCATGTCCGTCTGTCTGTCTGTATGAACGCAAGGATCTCCGAAAGTATAAGAGCTAGAATAACCAAACTTGGTATACAGATTCTCCTGAGCCCGAGAAAGGACAAGTTTGTTCATTTTTCCTCATATATGTACACACAAGGTGCGTTCTAAAGTAAACAGGACTTTTTGAATCTAGAGCCCCTGGGGGCACTATCTATATGTCGACTGGTGCGTTAGAGTTTGCTATCTTTATCGATTGTCCAGTGAGAATTTCATGACATTTCATCGATTGGAAGTGAAGTTATTGCGTTTTAAGTGTCAGTATGTTTGTGTTATCGGTGCGAAAATGAGCTTCGAACAAAGAGCCAACATTAAATTTTGTTTTAAAATTGGAAAAACTTTTACCGAAATTGATGAAACAAGTTTATGGCGATGATTGCCTATCTCGTAGCAGAGTGCACGACTGGTTTCAACGTTTTCAAAGTGGTCGTGAGGACATAAATGACGATCAACATATGGGCCAATCAAAATTCGTGATCACCGAAAATTCCATCGAAACTGTGCGTGAATTCATCAAAAATCAGCCGAAATCATCATTGAAATTGATGGACATGGAATTGAACATCTCCAAAACCTCGATTTATCGCATTTTGACCGAACATTTGGGCTTACGAAAAGTGCGTGCACGGTTTGTTGCGCACAATTTGACTGATGACCAAAAATTGCTCTCATCGATCGACGCTTTTGACCGATTATTTGACCAAAAATCGCATTTTAACCATTAACCACTCGCGTATTCACCTGATATGGCACCGTGCGACTTTTACCTTTTCGGAAAAATGCATTTAGCCATGGAAGGAAAGCGTTATGCAGACGTAAAGGCCATTCAAAAGGCTTGTACTGGCATACTGGCCAACGAGCTAAAACATTCGTTCGACATGCTTTTGGATCGTGCAAAAAGCTGTATTGAAGCAGAAGGAGACTATTTTGAATAAAATAAATTGATTTTGCCGAAAAAACCATTTGTTCCGTTTTTTTTTAAAAGTCCTGTTTACATTTGAACACACCTTGTACATGCATTTTTTATACGGTCATATTCGGGTAAAACCCACGCAATCCTCGAGACATACTCGGGTAAAACCTGCGCAATACTAGAGTAATACCCGAGTATAACTCACGCAATACCCAAACAATACTCGAGCAATAACTTCACTATACTCGTTCGATCAAACGCTCATTCTACCAAGTCTGGTTTGTTTCGATCAGGACTAAAAAAATGACTAAAACGAAGTGACCGAGTCTGAACTGTTTGAAAGCAAACCAATCAAGGCCGGTACTTGTGTGAACCGCCCGCAATAAGCAAATAGACAGAGCTTGGTGTGTTCGAAAGCAAACCAATCAAGTCCGGTGCTTGTTCGTAAAAATAGATCGATGGCTCATGCAAGTTCGATCATATCAAAAATGCTGAGAGTACTCAACTTATTCGAGCTCGTTTGCTGCCAAGCAATGATCTGATTTGATTGAATTTTCAGCAAGGGTGGTCGAACATACTCGTTGCAGTTCTCTGATGTGGAATTGTATTGTAATTAATAAGAAGGGAATGTGTGAACTGACGGGGCATTTCATAACTGGCGCAGCTGGTAGTCCTAGTCACTGTTTGCTGTTTTTATAGCCTGTACCCAAAGGGTGAAAGGCTATACTAGTTTTGTGCGAATGTATGTAACACACAGAAGAAGGCGTGGCAGACCCCACAAAGTATATATATTCTTGATCAGGGTGACAATCCGAGTCGATTTAGCCATGTCCGAGCTAGAATTACCAAACTTGGAATCCACACATACAGGTATATATACACAAAATACAAATTCAGACGCATTAAGCAGAATCCAAATAGATATAAATCTAAACGATGCAGCATGACCCTCCGCTTTACGTTTTACAAAATAACAGCCGCCAATATTTCAATCTTTATTTAAAAACAACATGAGGCTAATTGTTGCGCAGGAAGATTTCAACGAGAAATCTGTACTGCATATATTTAAAACATATATTGAACCTCATAAACTAACTGCAATTTTTTGTAACTATGATATTTTTACAAGCGTACAAGATGTGTTTTCAAAGTTCTTTCGCCACCAAACATACAAGTTCGTTAAAAGTACAACATTTTTAAAAGATATAATTGAGAAGGATCATCAGGATTCACTTATCCACCGTTACCATAACGACAGTAACCGCAGGGGAATTGAAGAAACACTGCTTCACCTAAAAAGAGATTTCTATTTTCCCAATATGAATGGTAATATAGCAGAAATGATCAATAGTTGCGACATTTGTTACCTTAATAAATACGACAGACACCCACAAAAACTAGCTTTCGAAATTCCTGAAACCTCAAGTCATCCCCTTGAAATAATACACATAGATATTTTTTTAGCCTGTACCCAAAGGGGAAAAGGCTATATTAGTATTGTGCGAATGTATGTAACACACAGAACGAGGCGTTGCAGACCCCACAAAGTATATATATTATTGATCAGGATGACAAGTCGAGTTCGTCTTTATACCTTTGCAAATAATACCAGGGATAGTTTAACAAAAATATTGATAGTTTTGCAACCAATACGGGACTGAAATTCACTATACCTCATACCAACAATCTTCCAGCAATTCCCAAGTCGAAAGATTCCACTCAACGCTCATTTCATTGCAACTTGATAAATGTGCATTTTATTCTTTTAGATTTTAAGTCTGAATCACACTTATTAAACAAAAAAATTGAATTGTTAAGAAGGTTTATTGGAGCGTTATTGAAAGCCGTATCGTTGTGTTTTGGCGAACTTAAAATTAAGAATTATTTAAAATGCCTCGCGAAAACGAGTTAAGCACAGAAAATTAAATAATTACTAAAACTATGGCTGATTATGGCATAAAAGTCTGCGTTATTGCTAAAGCAATAAACAAGCATCGGAATACCGTCTCAAACTTTTTAAAGTATCCGCGAAAATGTGCTCAAAACAACCGGAAAAGGGTAGTTTCCAAAGTTGGAGACCGCACTTAACGGCATTTTGGCGTGATTTAAGCAATCCCCAGCAGATTTGCCACGGATGCAACCACGGCGGTATGATACTCATGGTATGGGCGGCTTTAAGCTCCCTTGGGAAGCTACCAATATGTTTCATACCAGATCGGCCGAATGCGCAAATGTATGCGGATCTCCTGGACTTATAACATTTCCAAAAGAGTTCCATGGATAGGATTGGAAATTTCAGCAGGATAACGCCCCAATACCCGTTACATAGTATAGCATGATGTTTTTCTAGATATGAAATATCCCCTTGATGCATTGTCCTGCAGAAATTCCGGATTTAAATCCAATTGAGGACCTTTAGGGCATCCTATCAGGCAAAGTTCCTAGGTGTGGAAAACAATTTGACCCTTTAAAAAATGTAAGGGGAGCCATTGCCTAGGAATGGTCAAAAATTTACATAACCGTCCTTCAAAAGTTGGTTAATCCATGTCCTGGCGGTTGCAATAGGCCGTATAACAAAAGGGAAACACTATATATTACTAAAACTATAACTAAATTGTATTTAAAATGTAAAAAATAATTAAAATTTGAATTTCTTTTCATTTGCACATAATTTCTTTGCGATAACTTATTATTGAGCAAATAATTAAATACCAAATATATTTATGGGTTTTTAATTATCAATATCTATCACCTATTTAAAAGTAAGAATCTAACATTCAAGGGTTCCTAAGAAACTTAAAAAAAAACAAGTTGCACATACTTGTATATCAATTTTACTGAGGTATTGGATAATAAATTCGAAAAAGAAAGAAATGAACCTCAGCCTCGACCATACTGAAATGCTTGCGGATTACATTAATCACATATAACAATAATAATAATTTAATCTGGGGAGGGGAGGAATTATACACGTGTGTCTTCGTACACTGGAACATAATTCCGACTACCAACACTGTAATGTTGAAACCACTGAGAGAAAACAGAGTAGTTACAGGAGAGAGGTTGAGCAGAGCAGTGTGTGTGGATAAATAAACAATATAAAATAACTTAATAAACGTGTATTGTAATTAATAAGAAGGGAATCTGTGAGCTGGACGGGGAATTTCATAACTCGCGCTCGCCAATTGGCACGATACCCCGAACAGCCGAAATCCGAAGCGCAGCAATTCCAAAAGAAACAGCCTGGTAACGACATCACCAGTAGTAGCAGCAGCGTTAGGAATTAATATGTATGAGACAGCGCAGGCTACGCCAAAAGAAACAAGAAAGGAATGCTAAAGTCGAGCGAGCTCAACACTTAAATACCTTGTACCTCCCACCAAAAAGAAAAAAATGAAATCGATTTTAAATTTATATTATTTAATTAAATTAAATACAAATTATTCATTACATATATACAAAAGTGGAGACATGTTCATGTACAGTTTCAACAGCATACATTAACATCACGTGTCCATGTGTGTTTATATGCGTTTATGTATGCAGCATAAAGTTGAACCAAAGCAGCAACAACAGCTGCGGGCAAAACTACAAGCAGCGCATGGACAGCGATTTTATTTATGGCTATAACTTGCTTCAGAATTGACCGATCATGATGACTTAACTTAACATACGGACACATAATAACTAACTGTATGTATATGCCAAATTTGAGTTCAAAATTCCATGAATTACAGGAGTTATGCAAAACGTGAATTGCGGGAGACTGGGGAGGTGTATCAGAAAAAAAATCACAAACTCGTCCTTTCTCGGACTTAGGAGAATCTGGATACCAAGTTTCGTTATTCTTGCTCTGCCACGCCTCCTTCTGTATGTTGCATACATTCGCACAAAACTAGTATAGCCCTTTACCCTTTGCTACAGGCTTTAAGCCAGATAGCAATGCATACTTAGAGCTCCCCACGACAGGAGCTAATATACAATATGCGAGCATTAGAAGAAGACACGCTAGCAAAATGCAAAGCTGTATTGAGGTAAATGACGCACGACAGAGATATGTAAGTATCGGAGCTGAGTGAGCATTTCGAAGACTAAACATCGGGTCAACTAGGACATTTAGAACTTAGCACTACCCCAGATATTGAAATTTCTTGGAAACATACAATGAGAGGGACCATGAATATATAACTTTCGGACGAACACTGCTGAAGATAACGCACCACGAAACAAACGGAGATGAAATGTGAAACAACACCCTTCTAATCAACGCAATTGATAGGAGGGCGACCGATACAAAAGACATACGGAGCACCGAGGCCATCGTCAACAACACCAAGGGAGTCATGAAGAGGGATTGCTCTGCTTCAATGACAAAGGCTGGTAACAAACACAGACATCGTCCAGAAGTTTACTGGTGAACCGATGAAATAAAGCTAAAACTGACGGAAACACGCATTAGAAGACAGACGCCTCCTTACTCGAGAAGACGTAGAAAACATATTAGAACACAAGAGGATCAATATATATCCAGGAAGAAGCTTAATGTCGCAATAAGGAACATCAAACGAGAGAAGTGGAAAGAACTTCGCAACGACGTTAATATAGACGCATGCTTGACGTGGAAGAGGAACAAATGGACAACTTTTCCCTGCCCACCAAACAAGAATACTACACACAACGCGGCAGACGACATCGACGCATTCAGCGTGAAGGAATTCACAGAAGCAGCAAGCAGCCTAAAAAATCGGAAAGCGCCAGGGCCCGACAATATCTAGGTAGAAGTCCTTAAAGCTATAGCTGAAAGCCGACCTCATGATATCTATGACCTAACTTACAAAACCACAGTAGCTAAAAAATGGATCCTCAGGGTCTATACTAGGACCGGGGCGATGAAACGTCAGCTACGATGAAATTCTACGACACAAGTAATGGAGCGGTTAATGAATTGGTGGACTCACACGGATTACAACTGGCGACGGAAAAAATCGAGTTACTTTTGATTAGACATAAATTTCAACTGTGTTGTTGCCCAACACGAGCGCGCCAAATTGCAAAAAGGCCACCTGCCCAAAAAATTGTGTTCTCTTCTCTCTTTCTTTTAAAGGAATATTTTTCGACAGAAACGTCGACGTGAATCATTAAAATGGCTAAAAGAAGAAGAGGGGGTGAGTGGGAGATGGGGAGAGGGGAAGAGGGGGAATGCGCGGCGGAAGGGCAAAAGAAAACATTTGCAAAATTGCAGCGCCAGTGAAGCTTGAACAAAGGAATATATACAAATAAATAAAACAGAGAAAGTTGAGCCCGCTCGACTTTAGCATTCCTTTCTTGTTTAATAAATATCTTCGGATCTGCCAGGTAGCAAAATATTGCACCGTATGCAGACTTTTGGCGACCACTGTATATACGTTGTGGGGTGTGCCACGGCTCCTTCTGTGTGTTCCATATGTACATTCGCATAAAACTACTATACCCTTTCACCCTTTGGGTACAGGGTATAAAAATGTTATGGGCAGACAAAGACAGAACTGAGTACTAAGCCAGTGAAACTCTATTATTTTTAGCGATTAAACACAATTTTATATATTAGTCGGAGGCACATCATAAAGCATGTCTTAGGCGTACAATGAAAGTAGTCGTACCAATTAATTGTGATTAGGGCTCGTATGTATGTATATACTTTACTAGCAGGTCTTGCACGTCTTTGCTGATATGATATTCTTCTTTCGACGCTCTCTTTAAAGTTTTTTAAAGAGTTCATTTTCCAAATAGCAAATATACTACAATAAGTACTATGTATGGTTATACGTACGTACATACATACATATCTTCGTTACGTACCGGGCCAGTCCTGACTTAACTGTGTGCTTTCTCAGCACGTTGTACGCACGGTCGAGTTATCCCCGAAAAGTCCGACGCTGGACATTTAATTTTGATTTATAAATCGGGACGTCCCGCCAAAATTGGAGCGTTCGGCAACGCTGATATGTACATACATTCAAATTTTTCATGCAGGCGTTATCCGCATATATACATACATACATCTCTATATATATAAAACAGTTTGTCCTGACTGACTGATTGGCAATCAACGCACAGCCCAAACGGTAAGAGCTCGGAAGCTGAAATTTGGACACAAGATCCCTCTTATAGTGAAAGTGAGCACTAAGAAGGGGTTTCGGAAAATTCGAGCTCCAAAGGGGGGAAAACGAGCTCCAACGTTTGTATGAAAAATCTACAATTTTTATCCGATTAACTTAACAAACTTAGTTTGTATATTCTCAAAAAGAATACAAAAAAAACTGTATACTTGGATTTTCAATATTTTTCCTGCGGCCTGAATAATAATGATTTTCCGGTGGAAAATTCGGTAAACGAAAAGCTATGTGCAATCAACGCACAGCCCAAACGGTAAGAGCTAAGAGGCTGAAAATTGGACACATGTTGTCTTCAGTGGTGTAGGTGAGCACTAAGAAGCGGTTTTGGAAAATTCGAACGCCAAAGGGGGGAAAACGGGCTCCAACGTTTGTATGAAAAATCTACAATTTTTATCCGATTAATTTCAAACTTAGTTTGTATATTCTCAAAAAGAATACAAGAAAAACTGTATACTTGGTTTTTCACCATTTTTCATGGGGCATGAAAAAAGGGGGGTTTTCCGTGGAAAAATTGAAACACAATCAACACCCCACAGCCCAAACGGTAAAAGCTAGGAAACTGAAATTTGGGCTCAAGTATCCTATCATGGTGTAGATGCGCACTAAGAAGGGATTTTGGAAAATTCGAGCTCCAAAGGGGGGAAAAGTAGCTCCAAAGTTTGTTTGAAAATTCTGCATTTTTGAATCGATCAACTTTAAATTTAGGTTTTATAATCTATAAAAGAATACAAACAAAACTGCATACTCGGTTTTTCAAAATTTGTGTTGGAGCTTGAATTATTGGGGTTTTAATATTTATTCATTTTTTCAAATGAAAAGTTTGTGTTATAAATTTTGTCAGATCGATTTCAAATTTGGGTAATATAATCTACGTAACTAAAATTACAACTTTGCATTTAACGATTTTTAAAATATGCATTTTACAAATGCAGGTAGAACAAACAATACAAAATATCAAACAGTTGGGGACAACTAAGTATACATACACACACAAACATACATACAAGCAGCTCTTCGTGTAGTTGCGTGCAAACGGTTGAAGTAGCCAAAGCAAAATGTGAGACACTAATGTGTGAATGTTCATTTGTACACATGTATGTACATACATATGTATAAAAGTACATTCGTCTTGCACTGACAGGGCAATAAATGTTAATTAATTAAAAATTATTAACATTATAACATAAACATTTTTATGCTATTTTTTCTTTGTTTAGTACATTTGGCATAAGGGGTTTTTAGGACAACGGACTACAAGGGCGTACACAGGTTGGGCAGGGGGGACATTTCTCCCCTTAGAAAGAATTTCGCATTATGAATTACGCCAGCACCATATGTATTACATACGTACATACGTCTGTATGTAGAGTATGTACATATGTATGTATGTACATCAATAAGTATGTATGTACGTTCATACATTCCTATATACATATATAGGTTTGTATGTACAAGTATGCAGTGGGCTATCGAACACTGTTGTTTAATTGTAAAAAATTGTTTTCTATGGTTTCAAATCAAAATTTTTAAAACAACAACAACAACTTCAAGTTATTGGCTCGCAAATCTTTCGTTTTGATCATTTACGCCTGTTCATTACATACGCAAAATGCCAAAAGTTTACAGTTACAGTACACATACAAATGCATTTGCATGTATGTATGTGTACAGTGTACAATCGAATACAGTATTATAATCAATAACTCTCAAACGTTTTTTTTCGTTGTATTTGTATTCGACATGTATTACGATATATCAACACAAGTATCGATATTTTCGATATATCGCATTTAATTTTATTATTGGGGTTTTTATATTTATTCACTTTTTCAAATGAATAGTTTGTGTTATACATTTTGTCCGATCGATTTCAAATTTGGGTAGTGTTATCAGCATAACTATATCAACAAATTGGCATTCAACGATTAAAATATAGCAATATGTTTTTTACTTGCCATATGTATATCAAATATCAAATAGTTGGGGACATCCCATACACACACTCACACATACATACAACAAGCAACAGTTCGTGTCTATGTGTGCCCATGCATACATACATATGTACAAGCATATGTATGTATGCCTGTATATGTATGTAGCATGTACATACAAAACAACAACAACAACTTCAAGTTGTTGGCTCGCACATCTTCTTTCGTTTTGACCATTTAATGTTAATTGCAAAGGCAAAACGCCAAAAGTTTACAGTTACCGTCGCTAAGCAACGACTGCGTATGCGATAGTAAAGCAGAAACCGAATAACGGAGCTACGCATATTCTGCTTCGCATTGCGGGCAGATGTATGTATGTATATGATTTGTTCTTATCGATCTCAATAAATAATTAGATTTTATTATTTAAATATTCTGCTTATTGCATTCAAACTTCGATATTTTGATGGTATCGGTGGCTTCAACTATCGAAAGTTTTACTCTAGCAAATTGAGATGAGAATTGTCAGTGCTTTTTGATCGTGGCTCATCGCTGCACGGCATTGACACGAGTGCCGTGTTTCATATTGAGTTTGTGCGTGACCGTATTGACTCAAATGTGAATTTAAAATTAGGATATACCCTTATAATTATTCCCCTTTTTTGCACATAGTCTATCTTAAAACGTTGCGTTATCTCTATATATAAAACAGTTTGTCCTGACTAATTGGTGATCAACGCACAGCCCAAACGGTAAAAGATGAAATTTGGACTCAAGTATCCTTTCATAGTATCCATCATAGTGTAGGAGCACACTAAGAAAGGCTTTTGGAAAATTCTAACTCCGAAGGGGGGAGGTTTAAAAAAATATTAGTTATAGTGGTCATGTTCGTTTAAAGAAATAGTTTGGCAAGAACAAAAATGTAACGGACTACTGAACAATTTTTTGTCAAGAACAGAAAATGTTCATTTAAATACCTTTGTTGGCGCAGATGCTGCTTTAGATTAAGATAGTTTAAGAGAATTATTTGAATTTTAGTTTAGGGCGAAAAGAGAGCGCGAGAGCGGCCGTTTGCGGACGTCGCCTCGCGCCCTTTTTTCGCCGCCTTAGGATTAGTTTAGCATGTAAGCCTAATTTGAAGTCAGTTGTAAAATAGAACTAAATATAAGCACAATTGTCGCCAAATCGTTCGCATTTTCCGCATTAAAAAGTTAAAAGCAAGCGTCCCATTCTTTCTTTGTTTTTAATAATTTATATAAAATAATATAAATTTTCATTGGCGCCCGAGCAGGGACTTGCTTGTTTTTTTTAAATTAAAAACTTTAATTTGTGCGGAACCGCGTCGGTCGTGTTGTTGTTGCTGCACTGGGGAGTGTGTGTGTTGCTGTCACGTCAACTGGATTATTGGAGGATGAGTCAAGTCGACCAAAGGGAAGTTCCTGAGCCAAAGTCGACTTCACAGGTACTGTGCTAAAGTTTGAAAGTGGAATTTAACCAGCGAATTGCTTATTTCGGCCTTCAACTTTCAACCTTTGGCACATACGTGACCATAATATAATACGGTAGATAGTTGAGCATAATTAACTCAAATATAAATCGCATGTCGTACTAATATTAAATAAAAGTGAACCGCTATAGGCAATTATTTAAAGTGCCAATTTATTGTCGTTTGATTTTGTTATACATACATACATACATAAATATACATAGCCACTTTTACATACGGCATCCCCCCCCCCCCCCCCCCCCCCACGTCAATCTCAGCCAACTGTCGGCAGTTTTCGTTTGTTGCTTGCTCTCGTTGTTCTCATCAAATTCGCCGTTGTCGTTATTACATATGTACATATATACCGACATACTCGCATACATAACATAGCTAATACATTGCTGTCGTGTTCGCGCTTAAGCTGCTGCATTTTTTGTTTGCCTGCGCTTCGCATAATACATGCATAAGAATTAGCTGTTCTGCTAACGCACACAAGGCATTTGTATTAGAATTATTCTTTTCGTTTGTCGCCACTTTCGCTGCTGCTTCCAAAAATATTGCCTTCGACGGTCAGTCAACTGCAGTTCTTCTCGTTTTCGTTCGCACTGCTAGACGACCATCTGTTGCGCTCCCCTACACTTGCTGAGAACAGCATATTATTTTCGATTTCTCGTTTGTCACTCGACAATTTTCGTTCGATCAAGTTTAAAACTTTAAATCAATATGAGTAAGGACTTGATCGAAGAACTTAAAAGGAAGCGCGAGGGCTGTATGAGGAGTATATGTCGTATGCAACGGCAATTAAAAGAAGGCTCGATTTCGTTAGAGCCAATCGAGTTAGAATGCAGGTTAGAGCTTCTAACAACTCATATAGAAACTGCAAATATATTGCAAAGCAAAATTGAAGCAAAAGATACGGAAGATGACTACCGTGAAGAGTTGGAAGAAACTTGCATTATGACCAAATCCTTATTAAAAGGCCAGCTGGAAAAACTAAGAAGAAAAAGCATCGACAATTCAAGTTCGGCAAACGGTATTGCACCGCCTACTTCAAAAAAGCCAAGGTGTCGATTGCCAGCGGTCGCTCTTCCAACTTTTAGCGGCAAGCATTCTGAATTTAAAAATTTCATGAGTCTTTTTGAAACTTTTGTTCACAATGATGACACACTGCATGATATTGAAAAATTCAATCACTTAATATCATGTTTGGCTGGTGACGCTTTAGGCACAGTTCGCGCCTTCCAAGTGACGGAAGACAATTATAGCAAAGCCCTTGAAAGTCTAAAGCGGGTGTACGATAATGACTGCCTAATATTTTTCGATAACATATCGACACTTTTCAATCTGCAAAAGATTTCCCAGCCATCTGCGTCAGCTTTGAGAAGCCTGATCGACACAGTGTCGGCCACCTATGACTCACTTCTGTCAATTGGTGACGACAAGAAAATCGCTAATGCCATTTTAATTTATTTAGTTATGGGCAAAGTCGATCCTACCACAAAAAAGAAGTGGGAAGAGCAGCTCGACTACACAACGCTCCCACTATGGCGAGATTGTGAGACTGCTCTTAACAGACGCTACCAGCATATTGTTGCTGAAGAAGCTAGTAAAGCTCAAGCGAAGGGCAGCCAGTCGAACAATAACACTCAGACTCAAAAAGTAAAAAATGCTAGCAGGATAAATCATTCGTTCGTTGCTGCCAAAAACGAACAGAATAACCTTTGTCAATTTTGCAATTCAGCTGACCATTCGATTGGCAATTGCCAGGCATATATTGCCTTGTCAGTGCAGCAAAGGTTTGACTTCGCTAAAGGTGCGCCTTTGTGCATAAACTGTCTTCGACGAGGCCACACAGTAGCGAAGTGTAAGGCAAAGAAATGTAGCGTGTGCCAACGTTCTCATCACACACTGCTACATATTTATACTGCTAGCACAAATCTTGCGTTACCACCACCCTCTCAGCCACCACATCTTCAAGATAGCTCTTCCACTTCGCATGCCATGCATGCGACTGCTTCGGATAGAGTGGTTCTTGCAACAGCAGTCGTGAGCGTTAAAACGAAAAGTGGCGATTTCGTTTTAGCAAGAGCATTGTTAGATTCTGGGTCACAAGTCAACTTTGTGACTGAGGATCTAGCTCAAAAGCTACAGCTCAGACGAGAGGATACGTGTATGGTCTTGCGCGGCATTGGAGACACCAATGCGCGTGCCAAGAAAAGAATTCATACAGTGGTGAAGTCGCGTGTCAATTGTAGCGAGTTTTCCGCAGATTTTTCAATCTTGGGATCGATTTCTGGTTATCATCCCGATCAAGCGGTGAACACCAGCGGGTGGAGGGTCCCCAAAAATATTCAATTGGCCGATCCTCAATTCCATAAGCCGCAAAAAATTGATATGCTAATTGGAGCAGAGTCATTCTTCGACTTATTGTCGGTAGGCCAAATAAAGCAAGGCCCTGAGTCTCCCACATTACAAAAAACGCTTCTCGGCTGGATAGTGTCAGGCAGATGCTCTACTCAACCTACAACGAGTATAGAAGGAGCAGTGAATTTAAGTTGCCAAGAAGAACAATTACTTTCGATAGACTCAACGATACAAAAGTTTTGGTCCATTGAGGACTTGCCTAATAATTCGAAAGTTCTCTCACCTGAGCAACAGCTTTGTGAACAACACTTTGTTGATAATACAAAAATCTTGTCGTCTGGTCGATTTCAGGTACGGTTACCTTTTAAATCTGACCCAAAAAATCTTGGCTCGTCGTATGAAATTGCGAAACGTCGTTTTTTGTCGCTTGAAAGGAGGTTGTCAAAAGACCCTCAAATGAAAAGCATGTATCTGGAATTTATGGACGAGTATGTTTCGCTCGGTCACATGTCCTCAACGGACAACAAAATTCCAGATACTCCACACTATTTTATTCCGCATCAGTGTGTCCTGCGGCCTCAAAGCACGTCGACCAAGTTGCGTGTCGTTTTCGATGCCTCTTGCCGCACGTCCACTCAGATTGCGTTGAATGATACCTTAATGGTCGGTCCAACAATTCAGGAGGAGCTTTATTCTACGCTGCTTCGTTTTCGTTTGCGAAAGTTCGCCTTAGCGGCAGACATTAAAAAAATGTACCGTCAGGTGATGGTGCACGAAGCAGATAGAAACTATCAGCTCATAGTGTGGCGAAGAGATCCGTCTGAGTCTTTGAAAATCTTCAGGTTAAACACTGTAACGTATGGCACGTCGCCAGCTCCGTTCTTGGCGGTGCGGTGTTTAACAAGGCTGAGTGAAATGGTCCGTTCCTCACATCCAACAGCTGCTGAAGTTATTCGGAGCGACTTTTATGTCGACGACATGTTAACTGGTGCTGAAAGCGTTGAACAGCTAAAAAAGCTTCGAGCAGAAGTGTCGCACGTTCTTCAAAGTGCAGGCTTCGAATTGGCAAAGTGGTTTTCGAACTGCTCGGAATTGTCCGCATTTGATAGCACAGTTATTCCAGTAGCCACAGTCGACTCAGACCCAACGGAACATATTATCGGTGACTGCCAGGCTTTTCGATCCTCTGGGCCTTCTTTGCCCGCTGATCACCAAAGCAAAAATGTTGCTGCAAGATTTGTGGCTACAAAAACTAGATTGGGACGAATCCATCCCTGAGAATCTTCATACAGTTTGGGACTCATTTAAGCAGAATTTGTTGAACCTCAGCGGTATTCAAGTCCCTAGATTCGTCCATACAGATACGCAGTCACCCATTCAAATACATGCGTTCGCCGATGCCTCAATGCGAGATTATGGCGCCTGTATTTATGTTCGTGTTTCGACTGCGAATGGTTGGAAAGTGTCACTTTTGACCTCAAAATCCAAAGTAGCTCCACTCAAGACGAAAACTTTGCCTCGTCTTGAGCTGTGTGCAGCTCACCTTCTCGCAGATCTTTTTCGTCAAGTCCGCCCGTTGCTTAATTCTCCAATAGACAAGATAGTTATGTGGACTGACTCGGAAATAACGCTCCACTGGATCAAGTCGCATCCGTCGGCATGGTCAGTTTTCGTTTCAAACAGGGTTTCTCAAATCCAAGAGTGGTCCGAGAATGCAACGTGGCGACATGTCCCAACGAAATCCAACCCAGCAGACATCGTGTCCAGAGGATGTAATGTAGACGAGTTGCGTAGCTCCATTTGTTTTACAGGGCCAGCCTTTCTCATGGAATCGGAAGAAAATTGGCCTGTGAATGCTCACTTTGAGCCGCCTAAAAATTCAGCTGCCCTAGAGATTCGTAAGTCTGCTATAGTTTTACTCGCAGATCGGCAAGCCAATTACATTCTCGAAGTTATCGAAAGCTACTCGTCACATTCAAAATTGCTGAGGGTGTTCGTTTGGGTTTTTCGATTTATACAAAGGTGCAGAAAGGTCTCGAAGCCCTTTGATCCTATAGCCAAGCCAAGCGAACTCAATTTGGTATTCAACAAAATTGTTCAAGTCATCCAGAACAATGAGTTCGGTGACGAAATCGACAAGGTTCGAAAAAAGAGAACACTTAACGCCAACTTACAGCGTCTGAGTCCATTTCTACATGAGTTTGGAGAAGACGGTTTCTTGTTTTCCTTGCTGAGAGTGGGGGGAAGATTATTAAATGCTCCTATCCCGTACGAAGCTAAGTTTCCGTTGTTGCTGTCTAAAAAGTCGCAATTCATAAGATCGTACGTATCTTATTTGCATGTGTCAAATTGCCATGATGGCCCTAGATCGCTGGTGAGCCTGCTTCGTGAGCGAGTTTGGCTGGTTAACGCTCAGGAAGTGTGTCGCCGAACAGTACGTTCGTGCATCCTCTGCTTCAAATGGAAGCCCCGGTTGGCCTCCCAAGTAATGGGAAATCTTCCGGCAGACAGGCTCCAGCCGTTCCACCCGTTCGAAGTATGTGGTGTTGATTTTTGTGGCCCTATAAGCACAACGCTCCGCATCCGTGGCAAGCCACCGTACAAGTCGTACGTGGCTCTTTTCGTTTGTTTTGCCTCGAAAGCGGTTCACTTAGAGCTTGTGTCAGATCTAACCACTGATGCTTTTCTCTTGGCTTTTGAAAGGTTCGTCGGCAGGAGAGGCGTCCCTCGCAAAGTTTACTGCGACAACGCAACGAACTTCGTGGGAGCCGACAGGAAGCTGCAGGAGTTCCGAGCAAGATGGGAAAAGGAGGCGGAAGGCGTACGCGAATTCGCATCAAGAAAAGGATGCGAGTTTGCGTACATACCACCCAGAGCGCCTCACTTCGGCGGTCTATGGGAGGCAGGTGTCAAGTCTGCAAAGCACCTGTTCCTACGGACGGTGGGCAATGCGCTCCTGACCGCAGAAGAGCTCGGAACACTCCTGGCGAGCGTCGAGGCCGTGCTGAACTCTCGGCCACTGGGACCACTCAGCGCGGACCCCAGCGACGGCGAGGCGCTAACCCCGGGCCACTTTCTAATCGGACGGCCTCTTCTGGCGACTCCAGCTCCACCGCTCCCGGACATCGACAGCCAAACCTGCTTAAGGCGATGGCGCAATGCCTCGTGTCTCAAGCACAGGTTTTGGCAGCGATGGTCCCGGGAGTACATTTCGAGCCTCCAGGTGCGAGCGAAGTGGTTCCAGGAGGAACCCAACGTCGTCGTGGGACAACTCGTCGTGGTGGCCGAAGACAACGTGCCGCCACAAAAGTGGATACTTGGCAGGGTCACCACAACTCACGCCGGGACAGACGGGAAGGTGCGGGTGGCCGACGTCGCCACGAGTAGTGGCAATCTACGGAGGGCTATTCATCGGCTGGCGCCATTGCCCGTTGAAGGACGATGTCCCTCCAAGGGGGCCGGTGTTGGCGCAGATGCTGCTTTAGATTAAGATAGTTTAAGAGAATTATTTGAATTTTAGTTTAGGGCGAAAAGAGAGCGCGAGAGCGGCCGTTTGCGGACGTCGCCTCGCGCCCTTTTTTCGCCGCCTTAGGATTAGTTTAGCATGTAAGCCTAATTTGAAGTCAGTTGTAAAATAGAACTAAATATAAGCACAATTGTCGCCAAATCGTTCGCATTTTCCGCATTAAAAAGTTAAAAGCAAGCGTCCCATTCTTTCTTTGTTTTTAATAATTTATATAAAATAATATAAATTTTCAACCTTAAATGCCTTCCTACTGGTAACTTATAAGGTGAAAACATATGGGTAGGTTATGCACACACAAAATAAATACAATTGGAAACATTATATTGAGCCGGGTTAAGACGGGCAATACCTGCTAGTATGTAAATAAGTATGTATTAAATTTTTTAATTCAACACTAATTTGTGTCTTCAATTCCAAATATGATTGTTGTGAATGTAAAAGGTGTGTTTCTGCTTTTGTAAACTCACAAAATAGGCTTAACGATAAATGACTCTTAGATTTGTTCAGAGTATATTTGTAGCATTGTTAGCTAACACTAAAACGGTAGGTAAGTAGGTCGGAGCGGCAGCCAGGGTATACACCCCTACTCACTTAAGCCCTAGAAATTGGCCCGTTGTGATACCGCATGGACAAGTCCACTTCCCAAATGCCCGTGTTTGGCTGCATGTCTGCGCGAGTATTACGTCCATCCAGCTGCCTGGATGAACTTGAAAATGTTTATCGGCTTCCTGTTTGCTAGTACCGATAGATTTGGGAGGAGGCTGGCTCCTAGGAAGCGTTGTCTTGTCCTTGGCAAAGCCGGGCAGTTGCAGAAGAGGTGGGTTACAGTTTCCTCCTCTTCCACTTCTCTGCAGCTTTTGCAGAAATCGTTGTGATAGAGTCCTAGTATGGCGGCATGGGTGCCCACCAGCCAGTGCCCTGTGATGGCTCTGATTACAACTGAGCATTGGCTTCTGTTCAGCTTACAGAGTTCTGAAGATCGTCTCTTGTTGAGGATTGGCCACGTTTGGCGTGTGATTTTACAGGAGTCTGTGTCGGTGGTCCACATTTGATTAGCGACCGAATCAAAGTGGTTTCGAACTGACAGTTTACAGCTGGCCATCGGTGTACCGACGCTCTCCTTGTCTGGAAGGAGGGAGGCGGTGGTACCGTGTCTTGCCAACTCGTCGGCTATGCAGTTTCCCTCGATATCCCTATGGCCTGGGACCCAAATGAGGTATATTGAGAACTGTGTTGCCATCTCGTGAAGAGATATGCGGCAGTTCTGTACTGACATCGAGTTCGATGTGATGGCATTAAGGGATTTTATAGCCGCTTGGCTATCCGAGTATATGCAGATTTCCCTGATATGAGTGGCTGGGCTTGGCAGTATAAGAAGAGCTTCTTGAATGGCTATGATTTCCGCCTGGAACGCACTGTAGTGATCCGGTAGCCTGAAGGCTTTTCTGATGCCGAGTTCTTCGCAGAAGACACCCCCGCCTACGTGGTTATCCACACTTAGAACAGTCTGTATATATTTTGATGGAATTGGTTGGGCCTGGCGGGCCGAAGTTCCAATCTTCCCTAGAGAGAATGATGGTGTGAAATGGAGTATGTGGATACTCCTCTGGGATGCAGTGGTCAGTGACTGACGCTAAAACGGTAAGTCGCTGTAAATATGCGATCAGCTGAGATGGGCATGTGCCGGATGCTCTATGTACTAGAGCATCAAAACTATCGATAGTTGAATCCGTCGAAACAATCAATAATTCCATCGAAGTTTGAATGAAATTAACATAAAATTTAAATAATAACATCTTATAATTTATTGAGATCAATTAGAACAAATCATATACAAACATACATATGTACACCTGCCCGCAACGCGAAGCAAAATATGCGTAGTTCCGCTTTCGGTTTCTGCTTTAATATCGCTTACGCAGTCGTTGCCTAGCGACGGTAACTGTAAACTTTTGGCATTTTGCCTTTGAAATTAACAGGCGTAAATGATCAAAACGAAAGAAGAAGCGCGAGCCAATGACTTGCAGTTGTTGTTGTTTTTCGTTTTAAAAATTTGACTTGAAACCATAGAACATTATTTATTACAATCAGTGCTCGATTGTCCAATGTATACGTACTTACATACATACGATTGTACATATATATGGACGTACACAGGCATACATAAATATGTATGCATATATGCATGCATGTTTCTCTTTACTTTTTCATACATAGACACGAACTGTTGCTTGTTCTGTGTGTGAGTGTGTGTATATGATGTCCCCAACTATTTGATATTTGCGTTCTTTGTAATTTGTTGTTGCTGCTTAAAGTTACTAATGAAAACCGTAATGCCAAATGTACTAAACAAAGAAAATATTACTTTTAAAAATGTTAAATAATTTTTAATTAATTAACATTTCAGGCTCTGTCAGTGCAAGACGAATGAACATACATACATACATAGATGTGTACATGTACATAGATGTGTACATGTCTACATAGATGTGTACATGTACATAGATGTGTACATATGCATATACATTCACACATTAGTGTCTCACATTTTGCTTTGGCTATTTTAATCGTTTGCACGCAACTAAACGAACAGCTGCTTGTATGTGTGTGTGTATGTATGTATACTTAGTTGTCCCCAACTGTTTGATATTTTGTATTGTTTGTTCTGCCTGCATTTGTAGAATGCATATTTTGAAAATCCTTGAACGCAAAGTTATAGATTTAGTTACGTAGATTACAGTCGCCAAATTTGAAATCGATCGGATAAAAATTTATAACACAAACTTTTCATTTGAAAAGGTGAATAAATATTAAAACCCCAATAATTCAAGCTTTACCACAAATTCCACAAAATCCGAGTATGCAGTTTGGTTTGTATTCTTTTATAGATTATACAAATTAAATTTAAAGTTGATCGGTGCAGAAATGCAGAATTTTTAAACAAACTTTGGAGCTCGTTTCCCCCTCTTTGGAGCTAGAATTTTCCAAAATCCCTTCTTAGTGGGCACCTTCACTATGATAGGATCCTCGAGCCCAAATTTCAGCTCTTACCGTTTGGGCTGTGGGCTGTTGACGCGGTCTCCTTTTGTGCCCCATTTTTTTTTTACAAGAAAACTCCCATGTTTCAGTCCCCAAAAAAAAAGAAACCTAGTATACAGTTTTTCTTGTAATTTTTCTGAGAGTATACAAAATAAGTTTAAAGTTAAACAGATGAAAATTGTAGATTTTTCATACAAACTTTGGAGCTCGATTTCCCCCCTTTGGAGCTCGAATTTTGCAAAATCGCTTCTTAGTGGGCACCTACACTAAGAAAGGATACTTGAGTCCACGTTGCTGTACGTTGATCGCGAATCAGTCAGTCAGGACAAACTGTTTTATATATATAGAGATTGGGTCGGAGATACTTTCTTCTGCCTTCAATATACCCTTTTTACCCTACGGGTACAGGGTAAAAAAATTGTTTGTGTTTGTGGGGGTTGAGCCCACATGATTCTAGCATTGCTTTCTTGTTTAATCGCTCATTTTGACAGTGACAGCTCTTTCAATCACGTTATCAATGAAGGCGCCCAAGGCAAATATCAAGCAAGCCAATCGTTAAATAGAGCCAGAAACCAAAACCAAGGTCTTGGAAAACTTGGCTAAAAGTCTGCGCTTTTACGTGTTCTATAAATAAGATAAATCAATATACTAAATTGTTTTAGTATTATTATGTTAAGAACCTACCAAATTATTGGGAGTACATGCGGAAGACCTCCCACTTAAATGAGTTCATTAAGCTTTCAGTATTTGCGTGAATACAGGTGCAGCTAAGTCATGGCGACAATTTGGAATATGACTGGCAAATAAGTGATTTTCGATGTCAATCCACTGCAATTTGCAAAATCACATAAATTCAAATTAGATTAAGTTATAAAATGTACAAGCTTAAATTAAATTATATGCACAGGTTCATCATTCGTCCACAAGAACATTAATTTTGAACTGTGTCAAATTTTTTGATGAATGTGGTTGACATGTAGGTAAAGATCGAACTTTTGAATTTAATTTAATTAGGCGATATTTGATCCACCATATGCATGAGCGCGCGCAGGATGTGGTGTCGAATATTCACAATTATGGCCGTCCAGATCTCTTCAGGTGCTATTCGAAGTGAGTGACATCAAAGATAATTTATGTCTTTGCCGGTCACATACCGAATGGTAATGACGAAATAGCAGCTCTTGTATTAATCAAAAATTGAAAGCACGGATGGAATTGTGACACGTGCAGTAATTGGAGATATTCGTTCATGGTCAAAAAGATGTCTTCCGCATGGTTGAGCAGCAATAAAACCATTTGTACGCATTAATGGATAACTAGAAATTTAAACCAATTTCATTTAAACATTTTCCCCAAGTCAAGTCGTATCGATCAAGGAAAGAATTGTGCATTCCAAAAGTTATTTCGAAAATTGTGAACACCTTTATTGGTTGTGAAGGTTTTTGAGCCTATACAAAGCCCTTCAAATCTCACGTATGTATGTATGTACATACATATCTACATATCCATATAAATTTATGTACATACATATGTACATATATCTAACCAATTTTATGCACAAAACTTTAATAATAAGTTATAGGTTTAAAAATTATAGAAAACGGGTTGAGTATAGTGAAATCGCTCGCATTAATCATCACACACAGTGTCTGCCTGGAGCGTCATGCCCAGCTATAAATACATACATACATATATACAAATGACACTGCGTGCTTTTCAAACTTACAAAAATGTTTAATTTTGTCTATGTCCGTTGTATTAAATGTATATATATGTGGATCACGCGTTTTGTTATGCTGATTTTTGTTATATTTGACTATAAATTTGTCACGAGTTTAAGATTGCAGTAAGAAACGAGTTGCTAATAATCATTAGGGCTCTTGAAAAATAATCGAATTAATTAAAAGTCGATATATGTATTATGTATGTATATGTATTATGTATATTATGAACAATTTTGAAATGCATAGCATTATACCAAGAACGTATCGTTTGTAAAAACGAAATCCCTAATTCACGTGATTCTTAAAAAACCGCCTTACGAATCAGCTGTTTATGGTTTTGTTCATTAACATAAAAAATATAATAAAAAAAGTATACCTTGTCGTTTTTTCGAAAGAAAAATTGTAAATATGCCATTGTGTTATTCGCAAATAAAGACCATACAAGAGCATTGATATGTTATTTTAAAATACTTACTGATGCAAAACAGCCGATTTTCGATACAAATGTCAAGGGTCGATAACTCTAGCTGAAATAGTACAGTACAGTGTAACTGAGGCCTTACACTTTTAACCTTTGTGGAATTTTGAAAACGTTCCAGTTTGATCAAAGAGTTAGTTTGGAATGAATTTAGTAATACAATTTAGCGTATTTTGCCTTAAAGATAGTAACGGAAGGATTTAAATGGAAAAGTTGATATATACAAGTATCATATATTAATATTATTATTTTTACAGCAATTTTTGTTTTTTTTTGCTTTTTTCTGTCGTAATTACTTCGGCTGTTAGCGCGAAAATGTTGTGGAAGTGCAGGGTGTTGCATTGGGTTGGTCACAGTAAAAAAAAATCAAAGTGCCAGCGCTGCGGGAGGCGACGAAATTTCGCAGCAGCGCCGGGTTGTGTCCCGATAGCACCACAAAATAGTGAAACATCAAGGCCGCGACGGACGGTTGCAAAAGGGACAAAGAAATCCACAGACGCACGATATCCGGCCTATATAAGGCAAGCCACAACAAGCCTGATTTTGGGGCGACCGTTCAGACCAACGAGGCGTCGACCTCAATAAGAAAAGGACGTGTAACCACGAAAATATACATATGTAGAAACCAGAAGCAGTTCCAAGGTGAGCACGACAAAAAAATTATATATGCATATAAGTAATGCAAATATGAAAATATATATACATATATAAGAGTATGCAAGTATATATACATATATGAATATGCAAAAATGTACCTACCGGATGTCTAAAGCTCTTAATTGTTCAATGGTGTAGGGATTATTGCCATACATCGCGCGGATAAAAGGTCCGCGTGGGAACGGTGTGTATATTGGCAGAAGCAGCACCGGCGCAACATTGATGGCGTCACAATAAGCGCTAGCGCTAACTTCATCGTAGTAGCCGCACCAACAGCAGCGTTCGGAAGCCGTCAGCGTGCCAAAGCCAGCAGCCATAGTGGCAACGGCAGCACCAGCAGCACCGTCATCAGCCGCAGCGCAACAGCACCAGCAGCCCAAAGCGCAAAGCACCGGCAACACCATCGACAGCCCGTACCAGCGTCGGCTACGGCTGCATCATCAGCGGCACCGTCATCAGCCGCAGCAGCAGCAGCGCAACAGTGTAGCGTGTAACGTCTAATCGCTTGCTCAGCGGCTACCAAGGACTGTTTAACTGTCTGAGACTGGCGCACGCTCAGTTTTCCGGCTCTAGCTCGTCGGCTTTGGGGTGGGAATCCATCCAGCTCAGAAATAAATATGTCGGGTGCTACTCTAACTATTACATTACAATATTAAAAAAATAAAGGGAGCGTGCTAGTTGCTAGCTTATAGAAAATTAGGGACAGACCGAATAATAAAGTATATATGGGATAGAATAGGTTGAAGACGGCGTTTATGTGCGATATGCTATAACCACTGCTGTGCTTGTGGATAAAATTCGCCCACCCAACCATGGTCATCATTGCCAAGCTGAAAACATGTTATTAATATACGGATGACCCCTTTTTTTTAAACCCTACACAGAAGCGTTGGCCAGCATGAGTTCAATGTTTACTTATATTTATTCCATCGTTACTTAATAGCTAATAATCAGACAAACAAATCATATGGCATAAGTACAAATAAATAGATTTTAGAACAGCTGTGTCTTATGCTCAAGCTGTATTTTATTATTGCTTATGCAAAAAGAAGTATGAAAGAAAATATGAAAAAAAAACTTAAGAGAAGTTTTATAATTGCAAGAATTAACGCAATCGATCAGAATAACTGGACATTATCCGCGTGAGAGCAGTACTCTTTCAAAAACTATTCGCTCTCTATTTAGCTCTTCCGATGCGAAGGCACACAAGCAGGGAGTAAATTAATGCCGTTTTAAATATTTATTTCTGGCTTGACGTTGCTTAGCGCAGAAGCTTGCACATTAATAAATGCGTTTGGATAAAAATTACAAGTTACAAACTTACCCCACTCCTAGCCGGTGATGAAAGCGCTTCCATTTGGGCGGTGGGCTAAATATGTGGCATTAAGTTATGCCTAACTGAAAATTCACTCACAACAACAAAAATAATTTAACACAAAAAAAACTAAGCACAATTTACCTCTGCCTTCGCATAGCAGAATTATGTGACGGAGAAAAAAAAAGAAAAAAAATAACATTAATAATAAAAAAAGAATCATTAGATTACTTATATATATAAATACACGTAGTGCATTATTCTTTCGTTGAACAAAAAAAACTAACACTATAACTTAAACACTATTTCCGCTTAGTCGCGGACCGACAAATATGCGGCGGTTTGCCGGCGGTAACGCTGCACTTGCACTAATTCGGCAATGTCGCTATTCTTTCCGTACGCCGGTGCCGCTAAGTGGTTGCGCTCTTTTGTTCCTCCCACCGTTTACTCAAATGAGGTTCAAAGTCCGCTGCTCATGCGCGGGCAAATTCAAATTCAGGGAATTGAGCCACTGCGAGTCGCTTCTTCGGAATTTGTTTTTTTTTTGCAATATTAACTGCTGCCGCCCCCCAATAAAATTTGTTTGGTATTACGCACCAAGTCCTGTAACCAATTTTGTACTTATATGGACTGCCTACACTGTAACCGCTGCATTAAAATCTTACCCCTTGTCCTTGGCGCAGGTAAAGAAAAATATTAAATTTTCCTCGTTCCAATTTAAATTCGCTACGTTGGCACTTAAACAACAATATTTACACCACGTAGGTTAACGAAGTAAATTTTGAAATTTGGTTAAATTTGAAACCATTTTAGGATTACAAATAGAAACTGCACTTTCACGTTTCACGGCTTCAACTCCACTGAAATTGTGATGGCGGCCTTACTATGATGGGACAGCGTCTGGGGAATTTAGAAATTCCAGAGAGAGGCTTTCTCCCTTTGCAACACATCCAACTCCCATTGCAACCCACAGCAAATTACGCTATCGTCAGCTAGGTGGCGGTATTAAGCCCAGCGCTTCTCAAACTACGCCTTAATGAGAAATATAGCTACAAGCGCCACTACAAATCCCCCCTGCCAAGATCAGACTAGGGGATGGTTCGACCCAAAGGCTGATACCGCTTGTAGCTGCACGATTTGCTACTGCCGAATATCTTTGGCATGGTATTTGCCTATACTGCGACCTTGCATATCCTCAAGCTCATAAATTGAATTTCCCAGCTTTTTACGCACCCGGGCTTTTACAAAACGTGGCCCAAATTTAGCATTAAAGCCGGTTTTCGAAGTTACTGGCCTTAAAGTTCCGTCGAAAGATTTCTTGACCCACTTGATATAGTACTTTTGTGGCCCTCAAATCGTATTGTCTTTTATTCCTATCATGCTTATTCTGCCTGTTTATATTCGCTTTTTCCCACACAAGTTCACGTGAGTCATTGCGATCGAGCATCAGCGAGCGGTCTTCGAGCAGCCCCAATTTGCGTAATAATGAATACGTTAACCCACAATTGACCATGTGCTGCCCAAAAACCATATAATATGGTGTTACTCCGATACCAGAGTGTACAGCCGACCGTAAGGCACAACAAATTTGGCTTAGATACTCATCCCAGTCCTTCTGATCAGGCCTCACATAAGATCTAAATGCTGCTATTACAGAACGATTCACTCGCGCGGCTGCATTAGCTTGGGGAGCGTGTACTGCTGTCAACATGTGCGTTATTTGGAACCGCTGCAACAAGTTTTGAAAAGAAACTGCTCTAAACTGAGACCCATTATCTGAAACAATCGTTTCAGGTACTCCGTACGTGAGAAACAAATCGTCTTCTAGGTATTTAATTACCACATCCGCAGAAATTTGTTTGACTGGTTTTAGAAAGACGTACTTTGAAAAGTGGTCTAAAACAATAAATATGCCTATATGACCACTACGGGATCGGGGGTATGGCCACAGGAAGTCTATATAAAGCCTTTGGAAAAATCTGTGCGATTCTGGCGAATTTCCCATGGGTGGCCTTAGTATTTGGTTGGGCGCCTTTGAAGACTTACAAACCTCACAAGCATTTATGTATGTTCTAACGTCATTTACCAAGCCTGGCCAAAAGTAGTACCGCCTCACACGCTCTAACGTTTTATGTATGCCACCATGCGCAGCCAAAGGACTGTTGTGAGCATTAAACATAACTTCCTTAATTAGTTCCGACGGCCCCCAGAGCTTCCAGGCATACTCATCATGCATTTGGTCTCCAGTTAGATGTTCAGCACGACGATAAATTAAACCATCTTCAACTTTTAAATCCGGTAATTTGTCCTGCATCCCTTTTATGCGTTCGCCTAGTTCAATATATTTTTCCGATTTAAAATAGTCAGATTTTAGGTCGATAATGAGTCCATTTTTCAGATCTATTGCTGCTATCTGGTACAACATTCAACTTTCCTTTCCGGTGCTGTATTTTAAATGTATAGCCCTGCAATCTCAAAGCCCACCTTGCCAGCCTAGTGCTCAGATCCGTTTGAGACATTAGCCATTTTAATGAAGCGTGGTCCGTTATGACCGTGAACTCATGGCCCTCAACATATGGTCGAAAACTTTTAATTGCCACCATGGCTGCTAAGCATTCTTGCTCCGTTACCGAATAATTCCTCTGCGCCTTGTTAAGCTTTTTGGACATATACGCAATCGGACATTCATCTCCTTCCTCTGACATTTGTACTAAAACGCCACCCACACCTGACTTACTGGCATCGCAGTGAATAAAGAAGGGCTTAGAAAAATCAGCACTTCTCAGTACTGGGGCTTCACTCAGTTTGCATTTGAGCAGCTCGAAAGCCTTTTTAGCGTCTTCAGAAAAGATGAATTTTCGTTTTGGAGTGATAGAAGCATAGTTAGGTATAAACTTCCGATACCATCCAGTCAAACCTATAAATCTTCTGAGTGTTCTCAGCGTTTTCGGTACTGGGAAGTCGGTGATTGCAGATATTTTAGCGGGATCTGTTCTAATTCCTCCATCGCCCACTATATGTCCTAAATAATTAACACGCTTCGTGCAGAAGTTGCTCTTGCCAATATTTATTGTTAAGCCAGCTCTTTTTATATGTAATGACAGTTCCCTTAATACCTCCAAATGCCTGCCAAAACTGTCGGACACCACCAGCAAATCATCTAAATATATGAATACTTCATTACGAAGGTAAGGCGGTATGACGTTGTCCATTAGACGAGACATAGTTTGGGGTGCGTTGCATAGGCCAAAAGGCATTACTTAAAAATGGTACAGTGGTCTACCTGGCACAGTAAACGCCGTTTTATCTCTTAAAGCTATATCCAGAGGGATTTTCGACTCTTCAGTCACTCCTAATTCCAATATTCAGTCTACTTCCCCATATATTAGTTTCTCGACCGCTGGTGAAACTGAAAAGTGCCGCTGTTTAATAGGTTTTGCGTCTCCCACATCAATAACATGGGCCAATAGGTTTGTTTTTCCTAGTCCCTGCTGAGCAAAAGATGGAAATAAATTAACTACATTGGCTAGTTTTAAGCGTTCTATTTCGTTTAACTCGTGTTTTACAGTGCTAAGATTCAACTCTGAAATATTCAGTTGAGATATACATCTAGTCGCAAGGACGGAATTATATAAATAGTTATTGACTTCCGCTCGCCATTGAAAACTACATCAGTATTCATTTTCCCTTTAATTATTTGTTTGCCTCCATCCGCCGTACTAGCAACTGAGTGCACTGGTTTTACTGTTGCCTCATTATTAAGAACCTTTTCGGCAAAATTGCCGCCAATACAACTAATTGCTGCACCTGAGTCTAACAGTCCACGGACAGTGGTGTTAAACAATTCCACTGTAATGAATGGTCTGGGGTCGCTGTCTTTGCTGACAATTGTACAAATATGCTTTAAATCACGTCCAAGACCTTTCCTTTTTTCCCAAAATGTCTTGATGCGTTTGCTACTGCGTGACTTAAATTTCTTAAAAGTTTGAACAAATTGTATTTTATTATTTTGCAGGTTTTGTAAATGTTGTAACTTTTTGTGTAAAAGATTGGATGCTGTAGCAACTAAAATTTCTGGGTTCAGAGATGATTTAACTTCGTCCCTAACTAAATCTACATTAACGCTAGTGCTATTTACTCTGTGTTTGTTGATTGAGTTCTGAGCACACGAGAGACTCTCCCCTTTTTCTGAAGCCTCTGTGCGCTCACTATTGAGTTTTTTGCGCATTTAGGGCAGCTCGGTTTGTAAGTGTTTGCAGCACCGCACCCATAACAAAACACACGCCTTTCTGTCTTGGTATCTGTGTCCTTCTCTCTTGCAATTCCAGCATATTAGTGCGATTGCCTCTACATTGCCGTCTATTTCATCACCAGAGCCTTCACCTTCAGACATAATTAGATCCTGTTGTAACTCGGCCAGATCTCTTTTAAATGGATTCTTTTTAATATAGTTTTGTGTTTGCCTAATGTCCTTTAAAAATGTTTCTCGCCTCCTGCACGCTTCTCGTAGCTCAGAAACAGAACTTATTTCAACATTTAAAAGCTCGTGTCGAATTTCAGGCCGCAAGTTGTTCCTTAATATTCTTACCAACTTGCTGTTACCTAATGGATATTCCATTTTGTCCGTTAAAGCAATAATAGCGTCATAATATTGATCGAAACTTTCATTTGACTCTTGTTTTCATTGTCTTATCAAATCTTCAATGTCCCCGTCATCTCTGCCGTCTCGAAATTGTTTTCTTAAGGCAGTACACAGAAAATCCCAGCGGATTTCTCCTACACTTTTGTGGTGTCGCCAGTAAAATTCGTTTGCTTTACCTTCAAACAAAGCACTAGCATTTCTACACATGACCATAAAATTGCTTTCTAAAGTCTCGTGCGTCAGTGCTTCTACTCGGTAAATAAAGTTGTCTACAGACAATCCTGATCCTGTGAATTTTATTTTCCACGCACTCATAATATGACCCACTTTGTCATTTCTGTGCATCAAATCAGAAGTTGCGCTGCCTGTACGAGATGTGTCTATTCTTGAATGTGCCCTTTGCAGCTGCGGCTGCTCATTGACTGACAACAACTGATCCACAGTGGGACGTTCAGAACGATTTTGGACGTTTTGTGTCTCTAAGCCAAGACGCTGTACACAAGCGGATACGTTTGCCTCGATCAAACGAGACATTTGCTCCGTTAAAGCTGTTAACAACTCATTTTGCATTTGCATAAAGGCCTCCTGATTTGCCATGATCGCAGAATTTGATGTTGAGGCTATCTCTTCCCCAACTCGGCCTGAATTTTGCTCACTGCCAGCCCTTGATTGAGCTTGCGAACGACTTTGTGAACGTGTGTTATAGGCACCGCCTTGAACTTGGGATGCGGTTGTGGTCAAGCAGACAAAATTGCAATTAGGACACGTATTAACAGTTTTAAAATGATTGGAAATGCAGGCCTTATGAAAATGATGGTTGCATTTTGTCTTATAAAATTCTGCTGGATTTTGCACTTCCCCATCACAGAGTCCGCACACAGTTTTATTGCGCTCTGAAACCGCATCAGAATTATCAAACGAACGATTTACTGCCATCCTAAATGACACCTACTAAAATGCCAACAGCTGCTAACAATTTACCTCGCCAAAAATTAAGCAAACGACCTTGCTATTTGTAACAATAAGTGTGCAAAGAGAGAACAAAAAGAGTGCGCACGATCAGCTGTGTGATACTATTGTTAACGGCACTGGTTAGACTAATTTATGCTGATAAAGCTCAACAGCTCACAGTTTGTCACGCAAAGTGAATGTTATGTATGTATATAATCAAAACCAAACACAAATAAAAGGAAAAATAAATAAAATTGCTGTTAAACATAAATATAATAAAATTATGCGATACAATATTCATTAAATAATTTGAACTCATGCTAACCTGGCCTCTATGTAAAGTCTTAAACACTGCACATGAAACCTCGATTTGAAAAATACAGTTGAAAGGTCAGAATTAAAACTAATGATTGTGGCAAGCAAACATTTTATAAAACAATTTATTTTAGCTTTGTCCAATGCAATCATTTCGCTTGATAGATTTTAATTCAAGAGAGTCTATAAAATCAGTTATTCGTCGTGGTCAAAAGAATTTTCGAAATGTTCTTTATGATGTCCAAAGCGCTCAATCACTGACTCAATAGACTTTGAGGCGAAGAAAAAAAAATCAGAAATTCCTACCCTTTGTATTTTATATCCGTGGTAAGGTAATGTCTCGAAAGTCATTTAACCAAAAGTCCTATGCGTCTATAACATATTTAGAGAAGAAATGTATTGCTTCCTTAGTAATTGGGAATAATCGTGGATAGGTGACAAACTAAGTGTTTACTTCTACCTATATTCCAAGCGCTTAATTACCCATATACCTCGTATGCAATAAAAGGTAATCATTTGTTTTACTTTTTTAAATGTGGCCAAATAAAGAATACTATATATTCTACTACCCTGTCATCCAAACAGTTAATAAATAAGACAAATGATTTTATAAGAAAGTACGATTGAAAGAAAAGTGAGTAAAGAATTAAATTTAAAAAGTGAACACATTGTAATAAACAAAATGTTTTAAAACAATGAGGCCACACTTGTTGGGCGCCATTTAATATTTCTAATATAATTATAAATGTAGCGTGTAACGTCTAATCGCTTGCTCAGCGGCTACCAAGGACTGTTTAACTGTCTGAGACTGGCGCACGCTCAGTTTTCCGGCTCTAGCTCGTCGGCTTTGGGGTGGGAATCCATCCAGCTCAGAAATAAATATGTCGGGTGCTACTCTAACTATTACATTACAATATTAAAAAAATAAAGGGAGCGTGCTAGTTGCTAGCTTATAGAAAATTAGGGACAGACCGAATAATAAAGTATATATGGGATAGAATAGGTTGAAGACGGCGTTTATGTGCGATATGCTATAACCACTGCTGTGCTTGTGGATAAAATTCGCCCACCCAACCATGGTCATCATTGCCAAGCTGAAAACATGTTATTAATATACGGATGACCCCTTTTTTTTAAACCCTACACAGAAGCGTTGGCCAGCATGAGTTCAATGTTTACTTATATTTATTCCATCGTTACTTAATAGCTAATAATCAGACAAACAAATCATATGGCATAAGTACAAATAAATAGATTTTAGAACAGCTGTGTCTTATGCTCTAGCTGTATTTTATTATTGCTTATGCAAAAAGAAGTATGAAAGAAAATATGAAAAAAAAACTTAAGAGAAGTTTTATAATTGCAAGAATTAACGCAATCGATCAGAATAACTGGACATTATCCGCGTGAGAGCAGTACTCTTTCAAAAACTATTCGCTCTCTATTTAGCTCTTCCGATGCGAAGGCACACAAGCAGGGAGTAAATTAATGCCGTTTTAAATATTTATTTCTGGCTTGACGTTGCTTAGCGCAGAAGCTTGCACATTAATAAATGCGTTTGGATAAAAATTACAAGTTACAAACTTACCCCACTCCTAGCCGGTGATGAAAGCGCTTCCATTTGGGCGGTGGGCTAAATATGTGGCATTAAGTTATGCCTAACTGAAAATTCACTCACAACAACAAAAATAATTTAACACAAAAAAAACTAAGCACAATTTACCTCTGCCTTCGCATAGCAGAATTATGTGACGGAGAAAAAAAAAGAAAAAAAATAACATTAATAATAAAAAAAGAATCATTAGATTACTTATATATATAAATACACGTAGTGCATTATTCTTTCGTTGAACAAAAAAAACTAACACTATAACTTAAACACTATTTCCGCTTAGTCGCGGACCGACAAATATGCGGCGGTTTGCCGGCGGTAACGCTGCACTTGCACTAATTCGGCAATGTCGCTATTCTTTCCGTACGCCGGTGCCGCTAAGTGGTTGCGCTCTTTTGTTCCTCCCACCGTTTACTCAAATGAGGTTCAAAGTCCGCTGCTCATGCGCGGGCAAATTCAAATTCAGGGAATTGAACCACTGCGAGTCGCTTCTTCGGAATTTGTTTTTTTTTTTGCAATATTAACTGCTGCCGCCCCCCAATAAAATTTGTTTGGTATTACGCGCCAAGTCCTGTAACCAATTTTGTACTTATATGGACTGCCTACACTGTAACCGCTGCATTAAAATCTTACCCCTTGTCCTTGGCGCAGGTAAAGAAAAATATTAAATTTTCCTCGTTCCAATTTAAATTCGCTACGTTGGCACTTAAACAACAATATTTACACCACGTAGGTTAACGAAGTAAATTTTGAAATTTGGTTAAATTTGAAACCATTTTAGGATTACAAATAGAAACTGCACTTTCACGTTTCACGGCTTCAACTCCACTGAAATTGTGATGGCGGCCTTACTATGATGGGACAGCGTCTGGGGAATTTTGAAATTCCAGAGAGAGGCTTGTCTGCAGAAAAAAAGAAGAGAAATAACATTAATACAAGTGCGTTCCAAAGTAAACAGGACTTTTTGAAGCTAGCGCCACCTGGAAGTGAAGTTATTGCGTTTTAAGTGTCAGTATGTTTGTGTTATCGGTGCGAAAATGAGCTTCGAAAAAAAGAGCCAACATTAAATTTTGTTTTAAAATTGGTAAAACTTTTACCGAAATTGATGAAACAAGTTTATGGCGATGATTGCCTATCCCGTAGCAGAGTGCACGAGTGGTTTCAACGTTTTCAAAGTGGTCGTGAGGACATAAATGACGATCAACATGTGGGCCAATTAATATCCGTGATCACCGAAAAATACATCAAAACTGTGCGTGAATTCATCAAAAATCAACCGAAATCATCATTGAAATTGATGGAAATGGAATTGAACATCTCCAAAACATCGATTTATTGCATTTTGACCGAACATTTGGGCTTACGAAAAGTGTGTGCACGGTTTGTTCCGCACAAATTGACTGACGACCAAAAATTGCTCAAAAATCAACTGATTGTGACCGATTATTTGACCAAAAATCACATTTTAACCATTAACCACTCGCCGTATTCACCTGATTTGGCACCGTGCGACTTTTACCTTTTCGGAAAACTACATTTGGCCATGAAAGTAAACCGCTATGCTGACGTTGATGCCATCCAACAGGCGGCGACCGCCATCCTCAACGCTATACCGACAAATGACCTATAAAAGTCGTTCGATAACCTTCTTGAACGTGCAAAACGTTGTATTCAGGAGGAAGGAGACTATTTTGAAGGCGACCAATAAATTTAAAAAAAAAGTGGATAGCGGTCGTGGGTTCAAGCCCCACTCATGGCGAAAGCATAACTCCCGAACTAACTTTCTTCTCTCGATAAACTCCCCGAAATACATGCCTTCACCGTCGTGGTCATTTTAATAACCACCAAACACATCCATCCACGCTATCTGGACAGCACCAACAGTAGCCCCCCCAAGATGCCTCTCCCCGGCGGCGACAGGTGGCAGCCCCACCACTAGGATACGTCACATCTGGCCAATCACCAGTTCGATTGACAATTCACTGATTACCGAAACTGATACAAGCGAAATAAAATCCAAGCGGCTGCACTTCGATGACGACCATAGGCAAAAACGGACAAGAATCTGACAATGGAACGTGAGAACTCTAAAGGAACCATCCAGGCTAGCACAAGTTGAAGGAGAAATGGACCTGGCGACGGACCACCCTTCAGGAATTAATCCCATAACAACATCACATGGGACACAGCTAGACAGACGGCCAGAAATAGAGTTCAATGGAAAAGCGCTTGTAAGTGGACTAAAAAGGAATTATAAAAAAAATATATATATCCGTGAGGACATATCTGTCGTTTGGTAAAACTTTTCTTTTAGTATGTATGGGCCTCTATATTTAGGAACAAACTTTTTATTGGTACCAATTGTTGTGTCAATATTTCTCATTACAACAAAATCACCTTCGGAAAATTTTGCGTGTTCTTTGTGTTTTTTTTTTCTTCAAAATACAGAGCACTTTTCTTTTGGTGGTTTTCACTCTTCTCAAAGGCTTCTTTGCGTATGGAATCTAAATGACGATTTGTTGGCGAATCAATTTGGTCTTCCAAATATTCCGTCAATGCGTCAATATCGCAACCTCTTTGCTGAACCCCAAACAATAATTTTGACGGAAGCTCACCTGTACCGGAATGCTTTGAATTTTTTATAGCATATTCGACTTTAACAAGGAGTTTATTCCAATCTGAATGTTGCACTGGCTCACTAATTTTAGCTAACATTGCTTTTATTGTTGACCCTTTCGACTTGACTATTTGCTTGCGGTGATGCTGTTGCTACTTTTATATGTTCAATGTTATTTTCTAAAAGGAATTTATCAAAGTCCAAAGACGTAAAACATGAACCTCTGTCACTAACAATTTCACGTGGTCTGCTATAGTATTCGAAAAATTTTGAAAGACATAAGTATATTTACTTCTTTTGTACTAGTGCTGTTCACAGGAAATAATTTTACGAATTTCGTAAATCCATCAATAACAACTACAAGTAATATATGTTTCTTTTTGTTGAAATAATAGAAGAAAGAGGGCCAAAGTGATCAATATGTATGGTATCAAATGGGATCGATTGGTTGGGGATATTATGAAGGGTTCTATTATTTGCATGTGCAGGCACAGTAAACATAATACATTTTAAACAGTTTTGAATAAACGAATCAAATTTGGTTTTCATATTCGGAAACCAATAGTGTTTTGCTATTTCTTTTAAGCATTTCTCGGTCCCTAGGTGGCACAATTTCTCATGAATCCTTCTTATTAAATGTGTTTCCATTTCTTCTGGTACATATAACAAGTCAATATCATCTTTACCTTGTCTATATACAATGCCGTCACTTAAAACAAAATTCTTAACAATACCATGCTCCCATTTATTTCTAAGCTCTGTAATATTTCTATCTCGATTTTGTGTGAGTTGAATTTGAAAATTAATATCGTCACTGTCAATAACTGCAATTATTTTATCTTTGTTCACGTCTTCCTCAATGGTCACTGTTGGTTCGTACTTAAATTCTTGTTGAATAGCTGAAGAGTATCTACTTAAAGCATCCACATGTTGCATATATTTTCCACTACGATGTTTCCTAGTACAATTATAGATAGCAATCTCCATAGCCCATCTTGCTATAGCTGAATTCATTCCTCTTCGCTCAAGACATAATACTAGTGCATTGCAGTCTGAAACAATAGTATACGGTATATCCTCTATATAAATACGAAATTTTTTCAATGAATAGTATACAGCTAATGTTTCTAATTTGAAACTTTCCATTCACGATTCTTGTTTAGTTGTCTCCGCGAAAAATATGCAATCGGATGAAATTTCCCGTCGTTTTGTTTCTGTAGTAAAATTCCTCCAAATCCGTCACTACTTGCGTCACAGTGCAATTCAGTTTCTCGATTTGGATTATAAAGAGCTAATATAGGAGACGAAATCAATTTTTCTCTAAGGTATTCAAAAATTGCAACACACTCATCATTAAGTTCAAATCTCGTAAGTTCTTGCAATGGCTTCACGACTTTTGAATATGCTGGAATAAATCTTCTAAAGTATGAGAATAATCGTAAGCACTTTTGCATTTCATGTCGGTCTCTAGGTAATGGAAGATGTTTTATTGTAGAAATGTGCTCGTTATTTGGACTTATTCCTTTTCCACTTACGGTATATCCCAAGAACTCTATGCTTGTATATGCGAATTGGCACTTACTAATTTTTATTTTTAGTCTATACTCTGCCAGAAGTCGTAACACTTTGCCCACTGTTCTGAAGTGGTCGTCAATTGACTTTGAACCTATAGCTATATCGTCCATATATACAACTACGTCACCTTCACGAATCAACGGCTGTAATATGAAGTTTATAAATCTCATGAAAACAGCTGGTGCATGCATAAGTCCAAAAGGGACTCTGGTGTACTCGTATTGGCCATTAAGCGTGACAAAAGATGTATACTGCACTGAAGTTTCTGCTACTCTTACTTGATGGTAACCACTTTATGGTTTCCTTCCATTCTTTCTAAGCAATCATCTATAAGGGGCAATGGATATCCATCTCGGATAGTTAATTTGTTCAATTGTCTATAATCAACACACATTCTTTTTTCTCCTGATTTTTTCTTTACCAGAACTATTGCCGAAGTATAGGGTGAATTGCTAGTTCTAATGTATCCCTTAGTCAATAAATAGTCAATTGTATTTTAAACATCTTGCTTTTCTTGGTATGATAGCCTTCTTGGAACAGACCTCACAGGTTCATCAGAATTGAGTTTTATATTCATTTCATAACGATGATCAATAGTTGGAATGTTGTGCAAATCTAAATAATTCGATTTGATTAAAGCAATAAGTTTTTCTTTGTGTTCAATATTCAATTTGGGGTCAATATTATATTCTTCAAATAAATAAATATATAAATATACGGAACATCTGTTTCATTAATGTCTGTGTTTTCACAATTTACGATTGTAATATTTTGTTGTACCAAATCATCAATATTTGTTAACAATTTCGTTAAATTCAATGTGTCCTTTCCAATGTCTTCCATCTCATTTTTTTCTAAATTTGGCAACATCACTTTTTCCTAAAACACTGTTGGTCAATTGGTCATTAACAATTTCTTTACAGAGTTCACTATCACTATTGTCATTCAAAACACCACCTTTTAGTTCAATACACTTTTTACAATTTTTAAGACAATTAATTTTATTCAATGTAGTAAATCCTAACCCATAAGATTTCAAAAAGTTCCGGCCTAGTAATGCTTCAGTCACAATGCTGTTTGGAATACGCTCGAAATCTGAGATCCATTCGTTTGCCGTTTCCAAGCCATTGCCATAGAAAGGCGCAATCGATTGCTTAATCAGTTGGATATCTGCTACAATTTTTATACTCTGTACATGAAATGTACAAGAGTATATTAGGTTTGCGCGAGCTGAAAAATGTAACAGGCAGAAGGAGGCGTGGTAGACCCCACAAAGTATATATATTCTTGATCAGCATGACAAGACGAATCGATTTAGCCCTGTCTGTCTGTCTGTCCGTCCGTATGATCACCTAGATCTCAGAGACTATAAGAGCTAAAGACACCAAATTTTGCACAAAGATGCCTTATGTGTGTGCGCTTCGTTTCATTTTTTTGATTTTCCCCCCCACTTCCCCCTATGGGGGTTTTCCCGATTTTCCATTCGTATAATCGCCTATATCTCGGAGACTATAAGACCTAGGAACACCAAAGTTTAGTCCCAGATGCCTTGTGTGAATACGCAGAAAATATATATTTCGGAATTTCCCTCCCTCCCCCCATCGCCCCAGCAAATCGTAATTTCCAATTCTTGGAATTTCGAACGCAAATCTTACAAATACTTCCAGTTTGTGATTATGTGTCCGTATGCCAAGTTTCACTATGATAGACCGATTTAACAAGAAGTTATAGCCATAAATATATTTGCTACCCAAGCGCTGCCCACAGCTGTTCTTGATATTGCTGTTTGGTTGACTGCAAACATGTTCATACAGACACGAATAGACGCGCATAGACATTGATACGCTCACATAGACTCAATAGCTTTGTATATGCGCAAGTATACACCCATTACGTTAGTTCGAATACCGATAAAATCGATCACAATTTGTTTTTAATTTTCTTAGTTTTTTACATTTCTACAATTATTCTAAACATATGTACAGAGTATTTCAAAGTCGGGACACTCGACGTTAGCTTTTTTACTTGTTTTATATAAAAGACCTGCATGCCAAGCATTGTACAACATTCTTTGCGTTCAAGTGCATTTACGATTTCCCATTCACATTCCATATTGCTATATGAAGGTCTACTTGCAAAACTTGTTCACTAGCAACATTATCATGTTGAGTAAGTTGTTCCCTCTGATAGATTGTTCAATTCTATCTAATGCTGATTTTTCTTGTGTTAAAGCCTCATCTCGTAGTATTTGCGCCTAATTTGCTTGATTTGAGTATGTATTTTCATGGCTTGGTTTTGTTAGAATGTTTGGGGTTGATCTCAGTCTATCACGAGTCGCAGTTGTCGCTGACCTGCTAATGGGTGCCATGGGCTTATTTCTGGTAATGCCTTGGTAAACTCTGCAGCCTTTATAGGTGGCAGCATGATTCTCATGGCAGTTGGCACAAGGTGCTGGTGAATTCTTTTCTTTAGGACAGTTGACGCTTGTTGGGTTCTCAGCACATCTAACACACTTGAATCTTTTCTTGCAATATGATTTGGTGTGCCATATCATTCACTTTCCTTGGTGGTTTAATTGTAACTATGCCATTGTTAATATGTTTTATATTGTAGATCTCAGTGTTGTACTTTTACGGTTCTTGGTCTATGAAAAACATTGGCAGTACGGCTTTTAATACTATGCACCCCCTAACTTCTTGCCCTGCAATTCTATTGCGTTCTTAATTGTTTGAATGTTTTTGGCTACAACCCTAAATGCCCGGCCCTGCTTGAGCTAAAATGTCAAGTAGTCTATTTTATCAATCTTTAGAAATGACTTGACTTGTTTCCTGTATTTTTCAACTTTCTTCACAATGATGCGAATGTGACCATCTCGCTGTGACTTATAGGTGAATTCAGAGGTGTTTAAGTATGGCCTAAGGAAAAAAAGCAATCCATTTATATCACTAACATTAGGGATAACAAGTAAAAAAGCTAAAGTCGGGTGACCCGACTTTGAAATACTATGTACATATGTTTACAATAATTATAGAAAATAAAAAAAATTAAGAAAATTAAAAAAAAAAAATTTTGATCGATTGTACCTTTCTCGGTATTCGAACTCACGTAAAGGGTGTATAATTGCACATTTACATAGCAATTGCGTCTGTGTGAGTGTATGTATGCCTATGCGCATCTATTCGTGTCTGTGTAAACATGTGTGCAGTCAACCAAAGCACCAGCATCAACAACAGCCGCGGGCAGCGCTTGAGCAGCGCTGCAGCAGCAAATATATTTATGGCTATAGCTTCTCGTTAAATCGGTCTAATTCCAAGAATTACGGGAGTTAGAGATTTTTGGGGGAGACGGGGGGGAGGGAGATTCCAAAATATACATTTTCTGCGTATTCACATAAGGCATCCGGGAATAAAATTCGGTGTTCCTAGGTCTTATAGTCTCCGAGATATAGGCAATTATACGAATGGAAAATCGGGGGGAAGTGGGGGGAAAATCAAAAAATAAAACAAACTCGTATAGAATACACACATAAGGCATCTTTGTGCAAAATTTGGTGTCTCTAGCTCTTATAGTCTCTGAGATCCAGGTGTTCATACGGACGGACAGACAGATAGACAGGGCTAGATCGACTCGTCTTGTCACGCTGATCAAGAATATATATACTTTGTGGGGTCTGCCACGCCTTCTTCTGCCTGTTACATTTTTCAGCTCCCGCAAACCTAATATACTTCTGTACACTTCATGTACAGAGTATAAAAATTGGAGGTGGTTTTTCAGGTGTTGTTGTATCATATTCCATTTCCTCACTTGTTGTAGGTTTCGTTATTGTTTGATTGGGAGTGGTTCCATCTACTGATTCTGATTCTGCCAACAAGGCAAAGTGGTTAGCAAAGTTGGGTTTCGAACGTCCGAGATCCGAATAGTTACTGACCTCGTGACCGTTACTGTAAGTTGTTTTTGTATTTTGATATTTTGGTTATTTGTTTTCGAATTCGACTACTATCCGTGCGCGACCGTCCTCTTTGGAAGTTGGTTATTGACTGATCTGAAAAAATAACTTAGAAGAATACGAATACTTAGTTTTGTCATTTTTGCTCTTATGATGCCGGAAAGTGCATATAGATGTACGGACGGACCGGCTCGTCTGTTATACTGACTTACTGCGCCCCTTTTTATGTTCCTAATACATTCATACTAACCTAGAGTATCCTTTAGGGACAGGAAATAAAATATGTTCATTATTTTGATGGGGTAGGTTACCTAATAGTTCTCTCGATTTTGGTATTCAATGCCTTTTTTGTTGTCATTGCCTATTGCTGTTGAAAACTGAAAGCGTGAAATTTAAATATATTAAATATTTTCCATACTATATCCATGTTTATCTCACAAATGAATCAATTAAGAATTGAAAGAGCGGGTATAAAAATTAGAACTTAAGTAAAATACAAATATAATTGCTTATTTTATTGGAAGTCAAAATATTTACTCTGGGACATAAATTTAAATTCCTCTCTCTAAAAATATTCAAATTGTAAAATTATTATTACCAATAAATAATATTATCCGTTTGTAATTGAAATGAAGCAAATCATATTTCAACTATTCCCGACTATCATTTTTCGGATACTAATGTTTATTGCGTTGTTAAATATTTACATGAATCCAAGCCGTGCTTTCAAATTGTTGTAGTATTGAGCTGTGTATGTATAAATCCTTCGTTTGTACATTACATTACATAATGTTTCTGATTTGTACTTAAAAGCATTATGATATTAATTTGATATAAGTTTTGTTACATCTATACAATATAAATGTGTAATTAATTGCTTTTCTATTTAAATTTAAATTTATGTGTTACATATCAAAGCGAGTTTTAAGATTTTCTAAAAGTAATATCTGTTTGCTTTTTTAAAATTTTTTGTATAAAAATAGGTGAGAATTATAAACTCCTAGTGAGTAATATAACTAATAACTGCGAATATTTATTAGGGTTTAAAACTGGTGTAGGAATAGTGTATTGTAAAATTCAATATTAGAGTTTTAGTATTTCGTTTTCCAAATACATCGTTGAGCAAGCTATAGAATTTTACCTACGACATATGCTTGAACCTCCTAATAGCTGTCTTATGAATACCGCTTAGGAGTTAATGGCTTAAACTGCTAGCTTTCTTCTGTTGATGGATTCGTCTGAATGAGAACTGTCAGGCCAGTTATTTCTTAGTCGTCGGAAACTAACTAAAGATGAACTGAAGGCAAGCTTTTTTTGTTTTCCAGGTCAAATATTCTACAAAAAAACAAGTAAAAAAGCTAAAGTCGGGTGTCCTGACTTTGAAATACTCTGTACATATTTTTAGAATAATTATATAAATTAAAACAAGATAGAACGCTACAGTCGAGCAATCCCGACAGTAAAATAGCCTGTACTCTCCACAAAAAATAAAAATTAAAAAAAAAAATTTAAAAAAAAATTAAATTATTAAAAAAATGAATGAATGAATTAATTAATTAAATTAAATGAGAATACCTGTTTATGTTCAGTTATAACAGCATGCATTTACATCACGTACCTATGCGTGTTTATATGCGTGTATGTATGCAGCACAAAGTTGAACCAAAGCAGCAACAACAACAACAGCTGCGGGCAGCGCTGCCGACAGAGGCAGCGCATGAGCAGCGATTTTACTTATGGCTATAACTTTCTTCAGAATTGACCTATCATGATGAAATTTGGCATACGGTCACATTATTACTAACTGGATGTACTTACCAAAATTGATTTCATAATTCCGAGAATTACGGAAGTTATAAGAAAAAACACGAATTGCGGGGGAGTGGGGGGGTGCATCGAAAAAAAACTCAAACTCGTACTTTCTCGGTCTTAGGAGAATATGGAAACCAAGTTTGGTTATTCTAGCTCTTATACTTTCTGAGATCGTTGCGTTCATACGGACAGACGGACAGACGGACGGACGGACAAGGCTATATCGACTCGGCTTCTCATCCTGATCAAGAATATATATACTTTGTGGGGTCTGCCACGCCTCCTTCTGTGTGTTACATACATGCGCACAAAACTAGTATAGCCTTTCACCCTTTGGGTACAGGCTATAAAAATTAACACTTTTAAAAATGAAAAACTCGAAAATATACATTTTCTGCGTATTCACATAAGGCATCTTGGACTAAAATTTTGTGTCCCTAGGTCTTATACTCTATGAGCTATAGGCGATTATACGGATGGAAAATCGGGAAAACACCCATAGGGGGAAGTAGGGGGAAAATCAAAAAAATAAAACAAACTCGAATAGCGTACACACATAGCGCACAGACGGACAGACTGACAAACGGACAGACAGACAGACAGACAGGGCTAGATTGACTCGTCTCGTCATGCTGATCAAGAATATATATACTTTATTGGGCCTGCCACGCCTCCTTCTGTGTGTTACATACATGCGCATTAATTAAATTAATCAAATTAATTAAATTAATTAAATTAATTAAATTAATCAAATTAATCAAATTAATTAAATTAATTAAATTAATTAAATTAATTAAATTAATTAAATTAACTAAATTAATTAAATTAATTAAATAAATTAAATTAATTTAATTAAATTAAATTAATTTAATTAATTAAATTAATTAATTAAATTAAATTAATTTAATTAATTAACGAAATTAAATATAAAATATTCCATACATGTATGAGAAAAATGAACAAACTCGTCCTTTCTCGGCTCAGAGAATCTGTACACCAAGTTTGGTTATTCTAGCTCTTATTTTTTCTGAGATCCTTGCGTTCATACAAACAGACAGACGGACAGACAGATGGACAGACGGACATAGCTATATCGACTCGGCTTGTCATGCTGATCAAGAATATATATACTTTGTGGGGTCTACCACGCCTCCTTCTGTGTGTTCCATGTACACTCGCACAAAACTAATAAACCCTTGTACCCTTTGGGTACAGGGTATAAACACTTGATAGGATTGTGGGTTACAGCTTGACCGTACTACATAGGAGGTTAGAAAGATAAGCCCACTGTTATTTACAACCTGTCATATTTTTGCTGCAAATTTCAACATTCAACAGGCCATCTGTGGCCTTTCCTATTATCGTAAAATATTTTCGGTAATCGTAATGTTCTTATGAGAAATCGTGTAAAGTCAGGAGTCATCTGAACTGGCACCTGGGGTGGACAGCTTGTAAAACAAGAACGTACCTGGAAATTTGCTAGGTTTAATCTAGTGTCAGAATGTTGCACCTACCAGCTAATTAGTCTCTTGATCTGCGGAAAGACTCAGTGTTTGGCTGCCGACGTTGACCAGGGAGCTGACCAATCTGGCGCAGTCGCTTCTGGACTTCTTTCTGTAAGTTCTTGGTTTGTTGGAGGAATTTATTTCCCACCTCCTTGGTATATCTGCCAGGCTTTCCTCTGTCACCCACGTGGGGACGCGTCCAAATAGAAAACTTGAACTCCACACGATGTTGGTGCTGAAATTGTTGTTATCGAATTGTGTCTTTATTGAATCAGCCTTATCTGTTTTTGGCCAATATTTGACTGTAAATGTTGTTTACGTCGCAGATAAAACGGTACTTCCCCATAAGCCCTCTTGCAAAGAAGGACCCGTGCCATCGTCTGTAATTAGTTGCTGGTGATGTAATAAAATGAAATAGATGATTTTCCTATTGAACCGTGTGAATGTTAACCTTAGTTAAGCCATTTTAGCATACACTGCGATCAATGGAGATATGGTATCACCGTCACTCGCTCTGAATGTTCTGCATAGCCACATACATATATTTGCTCTGATAGACCCAATTTAAGGCATCAATCTAGGTTTATTATGTACTTTTTCAATTGATAATAATAGATCACAATGCAATGTGAAAATTTTAAGAAAATATATTTACACTTTTATAAACTTTTAACGTTTTAGAAAAATTATGTACATTGCTATTTGTCTTGCCATTGCACTTGTAAAACTTTGCAACGGGTTGGAAAATGGACTTGCCAGAACACCTCCCATGGGATGGCTGTCATGGGAACGTTTTAGATGCAATACCGATTGTGTAAACGATCCAGATAATTGCATAAGGTATGTGTATCTACAAAAAAGATTTATTTTACAATATCTATATTTGTTATTTATATTTTTATACTCTGTACATGAAATGTACAGAAGTATATTAGGTTTGCGCGAGCTGAAAAATGTAACAGGCAGAAGGAGGCGTGGCAGACCCCACAAACTATATATATTCTTGATCAGCATGACGAGACGGGTCGATCTAGCCCTGTCTGTCTGTCTGTCTGTCTGTCCGACTGTCCGACTGTCCGTCAGTCCGTCCGTATGAACACCTGGATCTCAGAGACTATAAGAGATAGAGACACCAAATTTTAGTCCAAGATGCCTTATGTGAATACGCAGAAAATGTATATTTTGGAATTTCCCTCCCTCCCCCTCTCCCATGCAAATCGTAACTCCCGCAATTCTTGGAATTTCAAACTAAAATTTTGGAAATACCCCCAGTTAGTTATTATGTGTCCGTATGCCAAGTTTCCCTATGATAGACCGATTTGCTGCTGCAGCGCTGCTGAAGCGCTGCCCAAGCGTTGCCCAAGCGTTGCCCAAGCGCTGCCCAAGCGCTGCCCAAGCGCTGCCCGCGGCTGTTGTTGATGTTGCTGTTTGGTTGACTGCTAACATGTTTACACAGACACGAATAGATGCGCATAGGCATACATACACTCACACAGACGCAATTGCTATGTAAATGTGCAATTATACACCCTTTACGTGAGTTCGAATACCGAGAAAGGTAAAATCGATCATATTTTTTTTTTAATTTTCTTAATTTTTTTTATTTTCTATAATTATTGTAACATATGTGTGTACAGAGTATTTCAAAGTCGGGACCCCCGACTTTAGCTTTTTTACTTGTTCAATTTTATATTCGACTTTACAAATTATCGCTTAAATTATTTGAGTATATTGAAAAGCTTAATGTGATTTAAATACGAAATGCTTTTGTAAAAATTGAAAAAGTTCGGTAATCGTGTGGCCATGAGATATTTGTTTATTCGGGGTAATACGCCTACGCAAAAATAAGATGGACGCTGTCTATCGGGACTTGTCTTATTTTGGCCATATTTTGAACAATGATAAACTATCGATAGTTGAATCCGTCGATACAATCAATAATTCCATCGAAGTTTGAATGCAATTAACAGAAAATTTAAATAATAACATCTTATAATTTATTGAGATCAATTAGAACAAATCATATAAAAAACATACATATGTACCCTGTACATATATTCTGTACGCATATTCTGATTCGCGTTGCGGGCAGATGTACAGGGTGCGCCATCTTTTATGTCGGTATGTAAACATTGAATATCTTTCAAACCGATTTTCAAGTATGAGATATTTTTATTTAATTTCGTTCTGTAAAATTTCTTGAACTGAAGTTTTCAACATTGGTCTACTCAAGTCAATCGGTTCACTAATGACAAAGTTATTCAATATTTACATACACTATGATAGGATACTTGAGCCCAAATTTCAGCTTCCTAGCTTTTACCGTTTGTGGGCTGTGGACGCTGTTTCCTTTTGTGCCCCAACATTTTCTTACAGGAAAACTTCCATATTTCAGGCCCCAAGAAAAATTTCAAAAAAACAAGTATGCAGTTTTTCTTTGAATTTTGGGGGTATACAAACTAAGTTTGAAGTTAAGCAGATGATTTCCCCCCTTTTTCCGAAATCCCTTCTTATCGCCAGCCTACACTATGAAAGGATAGTTAAGTCCAAATTTCAGCTTCTTAGCTTTTCTCGTTTGGGCTGTGCGTTGATCACCAATCAGTCAGTCAGTCAGGACAAGCTGTTTTATGTATATAGATGACCAAGCAGTGCCCGCAGCTTTTGTGTTTGGTACTGCTTACGAAACATACATAGACACACATAAACACACACACGCATAATTAATCTACACATATGTACAGAGTATTTCAAAGTTCGGACACCCGACTCTAGCTTATCTACTTGTTTTCATATTCCTTTTATTTCTTTCTACATATACTCATGTGATCTACTACAAGATTTTTATAAAATATTCTAACTTCCGCTATTTGTCATTATTTAATTATTTCACAGTTATGTTCAGTTTTGCAAGAGATATAATACAGTCGACTCTCGTTAATTCAAACCTGTAATAAATTCAAGCTCTCTATAATTCAAAGTTCCCTCCAAAATCTCTTTATAATTCGAACTAAATCAATACATTTTTATGCATTTAGTAATTCGAACGAAAAAATCATTGCTATATAACAAAACGACGCGCTAATTCGAACTCATCGGCGTCCAGCACTCGACGACAATTCAAAGTTGCATAGAGAAAGAGGCGGGAAGATTGTATACTTATTTTGCGACAAGTTCAAACTTGTATCAACGTACAGGTGCTAGTCCCTCCCGCCGCGCCGTTATTCATACCGCCAAGCAGACCCAAAAATCTACTTCTGCGAATCTAAGGGTCACCGCTGAAGATCCGTCCCGGTAACTGTTTTTTTATGATTAGTTTGACTATTTGACACACATTTCACACAAATTGTTTAGTTATCATTCAGTTACTTTTACTCTTCTGACATTGTCATAGTTATAGTTAATACAAGTAAATAATAATAGTACAGCACTTAATAATTCGAAGTTCTATTTATTTTCTCTCACATATTTCGAACCATTTGATATTTCAAACTCTCGATAATTCGTAATATTTTAAGTGTCCCTCGAGTTTCGAATTTCTTGAAAAATATTGCAAATTAAAGTAAATGTTTTTTTTAGCTCAGGAATGGTTGCAAAATGAAAATACTTTAATAATGCCCTGTACATAAAGGGTGAATGGGTATACTACAGAAGGAGGGGTGGCAGAACCCCAAAAGTATATATATTATCGATCAGGATGACAAGGCGAGTCGAAATAGCCATGTCCGTCCGTCCGTATGAACGCAAAGATCTCAGAAAGTATAAATAGATTCTCCTAAGACAGAAAAAGTACGAGTTTGGGTTTTTTATCGATCGATCCATAAATAAAAGTGAAAAAACAATCTTAAGCTTAAGGCCTTAATAGCTATAACTTACTCTATAAGCTGATTGCTATTCGTAATTGAAAGCGGAATTTTAATAATAAGGTGAAATTTAGTTGCTAAGATTTACAATTTTTTATGTTTTAACCGATTTCAAAAAAGAGGAGGTTATCAATTCGTATTTCAAAATATCATTTCACCTGACAAGAGACGCATAAGGCCAAGGTCTCAGAGCAATGTTGTATCAGGGCGGTCGCCTTATTACTATGGTTTCGAGCGATAATGATATAAACTTTGCAACCAATGAAAGAGAACTTCTTGTAAATGTATGGGCTTTAAAACACCTTCGGAATTACTTATACGGAATCAAAAATTTGAATATTTTCACTGAATATTTCATTGACTTCTGACATTTGCAGTGTCAGACAAAAATCAGAACGCAAAAATACAAAGCTGGAAAGCTTTTATTTAAAAGCCTAGCAAAGGGAACTTCGTGGAAGACGCCTTGTCTCATCACAATGATAACGCCCTAGAAGACTCTGTGCATTCAGATGCCGCCACAGTGCATAGCAAGGAATCCCTTGCTTACGCTATAGAGGCAACCGAAAAACCGGTAAACTGTTATCAGATTGTTATTGAGGAGAATATAACCCCTTCGGTGAAAACTTTAATTTCTTTAAAGAAAAAATGTATGCACATTGTCCAGTTCTCTGACCGAAACACTCTTGCAAATTTTAAGAGCGGGCGTGGTCAACGCTATACATTGCGATTTGCCTATTCTGGCGAATATTTAACACGAGCTAATAGAACCATTCCCCTCAACCATATTCTGATATCCCAAGAATTTTGTAACGGACATAAATAACAGCACAGATCAGAGGGAAATAGCCACGATAGAGCATAATCGTGATTATCATTTTTGAGCGTCATATCTATGTCGTTTTGAAACGATATATGTCCGCGCGGAGATATGTCGTTTTCAATTCGACGAAAATATGTCGTCGGAAATATGTTGGTATGCCATTATTTCTTTCCCAAAACGAGTCGACTAGCGACGGAAATAGCAGCAAATTGCAGAATTTGCGCTATGGGAAAATATAAATAATAGGACAGACGCGAATACCATCATATGCAGAGGAAATGTTGCATGTTGATGTTTATTTCACAGATAAAAAATATTTTCTGACCTGCGTAGACAAATTTGCAAAGTTCGCAGTGGTGCAAACTATTCATTCACGTGCAATCGCGGATATTAAAGCTCCGATTTTACAGCTCGTACGCTGAACACAATTCATAGAACAGGAAATTTGTGCGAAACCATTCGTGCAAAGAACCGAATAATTATCACTAATCTTAAAGACCTAATATTTTCCATAACGTTAGAAAAAATCAATCTAATGAGCACTCTTATTCTGGACAGTGTCGAAATTAAAGTATTGGCAAATGAACACTTCACAAATGTTAGCATAGCAGACATTCTATCAGTATCTAGCATTAAAGCTTTTCAAAGTAGCAATATGTTATATTTCCTAATTAAATATCAAAAACCGAAATTAGTCTGAAAGCAAATTAATGTTTTCCCAGTTCATAAGAACAAAGTAATTTTAGATCTGGAAGACAGTAGCACGGTAGCCGATTGCGGTGAGCAGGCCTTCGCCATTTGTGAATGTGGCGCAGTTGTAAGCACTACCTTCTGCAAGACGAGGCAGCCTCCAACTTGAGCTTAACAGCTGGTGTCCGGAATCATCGCACATTGTGCTACTCGCCCTGGACACTTAGAATCGGTAACTCTGATTGACGAAGGTCTCCTTCTTAACAACGACGCGACCATAAAGGTCGAAAATAACAATGGTATCAGCTGGTTTCGGGAACATATATGGCAAGCTTCTATGACCGCATTTCCCTGAACGGAACACTATATGAAGAATAAACCTGCGTTGTCCGCCTCGTCCCAAATCAACGTGACTAGCCACCGAGAGCACCATCTAAGCTTGAAAAATCTTCAACGCATTGGCAACTTTCCATCCGAACTACTATCAAGACCATTACCAAGCAGCTGCCTTACTCTCGCTCTAGTCCTGCTTTGTTATGTTAGTATTCTGAGAGTCCGCCAACATTTACCCCTTAAACGCCGAATTGAACTCGCAGCACTCTGGGAAAACACGAGTATGGCTTTCACTTAACCCCGGTAGGATTAAACACGCCCAAGACAAAATCTGCTGACATTAGATCGGACGCCGGTGCAACACAGATGCCAGTTCACACGAGGAAGGCAGTATCTGCTGACCAAGAAATTAAAATTTTGATTAAATAATGCACGATGCATTTAAAAAACAAGAGTGAACGCTACAGTCGAGCAAGCCCGACAGTAAAATACCTTGTACTCTCCACAAAAAAATAAAATTAAAAAAAAAATTTGATTAATTAATTTAATTAATTAATTAAATTAAATTAAAAAATATTCAATCCATACATACAAAAGTGAAGACATGCTTATGTACAGTTTCAACAGCATACATTTACATCATGGTGTCTATGCGTGTATGTATGCAATACAGGAATAAGTCAAAGCAGTAGCAACAACAGCTACGGACAGAGCTTCGGAAGATAATATATGTATGGCTATAACTTTCTTCATAATTAACCATGAATGAAACTTGGCACTCATAATCACTAACGAGAGGTACAAAATTGTAAAAATTACGGCAGTTATTGAAAAACACAAGTAGCGGGGAAATGGGGGTTGCAACTCAAACTCGTACTTTCTTGGACTTGGGAGAATCTGAATACCAAGTTTGCTTATTCTAGCTCTTTTACTTTCTCTTATCCTTGCGCTCATACAGACGGGCAGACGGACATGGCTATATCGACTCGTCATCCTGATCAATCTATATATATAAAACAGTTTGTCCTGACTGACTGACTGATTGGTGATCAACGCACAGCCCAAACGGTAAAGGCTTGGGAGCTGAAATTTGGACTCAAGTATCCTTTCATAGTCTTGGTGCCCACTAAGAAGGGATTTTGGAAAACTCGAGCTCCAAAGGGGAGAAAACAGGCTCCAACGTTTGTATGAAATATCTACAGTTTTCATCTGATTAACTTCAAACTTAGTTTGTATACTCTCAGAACAATTCCAAGAATACTATATATATATTTGGTTTTTTTTTGTGGAGCCTAAAATATGGGAGTTTTCCTGTAAAAAAATGTTGGGGCACAAAAGCAAACCGCGTCAACAGCCCACAGCCCACACGGTAAAAGCTAGGATGCTGAAATTTGGGCTCAAGTATCCTATCATGATGTAGATGCGCACTAAGAAGGGATTTTGGAAAAATCGAGCTCCAAAGGGGGGAAAACGAGCTCCAAAGTTTGTTTGAAAAATCCGCATTTTTCAACCGATCGACTTAAAACTTAGTTTCTAAAATCAATTAAAGAATACAAATACGAAATTTGTGTTGGATCTTGAATTATTCGGGTTTTAATATTTATTCACTATTTCAAATGAAAAGTTTGTGTTATAAATCTAGTCCGATCGATTTAAAATTTGGATAATTAAATCTACGTAACTAAATCTACAAAATTGCATTCAAGGATTTTCAAAATATGCATTTTACAAAAGCAGGCAGAAGAAACAATACAAAATATCAAACAGTTGGGGACAACTAAGTATACATACACACACACACACAAACACAAACACACACACACGCACACAAACACACACACACACATGCAAGTGAAAGTGAAAGTGAGCGCGCGGACGTGTTTCTTTCGGTCGTCATTTTTCCTTCATTTTTGAGTAGCAAGTTGGCTGCAACAAATTGTTTTTTACCCAACACTTGGTGGTCACTAAGGTGTGGAAGGTACTCACCTCTGTCTGTGACACAAGCCTGGTCGGGTGCCACTCCTGCCCCATCTTTGTGGTTTGGTGGTCCGGCGTCTGGACTTTGACCCCTGAACTTTGATCCCTACTGAGACGTACTAGTGCTGGTCAAGCAGGCCTAGCGTGAGTATACTTTTTGTTTTTAATTTCGTTGTTGCTCCGCCCACGCGCTATAGGCAGTCGCACAGTTGCATTCACAACAGCTGGCTGCCCAGCTTACGCAGGGTTGCATTTTACCATCTGGTGTCCAGCCAGCCGCTCCTCAAGAGAGTGCCAGGCTTTGACATCAGACCGCTTGGACCGCCCCAAGGCTTAGTAAATTGCAGCGCTGGTGCTGCATACTTTTAGGACCTCCCGGTAATTCGGACCTAATACTCCAAATCCTGATGCAGCCTTTTAGGATCAAAACATATCTTGGCTGGGTTCTTAAGCGAGTTTATATAAAGGCCGGACGGGCTATATTCCAACCCCTACCGCATCGGCGGTGCATCCCAGTGGGGCTCTGGTGACCGAGCAGGGGCGGGATAACCTCCATCCCGTCAAGGAGAAATACTTGGCCAGCGAGGGAACTCGCCACGAATCCGCCTCGATGACCGACATGCAACTGCATGGGCTACAGAAAGTGGCCCCCACCGACCAGCCACCAGGCGTACAACCGGCGCAACCTACGGTCTACCTGGAGTGGCCTCTTTCCTTTACGCATGGCGCGCCTTCGGCAACCCTGGGTGAAGAATTGTGGCTAAAAACCAACGAAGCGGTAGCAGGCGCGAATCCTTTCGCGCGTAGGTCTCTGGTGGCCAGATCCCCACCAAAGTCTGCTCCACCGTCCGTCACGCTCCACAGCTATCCCCTCTTGTGTCCATCTTCTGCTTCTTCGCGCGCAGCAAACGTAGCCGAGCCGGAGAACACGCCATTCTCGACACCTCTGGCAGCGCCTTCGTCGCCTACGCCTTTGCCGATAGTAGGGGCGTCTAGCGGCCCCCCAGCCCAACCAACCACCGCCCAGGCAGAGATGCAGGAACTGGGCTCCCACCTGCGGGCGGTTTGCCGACTTTTCGAGGGTCAAAATAAGCGACATGTCAACCAGCAGGATAAGGAGATTTTTGCTGAGATGCTGAAGCTGCACAGCTCGATTTGTAGCAAAATAGACTGGTCATGCACTGGTGTGAAGCAGCATTCGAGAGAAATTGGCATTCAAACTGCTGAGGCCTGGCCCAAAGTGTCCAGCCACCCCCAAGCAGGCACCCCAAAAAGGCTCAGGGACCCCAAAAGCAACCAGCGCGCGACTCCTCCAAAGAAGCATAAAACGCGTGACCAGAACTTGCCTCCGCATCGCAGAGTACAAGTGGCCAGGCCCTAAACACCCCGACGCAAGACCTCGCTCAGGTAGTGAAGGGAAATGGCAACCCCCCTGACGCTTCTATCGCTCCCAAGGCTGATACATGGACGAAGGTTCAGCGTCAGACACGACCGAAGACCAGGAGACCCGATGCCATTATAGCCAAAGGCGTTGGAGAAGCCCAGTACGCTGATATTTTGAAGGCAGTGAAGTCGGCTCCGGCTCTGCAGTCACTGAAAAACGATGTTCAACGAATCAGAAGAACGGGTAACGGCAGCTTGCTCTTAGAACTGAGCAGATCACCGACGCACGACATTGGTAAGCTTCACGAAGCTGTGGAGGTGGCCCTACAGGGTATGGCTGTTGTCAAGCCGCTGGTGGAAGAGGCCCAATTAGAGATCCGGGATTTGGATGAGCTAGCCACCAAGGAGGAGATACTGGAAGCGCTAAGGTCGGTCAGCGAGGACCTCAGCATCGGGCAGGACGCAGTGAAGTCAATCCGCAAGGTGAGCGGTGGACAACAGATTGCCGTACTATCTCTGCCAGCAGAGAAAGCAAGGAGGCTCATAGAAACAGGCAAAGTGAGAATAGGCTGGGCAATCTGCCGCATCCGAGGGGTGATTAGGCCAACTCGCTGCTACAAGTGCCTTGGCTTTGGTCATACGGCAGCAAGGTGTAGCAGCGCTGAAGATCTGAAGGACTCGTGCTACAGGTGTGGTGAAAAGGGGCACCTAGCCAGGAACTGCTCAAACAGCCCGAGATGCGCATTATGCGCAAAAGACAGCCTGCCAGCGACGGACCACGCCACAGGAAGTTTTAAATGTCCGGCGTACAAGGAGGCGGTAAGACTACTAATATGATAAGGTTCTTGCAGCTCAATCTGAACCACTGCATTGCAGCACAAGACCTGCTACTGCAGACCATCGGCGAGCAGAATATAAGTCTGGCGCTACTCAGCGAGCCATATAGAACGTACAGCAATAGCAATTGGGCAGTGGATCTTTCCGGCAAGGCTGCTCTATGGCTTTGTGAGCCTAGAGCGCCCGCTTTCTCGGAATGCAAAGCTGGTAACTACTTCGTGAGAGCCAAAGTTTCTGACCTGTGGGTCCATAGTTGCTACCTTCCACCCAGCCTTTCCATATCGGAGTTCGCCTCTGTCCTCGACGCTCTGGTAGACGACGCCAGGGGACGTAGCCGTGTTATAATTGGCGGAGACTTCAACGCATGGGCAATTGAGTGGGGCAGCAATACCACTAACGCGAGAGGCCGAACACTACTGGAAGCTTTCTCAGTATTGGATCTGACGCTGCTGAATACCGGGTCACAGCACACATTCAGCAGGGCAGGCAGCGGATCCATAATTGACCTGTCGTATGCAGTCAGATCATGTGGTCCATTAGCGACGCTTATACGGCAAGCGACCATGTGGCCATTACACTCACAGTCGGAGTAACTTCCCGCAACATGCTGAATCCACCGTCCGCCAACGTGGCATACAAGCTGGATTCCTTCCGTCCAGCATCCTTCGCAAGCGCCCTCAGCGGCTTCCGACTCTCCGGTGATCCTGAAGTTATGGCTATGGACGCCGTGGCCCAAATCCGCGCGGCATGCGACGCCAGCATGGACAGACGTTGCCCCTATAGGCGCCACCACGTTCCAGCTTACTGGTGGACCAATGAAATCGCGGAACTGCGAAGCTCTTTTATCAGGGCAAGAAGAATGGCGCAGAGAGCTCGCGGCACACCCTCGTCGCCCCTCAGACAGGATGCCTATCGGGAGTCTAGGCGATCTCTGAAAAAGGTGATAGCAGCAAGCAAGAGGCGATGCTATTACCCTATTACCCTCGAGACCTGAGTCGCCTGCGATGATCCCTACCAGAAACGAGTTATCGCCTGCCTTAGGCGACGTCACCACTGAGGAAGTGCTGCTGGCTGCTCGTAGCTTGCAGCTCAACAAAGCGCCGGGCCCGGATTCTATACCGAACCGCGCACTCAAACTGGCACTATGTATGCACCCTGGGGCGTTCGCTACTCTGTTCGGAAGGTGTATCAGGGAAGGCATATTCCCTGCCTGCTGGAAGGTGCAGAACCTGGTACTACTGCCGAAACCTGGAAAACCACTCGAAGACCCCTCATCTTACAGGCCGATTTGTCTCCTGGACTCGATCGGTAAGGTGCTGGAGAGACTGCTTTGCTCGAGGCTTGAAACAGCAATCGGTCTATCTCCCAACCAGTACGGGTTCATGAAATCGAGGTCCACCATAGACGCGATCAGTAGAGTGGTGGTCGAAGGCAATAACAGGTAGCAGATGGAAGGGAGGTGCCAAAGAATACTGCCTGGTGGTGACCCTCGACGTCAAAAATGCATTCAATTCGGCAGACTGGGGATGCATTCTCAACGCACTGGTGGATCAAGGCGTACCCACGTGCCTGGTGCGCTCCATTAGAAGCTACCTTAGCGATCATATACTTAGGTTTCACACATCGTCTGGCACCAAATCCCTCAATGTTGTCGCTGGCGTCCCCCAAGGGTCGGTCCTAGGGCCGCTGCTCTGGAACGTCATGTATGACGGCATTCTCCGCCTCCAACTCCCACCCGGTACGGAGCTAGTGGGGTACGCAGATGACGTCGCAATTGTAGGCGTTGCGAAAGACATCAAAGCCGTGTAAGACGAGTGCAACCGCTGCATCCGGTCGATCATTAGCTGGCTGAACACCGTGGGCCTGGAACTAGCGGCGGGCAAAACAGAGGCAGTGCTTATCAGCAGCCGCAAGGCGGTAGAGCAAGCGCACATCTCAATTGACGGTACTCTCGTGCGGTCCAAACGATCAATTAACTACCTTGGGGTTAGGTTGGATACGAGATTGTGCTTTCGTGAGCATCTGGAGCAGACGAACAAAAAAGCTGCAGAGGCCACACGGGCGCTAGCCCGAATTATAGCCAACACTCGGGGCCCAAAGCAAGGTCGGAGGTTATTGCTTATGAGCGTAACCAGATCAATAATGCTGTATGCGGCACCGATATGGGCTGCCGCGGTGAACAAGAGGAGCTACATCCGCGACCTCGCTGCTACATACCGTCTTGGCGCTCTCCGTGTCTGCAGTGGATTCAGGACGGTTTCTGACGATGCCGTACTGGTGATCTCGTGGATGGCACCTATCGACCTCCTCGTCCTGGAAGCGAGCTACCTTCACAGTTTTGCAGCCGGGCGGCCTCGCAGAGACGCGCGGGCGGCGGCTAGACGTACGACGGTAAGCAAGTGGCAAGAGCGATGGAATGCCTCGTCAAAAGGCAGGTGGACCCACACGCTAATTACTAACGTAGCATCGTGGATCGGCAGAACACATGGCAAGGTCGACTTCCATCTGACCCAACTTCTGAGCGGCCACGGATGCTTCAGAAGTTATCTGCATAGATTTGGGCACGACTCCAGTGCGGAATGCCCGGCCTGCAGAGGGATACCGGAAGATGCAAACCACGTAGCCTTCCATTGCCCAAGGTTTGAGGCGGACAGAAGGAGATTGGAGGCGACAACCGGATCCCCTCCAACGGCGTCGAACTTTGTGGCCAACATGCTCGCTAACGAAGATTCGTGGGCTGCGAGCGCAAACTTTGCTGCCTCCGTTATGGGCAAGCTCAGGAAACAGGAGCGGGACAGAAGCGCGATATAAGCGGGTTGATCGGCCGGGCGAAGCAATGCCTAACGGCCGTACCGCCTGGACTTTGACCTGCGTATATTATTATTACTTTTACTACTTTCCACTCTTTGTCAGTTTATATAAAGAATACAAAAAAAAAAAAAAAACACATGCAAGCAGCTGTTCGTGTAGTTGCGTGCAAACGTGTGAATGTCCATACATATGTGCACATCTATGTATGTACATATGTATCTACATATGTATGTATGTACATTCGTCTTGCACTGACAGAGCAAGAAATGTTAATTAATTGAAAATTATATAACATTTTTAAAAGTATTTTTTTCTTTGTTTAGTGCATTTGGCATTAGGGTTTTCATTAATAACTTTATGCAGCAACAACAAATATCAAATAGTTGGGGACATCACATACACACACTCACACACACAACAAGCAACAGTTCGTGTCTATGTGTGCGGTGCTCTACGTACGGTTGAAAAAGTAAAGAGAAACATACATATGTATGTATGTATGCCTGTGTATGAATATAGCATGTATGTACATTCGTATTAATGTGTACATTGGGCAATCGAACATAGTTGTTGGATTGTAAAAATTGTAAAAAAAATAATGCTCTAAAAACAACAACAACAGCAAGTCATTGGCTCGCACATCTTCTTTCGTTTTGACCATTTAATGTTATTTGCAAAGGCAAAACGCCAAAATGTTACAGTTACCGTCGCTAGGCAACGACTGCGTAAGCGATAGTAAAGCAGAAACCGAATAACGGAGCTACGCATATTCTGCTTCGCATTGCGGGCAGATGTATGTATGTACATATGTGATTTGTTCTTATTGATCTCAATAAATAATTAGATTTTATTATTTAAATATTCTGTTTATTGCATTCAAACTTCGATATTTTGATGGTATCGGTGGCTTCAACTATCGATTTACTCTAGCAAATTGAGATGAGAATTGCCAGTGCTTTTTGATCGTGGCTCATCGCTGCACGGCATTGACACGAGTGCCGTGTTTCATATTCCGAGTTTTTGCGTGTACGTATTGACTCAATATGGCACGAAAAGAGTCAAATGTGAATTTAACAATAGGATATACCCTTATAATTATTCCCCTTTTTTGCACATAGTCTTAAAACGTTGCGGTATCTCTATATATAAAACAGTTTGTCCTGACTAATTGGTGATCAACGCACAGCCCAAACGGTAAAAGATGAAATTTGGACTCAAGTATCCTTTCATAGTATCCATCATGGTGTAGGAGCACACTAAGAAAGGCTTTTGGAAAATTCTAGCTCCAAAGGGGGGAAAACGAGCTTTAAAAAATATTAGTTATAGTGGTCATGTTCGTTTAACGAAATAGTTTGGCAAGAACAAAAATTTAACGGACTACTGAACAATTTTTTGTCAAGAACAGAAAATGTTCATTAAATGCCTTCCTACTGGTAACTTATAAAGTGAAAACATATGGGTAGGTTATGCACACACAAAATAAATACAATTGGAAACATTATATTGAGCCGGGTTAAGACGGGCAATACCTGCTAGTAATATATATATCTTTTTTGGGGTCTGCCACGCCTCCTTCTGTGTTTTACAGTTTCGCACAAAACTCGTGTCAATTCGTGTTTTTTTTATAAGTTCCGTAATTCTTGGAATTTTGAAATTTGATATTTTGGTAGTTACATCCACTTACTGTTCATGTGTCCGTGTGCCAAGTTCCATCATGATAGGTCAATTCTGAAGAAAGTTATGGCCATAAATAAGATCGCTGCCTGCAGCTCTGCCCGCAGCTGTAGTTGTTGTTGCTGCTTTGGTTCAACTTTGTGCTGCATGCATACACGCATATAAGCACGCATAGGCACATAATGTAAAAGTATGCTGTTAAAACTGTACATAAACATGTCTTCTATGTATGTACAATATTAAATAAATTTTCTTTATTAATTTAAATAATTAATTCAATTTTTTTTTTAAATTTCATTTTAAATTTTTTTTTTTAATATCCCTTTTTTGTGGAGAGTACAGGCTATTTTACTGTCGGGCTTGCTCGACTGCAGCGTTCTCTCTTGTGTTATTTTAAAAATTTCTCAGTTTTATTAGGCAAATATTGCACCGGCAACAAAATTCAACTTTGAGCTCATATTGTGCAGCTTCTAAATATCATAGCACAATTTGCAATGATTTAAAGCTTACAAATTTATCTTTCCAACTAAATTTGTTTGATGAAAATATCTTTATCCGTTCAAGAGATATGATTTTTGCAACGAAAAAAGTCAGAAGGCCCCACTGTGCGTCCGTCCGACTGTGTGAACGCAAGGATCTCATCAAGTACAAGAGCAAGAATAACCAAAGTTAGTATCCAGATTCTCCGAATTATGAAGGAAGTTATACCCATTAATATATTCTCTGCCCAAGCTCTGCCCGCAGCTGTTGTTCCTGCTTTGACATAATTATGTAATGTACACATACATATATACATACTAGCAGGCCTTTCCCGTCTTTGCTGGGCTAAGTAAAATGTGCTTATAATTATAAGTTTATTTACTATATGATATTCTTCTTTCGGCGCTCTCTAAAGTTTTTTTTAAGAGTTAATTTTCCAAAAAGCAAATATAGTACAATAAGTACTATGTATGGTTATACGTACATACATACATACATATGTACATATATTCCTTACGCACCGGGCGGAATGCCAGTCCTGACTAAACTGTGTGCTTCCTCAGCACGTTGTACGCACGGTCGAGTTATCCCTGAAAAGTCCGACGCGGGACATTTAATTTTGATTTATAAATCATAACGTCCCGCCAAAATTGGAGCGTTCGGCAACGCTGATATGTACATACAATTAAATTTTTCATGCAGCCGTTATCCGCCTATATACATACATACATAGATATATAAGTATGTACTAAATTTATTAATTCAACACTAATTTGTGTCTTCAATTCCAAATATGATTGTTGTGAATGTAAAAGGTGTGTTTCTGCTTTTGTAAATCACATGAATACACTCACAAAATAGGCTTAACGGTAAATGACTCTTAGATTTGTTCAGAATACATTTGTAGCGTTGTTAGCTAACATTAAAACGGTAAGTCGCTGTAAATATGCGATCAGCTGAGATGCTAGAGATGGGCATGTGTCGGATGCTCTATGTGCTAGAGCATCAAAACTATCGATAGTTGAATCCGTCGATACAATCAATAATTCCATCGAAGTTTGAATGCAATTAACAGAAAATTTAAATAATAACATCTTATAATTTATTGAGATCAATTAGAACAAATCATATACAAACATACATATGTACACCTGCCCGCAACGCGAAGCAAAATATGCGTAGTTCCGCTTTCGGTTTCTGCTTTATCGCTGTATCGCTTACGCAGTCGTTGCCTAGCGACGGTAACTGTAAACTTTTGGCATTTTCCCTTTGAAATTAACAGGCGTAAATGATCAAAACGAAAGAAGAAGCGCGGGCCAATGACTTGCAGTTGTTGTTGTTTTTCGTTTTAAAAACCATTATTTATTACAATCAAACAACCACATTTTCGGTCATACTCGAGTATTTACCCATACTCGGTATGATTATTTCATTTGGGTATAGTGACAAGCAATGACTGGTTGCGAACGAGCCCTCAACGAACACTCAGTTGAATCAAAACTGCAAAAACTCAGAAGTGAACGGTTGTGCCCGAAACTTCTTGCATGAATGCAAGAAATGATTGGTTTTAAACGAACCCTCACCAACCAGTCAGTTTGACTCACAACTGCAAAAACACCAGAAGTGAGCGGTTGTGCCCGAAACTTTTTGCCTGCGTACAAGAAATGATCGAACGTCGTATTTACAATCATGCCCGCATGACCGAAATGACCAATAATATCGGCGGGTGCACGTGCACTTGCATTTTCTATTGTTTTTTCTGCTATTATTTAAATAGTTACATCGTATACAAGTATGTAAATGCATATAAATTAAAGAAGCCAGCAAAACTATTAGCAAAAAGAAATACCTTCCTTTTTATTTAAATTAAAAAAAGTTATGCTATTTCAATTTATATTAATTTGTTTATTTTAAGATATTTGAGGTCCTTTTTTAAGAAATAAAATCATGCTAAATATCATAATATAAAAACAAATATATGTATACATATGTTTTCTTTTCATTCTCTCTTTATTTAAAATACCTACATACATACAGTGACGAACAAAATTATTGGCACAGTTGGCATGTCTGACTTTCGCACAGTGTTTCTCCATGAAATATGGTGATATTTAAATAAAACAAATTTTATTCATATACATTGATCAATTTCCTACTAAAATTACTTTATTTCATTCATTTATATTTTTCCATTAATTTAAAAAAATTAAAAATATAAAAAAACAGCCGTTTTCGCCTGAACAAAATTATTGGCACACTTAACCAAAAATACTTAAAATTAACATAAATAACCGTTTTTAAACAAAAATTAATATTTTGTGGCTAAGCCCTTATGTTTAATGACTGCTTCCAAGCGTCTGGGCATCGAAGAAACCAAACTTTGAGTGGTTTCTGATCCAATATTGCGCCACTCCTCCACCAGTGCCACCTTCAGCTCGCCCTTTGTAGATATAGCGCATTTTTTTACACGTCTATCTAATTCTTCCCACAAATGTTCGATGGGGTTTAGATCTGGAGATTGGGGCGGATGCGGCAAAGTATGTTTTACATGATGTGCAAGCAACATGCGCAGATCATAAGCCGTATGCTTTGGGTCATTGTCGTGTTGAAACGTGAATGTGGCTGGTATATTCAACTTTTCGGCACTTTTTTTTAGATTTCTCTTAAGGATATCTAAATAATACTTTTTGTCCATAGTTCCTTCTATAAATTCAAGTTCGCCAACACCACCAGCGGACATGCAGCCCCACACAATGACGCCTCCACCACCATGCTTTACAGACATAGCGATGTTTTTTTTTTCCAGTTCCGTATTAGGCGTTCTCCAAACAGTTTGGCGGCCATCACATTGAAAAATGTTGAATTTACTTTCATCGGAAAAGATGACATTGTTCCAAAAGTCCATCGGCTTACTCAAATATTCGTTTGCATAGGCTAAGCGCTTTTTCTGGTTGACTTTTGAAATAAGTGGTTTTCTTCTAGCAACGCGGCACTTGTATTTAGCTTTGTGCAGTGTCCTCCGAACCGTAATCGGGTGAATATCTTTTCCAAATTCATTTTTAACCTGAGCTGCAATCTGTGTTGAAGAGATTTTTGGGTTCACCTTCACCTTCCTGATGATCTCGGTGCGTTCCCGGTCGGTCAAAGCCTTGGGTCGACCAGTGTGCTTAGCACTCTCCAATGTTAAGGCTCCTTTAAAACGCTGGACAATGCTCCGAATGGTAAACCGGCTTCTATCCATAATTTCTCCAATCTCAGCATATGATTTGCCTTGATTATGCAAATACAAAATTATTTTCCGCTGAGATTCAGTGGTTTCCTTTTGTTTGCCGCTCATTTTGTTAAAATCTTAGAGATTTTGCTTATAAAAAAAGGCACTGCGTGGTTTTTAACTCAAACATTTACAAATATGTCATTCCAAATATAAACATAACGGGGTTTTGAAAAAAAAGTTGCCATATTGTTGAAATTTTGAAAATATAGTTCACAATTACCCAAGTGTGCCAATAATTTTGTTCAGGCGAAAACGGCTGTTTTTTTATATTTTTAATTTTCTTAAATTAATGGAAAAAAATATATGTATGAAATAAAGTAATTTTAGTAGGAAATTGATCAATGTATATGAATAAAATTTGTTTTATTTAAATATCACCATATTTCATGGAGAAACACTGTGCGAAAGTCAGACATGCCAACTGTGCCAATAATTTTGTTCGTCACTGTATACACATGTTTGCGCATAATTGCAAACAACACATGCACGCACAAGTACATAAATATGTACATACATGCATATTTCATAAGGTCATACTCGGGTAAAACCCGCGAAATACTCGAGTATTACCCGAGTATAGCTCGCGCAATACCCAAACAATACTCAACAAATAACGGCACTATACTCGTTCGATCAAACGCTCATTCTGCAAAGTCTGGCTTGCTTCGATCAGGACCCAGTCATCTTAAACGAAGTGACCGAGCCTGAACTGGTCGAAAGCAAACCAGTCAAGGCCGGTACTCGTTCGAACCGACCGCAATAAGCAAAGTGACTGAGCCTGGTGTGCTCGAAAGCAAACCAATAAAGACCGGTGAGAAAAATGCTAAATACTCAACTCGTTCGTGCTCGTTTGCAACCAAGCAAAGATCTGATTTGATTGAATTTTCAGCAAGGATGGTCGAACATACTCGTTGCAGTTCTCTGGTGCACAGGCATACATACATACATATGTATGTACATATGCAAGTTAACAACGAAAATATTTAAAGTCTGTAAAAATGCAATTGTCTTCAAAACTTCAATTGCAATAAGATCTGGCAGGCAAGTGCAAGAGCCCCAATAGTGCTAACCTCAGCGTCTGGATAACTTCCCGCACGCGCAACCCAAAACCCCACTTCGCTGCAACAGCCGCTGCCGACGCCATCGCCGCTGCCAACGCCGCCGTCGACACACACAGCTCTCATTAGGGTTTCTTTACCTTAGTTTGATTAGTCTTAAAATTGTAACCAACAAATAAAGTCCAAATTGGACAAATAAAAGTTTAATTTTTTTTTATAAAAATAATAAAAAGAAATTTAACTGGCGCCCGAGCAGGGACCAGTGGAATAAACGAGAAAGCAAAACCGTCTTTAAGTTTTCGGTTCGCGACGGGTTAAGTCCGACAGTTGCCAGCCACCCATTGGCCTAGTGAAGTGTTGAATAGACTCCCTCGCGTTAATTCGTGCGGTCAATACTAAACTAACTGACAGGAACTTAATTGTTCCATCAGCGAATGCAGTAGATCTTAATTGATTACTCGCTCATCGGTGGACTACAGTTCTGTAAGATCCGCTCGCAGAACATCCTCAACGTGTACTGGTCGCAGGATCCCCAGTAGAGCAATCAAAAAGGATGAAATCCGGACAGTCGGGAGGAGTAGCCACATCAATCAACTTTATGTAAGATAGTGCTTAAGAATTACACGAAATATAAAAAAACTTTTAAATAAAATTACATACATTGAAATTGAAAAAAAAAAACACAAATTGAAAATTAAAACAAAAATTTATTCAAGAATCGTCAAAGGCGAACAAATACCAAACCCATAAAACACTGTAAAACGATAACAGATTAAACTTAACTACTTTAAGAGTAGTATAACTGATTCCAATCTTGCGATTCCCAAGGGACCCTCCAAGATAGAAGGAAAAAAAACAGCCACTGGTTTTAACAAAATTAATAGTATCTTTAAGTTTTCATATAAAACATAAAACAATCTCTTCAAGTTACCATAAAATATTTATCGAACCATATTATCACCCTCTTGAGTTATCTATACTTGCACAAGTTCGTACCCCAATTTAAAAATTAATGGCTAACGAAAATAATTTACTACGACCTTCCATTTTGAACCAGGACAACGTAGGTATCGAACAACAAGCGCGACAAAGACGCCTGTCTGTCAAAGATTATTGGAACAACAACAGAATAGAAGTATGGCGACTATAGAACAGGTGACTGCATTAGTCAGTCAATTAATAGCAAAACAGGTTCCGCATATAGTGCAAACTATAAACAACCCAGAGCAGGAGTTTAATAATGCAATAGATCAGGTTATAGACGAAGACCACCGTGGAAATTTGAGTGGACTTGATAGAATCCCCGATGTAGTCAAGTGTCTAAGAGAATTTTCCGGCAATCCAGCGGAGTTAAGCTCATGGAAAAAGAGCGTTGACCGCCTACGGGGACAAACGTGATCTTGGTACCCTCGAATACCAGATGACTATGTTATCGCAAGGTAGTAACCAATCGGTTGAAGAATTCCACCAAATGGTATACCAACACCTGTCTTTCCTCTTGAATAAGGTGAATTGCATGGATTTGGGAGAAGAAGCTCACCGACTTCTAAAGAAGATGTACCGCGACAAGGCCCTTGCTACGTTCGTATGTGGCTTGCGCGGAAATCTTGCTCGTATTCTAGGAGCGCAAACACCACCAGATCTTCCTTCGGCATTAAACATATGCTTAAAAATGGAAAATCAAAAATATCGATCCATGCATGCAATAACCTTGGGACAAACCAATAGCAGAAATGCGAATGGCAGACCACCACCAGCTTCGCGCAACATGCAATTTATTAACTCAGGTTTTCAACAACCACCACAGGTTCCCCCAAGAAATCGTCCGTTCCAATATCAACAAGCCCCACAGCAACAAAACTACACTAACTTCAGACAGCAACGACAATTCGCCGCACCGCGGCAATACGATCCCAATCAATATAGACAGCAACCGTTTACACCACCCAGGCCAACAGCGCCAAAACCGTTGCCAAAACCAGAACCCATGGACGTAGATCGGAGCGTTAGGTCGAGAATGGTTGATTATATGAATCGGCCACAGTTCGAATTAAGGAAGAGACCTCCCGGCCCAATGGCCGATACACAAAAAAGACAGAGAAACTTCAATATACAAACAAACGAAAATGGTCAGAACGAAATGCAACCTGCTGATACGTATGCCGCTATGGCAGAGTACGGGGAAGCAATTGCGGACCAGACAGATGAAGAACCTCAAAACGAGACCTTGGACGAATACCTTGACAACTACGACAACGAAGAAACCGAATACTATGACAACTCCGGAATGAATTTTTTAGAATAGAGCATTCCTCGCTTCCATATTTCAAATGCAAGCTGATGAATGGAACAACATTAAAAATATTAATAGATACAGGTTCAAATAGGAATTATATTCAACCTAAATATGTCACCAATCCGATACCCAACCAAAAGCACTTTAACGCTGTGTCTATAGGAGGCAGTGTAAATGTCACTCATCATAAAATAGCTAACCTTTTTAACCATCCCGACATTAACGTCAAGTTCTTTTTGTTGCCGACTTTAAAGTCATTTGATGCCATTCTGGGCAACGATGGCCTTAAAGAGCTAGAAGCTGAAATAAAAATCAGCAAAAAAATAATGACAATAAAGAACAAAATTAACATACCCATAAAAGAAAAGAAATATGAGGCAGTAAATACCATAGTGCCAAGAACCGAGCATTTGACGAGATTTCAAAGTGACAGATTAAAAAAACTTCTTCAAGTATATCCAAAATTATTCGCAGAGCCAAACCAGAAACTGACCTACACAACTAATGTGAAGGCAGAAATACGAACTTCTTCGGATACACCAGTGTGTTCTAAGTTCTATCAATATCCAATGAGCTTGAAAGATGAGGTAAACAAGCAGGTCTCTGAACTTTTGAATGATGGAATAATCAGACCATCAAGGTCTCCATACAACTCCCCCGTATGGATAGTACCGAAAAAAGCAGATGCCTCAGGGGTAAAAAAATATCGCATGGTTATAGATTACAGGAAATTGAGCCTAGTTACCATTGCAGATAAATACCCAATCCCGGAGATAAATGAAGTGCTTGCCCAACTAGGAAACAATAAAGTATTCTCCGTATTAGACCTTAAGAGTGGATTCCATCAAATACCATTGAAAACGTCCGACATAGAAAAAACCGTCTTCTCCATAAATAACGGAAAATACGAGTTTACACGACTCCCATTCGGACTAAAGAACACGCCAGCAATTTTCCAGCGCGCCTTAGATGATATACTTCATGAACACATTGGTAAAATATGCTTCATCTACATTGACGACATCATCATATTCAGTAAAGATGATGAATCACATTTTAAAAATCTGGACATTATTGCATTGAAACATTGAAACTAACCCAGATAAAGTTACGCTAAGCTCGCCAAGCCCCTTATCTCGCTTTTGAGAGGGGAAGACGAACGAGTGTCCAAAAAATTGTCCTCAAAAAAATCAATTTCGCTTGACAACCAAGCACTAGAAGCATTCAAGAAGCTCAAAAGCAGTTTAATTTCTAAAGATATAATACTCCGCTACCCAGATTTTGAAAAGGAGTTTCACTTAACAACCGATGCATCCAATTATGCAATAGGCGCCATTTTATCGCAAGATAACAAACCTATCTCATTTCTCTCAAGAACCCTATCCAAGGCAGAAGAGAATTACGCCGCTAACGAAAAAGAGATGTTAGCCATCATTTAAGCCCTAAAAAGCTTAAAAAATTACCTTTACCGTAAATCTAAAGTTAAAATATTTACGGACCACCAGCCTTTGACTCATTCTCTGAGTAGCTGGAACGGAAATGCAAGAATTAAAAGGTGGAAGTCTTATTTGGAAGAATACGATTATGAAATATTCTATAAACCAGGAAAAGAAAACGTGGTAGCCGATGCACTATCTCGAATACCACCTACGGGGCAAATTAACTCAATAGCCTCAACGCAACACAGCGATGAAAGCTCAGGCGAGGAACTGATACCAAGCATGGAAGTTCCCATCAATGCCTTCAGGAATCAAATTTTCTTTCACAAAGCAGAGTCTTCGGACAGCATACCATTCCCAAGTTTCCATAGACACGACATTTACAGACAGCAGTACAGTTCAAATGATCTATTATCCGATTTGAAAAAATATCTTAATCCCTCAATAATCAATGGCATCTGTACGACCGAAGATATAATGTGGAAAATTCAACAATTATATCCAAGCCATTTTAGGAACTTCAAAGTACGTTTCACCCAGACCCAAGTAAAGGACCTGACCAAGACAACGGACCAAGAGGAGCAGATCCTCAAGATCCACAACAGAGCCCATAGAAATGCCTTAGAGAACAAAATGCAGTTATCTGAAGAATTCTACTTTCCGAAAATGAAACAGAAAATCGCAAATATAGTCAAGCAGTGCAAAATCTGCAAAGAAACGAAATATGATCGGCATTCACCTAACCCAGAGATAAAAGAAACTCCCATACCAGAATACCCCGGACATATAATTCACATTGACATCTACTCAACGGAAAAACAACTCGTACTTACAGCAATAGACAAATTTTCCAAACTAGCGAAGGCTCAAATCATAAAATCGAAAGCAATAGAAGATATTAGAACCCTACTACGCGATATGGTATTCTATTTTGGCGTACCGAAATTTATAGTAATGGACAATGAGAAATCTTTAAACTCCGGATCAATACGATTTATGCTTGAAAAGAGATCAAACCCATCGAAATTTTGAAGAACTTCTAGATAGAGCCGTCTATGAGTATAATTACTCAATTCATTCAGTAACGAAGAAAAGGCCATTAGAAGTTTTCTTTGGCAGAAGAGTCACCACGGACCCGACAAAGTACGAACTGGCAAGACTTGACAACATAGAACAACTAAGACGCAAACAGACCAATGACGTGGTGGACCATAATAGCAGGGAAAACCCCATTCGAACCTATGAAGTAGAAGAAGAAGTATTCGTAAAAATAAATACAAGATAAGGGTCGAAACTTTCCGATCGATACAAAAGGGAAACCGTAAAAGAAGACAGGAACACTACAATACTAACAGAATCAGGACGTACGGTACATAAAAGCCATAATAAATCCTAAGTTCAATTTCAGGATGTTGATATGCTTCGCCAATGCAACTATGACAATAATCAACTATACTGATGCACAGACTGTGACGATTTACAAAGGAATCGGAAAAATTCGTTCCAACGACACTAAAATCTTACACATTATCAACTTGGAACAAATTCGGGACGCTCTCAACATTTTACAAATGCACACAGAAAATGAGCTTAAATATAATAACTTATATCACACCATAAAGCACGAGATAGCCCAAACATTTGTAATTTTCAAGACCATCTCTACATTCCACTCTAGGAAAAGTAGGGCAATAGATATTCTGGGCACTGCTTGGAAATTTGTAGCAGGCAGCCCTGATCATAACGATTTAATTCTAATAACGGATAGTATAGACAAACTGACTAACAACAACAATAAACAAGTAATAATCAATAGACAACTAGAAGATAGAATAAATAAGCTGACTAAAATCTCCAACGACCTTACAAACTCAATTAAAAAGGACTCAGTTTTGAGTGATGGCCATTAGTTTTCAAAACCAGGTTCGGCTTATTAAAGAAGAAGTAGTCAATATAAAATACGCCATCCAATGGGCGAAATTGAATATGATCAATACATTTTTGTTGAGCGAAAACGAAATTAACGTAATAAATCATCAATTCAAAATTGGCCACATGCCGCCTTTAACTACTGAAGAGATGTTAGAATTCTCAGACGTTTCCATTTTGCATAATGGAACTACACTTATTTACATTGTCAAAATACCAAATTTCGAAACAACAACTTTCAAAATTATATAATAAAGCCAATAATAAAATCCAATAGCATTGTTAATCTTCCTGCAAAGGAAATCTTTGAAAACAAAAATAAAAACATAATGTTCGGCATTAAGAATCAATGTAAGAATTTCTATAACATTAAAATTTGTAACAAAAATAAGTTCGAAGATTTAAGTCAGAATAATTGTTTGCCTAAGTTACTCAGGGGAGAGCAAGCGATGTGTGAGTTTACCAACGCCGACCACATACCCATATTGGAGGAAGTCGACGAGGGAATCATTCTAGTGAACAACTTTAATGGCACCGTAACTTGGCAAGACAACGCGAAGCAGATAAAGGGAACATTCCTTATAAATTTCTGGAATGAGACAATCTCCATCAACGGCAAGGAGTTTAGCAATACAGAGATGACAATTGCTGAACCGGGAATACCACTTATCCAGCTAGCTCCAGTAGAAATAGAACGATTGAGAATTTTATCACTGGAAGCACTAGAAGGGCTTCACCTGGATAATACAGAAAAACTGCAAAAACTCCAAACCCACTCAAATATCAACCGGATCGCACTCTTGACTGCAATAGCATCCCTAGCCATCCTAACACTTACCCTCCACTGGTTCAGAAAGAAGACAATAAACCTACAGCTCGGGAACATCCATCCAGAGGTCACCCAGGTAGCACCAATAAACTTACAGCTCGGGAACATCAATCCAGAAGTCACCAAAGTAACGCGAAGTCCCCCAGCTACCACATACCAACCGACAAATACGCAGTTCAACAACATGCCATTTTTTTGATTACACTTGAGGACAAGTGTGAATCTGAGGGGGAAGAGTTAACAACGAAAATATTTAAAGTCTGTAAAAATGCAATTGTCTTCAAAACTTCAATTGCAATAAGATCCGGCAGGCAAGTGCAAGAGCCCCAATAGTGCTAACCTCAGCGTCTGGATAACTTCCCGCACGCGCAACCCAAAACCCCACTTCGCTGCAACAGCGGCTGCCGACGCCATCGCCACTGCCAACGCCGCCGTCGACACACACAGCTCTCATTAGGGTTTCTTTACCTTAGTTTGATTAGTCTTAAAATTGTAACCAACAAATAAAGTCCAAATTGGACAAATAAAAGTTTAATTTTTTTTTATAAAAATAATAAAAAGAAATTTAACTTGCATGCATGTTTCTCTTTACTTTTTCAACCGTAAGTAGAGAACCGCACACATAGACACGAACTGTTGCTTGTTCTGTGTGTGAGTGTGTGTATATGATGTCCCCAACTATTTGATATTTGCGTTCTTTGTTGTTGCTGCATAAAGTTACTAATGAAAAACCTAATGCTAAATGTAGTAAGCAAAGAAAAAATTACTTTTAAAAATGTTAAATATTTTTTAATTAATTAACATTTCAGGCTCTGTCAGTGCAAGACGAATGAACATACATACATACATAGATGTGTACATGTACATAGATGTGTACATGTACATAGATGTGTACATATGTATGTGTGTACATTTACACATTAGTGTCTCACATTTTGCTTTGGCTATTTCAATCGTTTGCACGTAACTAAACAAACAGCTGCTTGTATGTGTGTGTGTATATGTATACTTAGTTGTCCCCAACTGTTTGATATTTTGTATTGTTTGGTCTGCCTGCATTTGTAGAATGCATATCCTTGAACGCAAAGTTATAGATTTAGTTACGTAGATTACAGTCCCCAAATTTGAAATCAATCAGAAAAAATTTATAACACAAACTTTCCATTTGAAAAGGTGAATAAATATTAAAATCCCAATAATTCAAGCTCCACCACAAATTTCAAAAATCCGAGTATGCAGGTTTGTTTGTATTCTTTTATAGATTATAAAAATCAAAAGTTGATCGGTGCAGAAATTCAGAATTTTCAAACAGATTTTGGAGCTCGTTTTCCCCCTTTTTGCAAAAATCCCTTCTTAGTGGGCACCTACACTATGAAAAGATACTTAAGTCCAAATTTCAGCTTCCTAGCTTTTACCGTTTGGGCTGTATGTTGATCACCAATCAGTCAGTCAGGACAAACTGTTTTATATATATAGAGATGTATATAGAGATTAGAGACAATAATAAATTTGTAAATAATGATTCAAATAGTTTTCAGAGCAATTCTGTGACCGACCGATGTTTCTCAGAAAGAAAAACTAACTGAACACAGATTTACTCTCTCTCCATATTCCGATTCCCGTTGACAGGCAAAACATTGAGAGAGTTATATCCAAATAGGGCAAGGCTTAACAAATCCCTGTATGCTACGCTGACCAATAATAATTATGCTCTAACATACATGTGTGTATGTATTGAATATTTTTATTTCATTTAATTAATTAATTAAATTAATTAAATTCTTTAAATTAATTTTTTTTTGTAGGGTGATTCAGGGTATTTAAGAGTTGAATCTGCTCGGCTAGGATTCCTTTATTGTTTTTAATTAAATAACATTTCTTGCCCTGTGGTGGAATGGTGAATGTAAATATGTACACACATTAGTGTCTCACAGTTTGCTTTGGCTATTTCAATTGTTTGCACGCAACTACACGTATGTAAGTGTGTGTGTGTGTATGTATACTAAGTTTTGTCCCCAACTGTTTGATATGCATTTTATGTTGTTGGTTCTGCTTGCATTTGTAAAGCGAAACACTATATTTTTTCTATATTTTGAAAATCCTTGAATGCAAAGTTGAAGATTTAGTCATTACATTACATACATTACCCAAATTTGAAATCGACCGGAAAATTCCCCATGTTTTCACTTTTTTCGTGGCACTGCTGCTGGGGCAGACCAGCAACACTATGTTATGGTATTTTCCGGGTTTGACATTTTTTTATGAAGGCTCTACTGATTGCGTATTCTTTGTGTGATTGTTTTACAATTGGTGATTTGTATCTTCGATTTTTCGTATTTTTATTTTATTGAATATGAAAATGGTGGCAAAGTAAAGTTGATTGTGAAAGTTAGATATTAAAATATCTAGTTCCAGAAAATATTTAACTGGGAGCGAAAAACGAAAGAGAAATGGAGAAAAAGGGAGACTGAAATAAAAATAAAAAATGGCCTAAAATAAGGCAGTACTTAAAAAAGTATGACTTAAATAATGAATAGTATACCAGAATTATAAGATGCAGCACCCAACACCAGTGACTATCCAGATCCAGAACAACCACAACAAGGTAATAGCAAAAATCAAAGATAATTATATTTTAGCATGAACAATGTTGTATCTTCGCCATATGTTACTGATACTGTTACTTAAAGAGCTAACTGATCAAGTGAAAAGGTTCGTGAATGAAAACTAAGATTGTACTTGTATACCTAAGGGCCCTTTCTTAAAAGATAGTGACAATAGCTCTTTTCTAGAAATCCGGCATATAAGAAAATACTACATTTTTGGTTTATGGCTATGACAACTGGAAACATATTGTACAAGTAGATGCCATACAAATACACGATCATTTTTAAAATTAAAAACCTATTTAAGAGAGACAATGAGACAACTCTATGTAACTTGGCTATTCTGTCTATTGAAAATGCTATGCCCCGATCTTTAAACTTTGATAATAAATATCTTATTGAAATTATTTTTGTTATTTATTTCATTGAAAATGTATGCAGATTTCCTCTCGATGTTGTTCCTTCACCGAAAAGCTAGCGAATAGATGAAGAATGCTTTGAGATATTAAAAATAAATAAAATAAATAAATAAATAAAATAAGTAAATAAATAAAATTAAACGGTGTAAAATGTTATAACGAAATAATAGCCATGTCCGTCTGTATGAACGAAAGGAACTCAGAAGGTACTAGAGCTAGAATTAGCAAACTTGGTACCCAGGCTTCCCTAAGCCCTAGGCAGATCAAGTTTGTTATTTTTTTCCGATGCACCCCGCCCCCATTTCTTCGCTATTAGTGAATTCTCATAGCTCCCGTAATTCTTGGAATTTCGAATTTGGTAGTCACATCCAGTTAGAGTTTGTGTGTCCGTATGCCTAATTTCATCATGATAGGTTAATTATGAAGAAAGTTATAGCCATAAATATAATCTCTGCTGCGGGCTCAGTTTGGGCAGAGACTACATTTATGGGGTTCGTAAAATGTGCTGACTACCCGACCACTAAGAAATTCTGCCTCGGGTATTACTGGGTCGCTGTCGGCAGAGCTCGTAGGTATCGTGAGCCGCTGCCGACAGCAGAGGAGTGACGTAGGTGGTACCTGGTACTATATTTCTGAATGAATGTCTTCAGTTTTTTGGCTATCGGAAATAAATAGATCATTTGCAAATAAATAAACTTGTTACTAATATATTTTATACTACAAGTATTCTAAACTCTGAACGAAACTCTGCTGCTGTCGCCAGCGACCAACGGAGAAGTACGGCGAACCACGGCCGACCCGCACGACCTATGGCATCTGCCAGACGGCTCAGGCGACACTCTGCTTCAGTCGGCAGTGACCCACGGCGACCCGCGGAAGAATTTCCCGTGTGTGCGAATGAATTTTGCTCGCATTTTACGAAACCTGTTCACAATTGGCCTATCCTGATGAATCTTAATATACGGGACTCATAATCACTAACTGGTTGTAATATTAATCAAACCACTGTCGTCAGGCAATAGAACTGAAATTACTAAAATGTCTCAAAACTAAGCACTCGCACTTACATAACTACTTGTCAATATAAATCAACCAACATATTTTTCCAGCGAGCAGCTTTTTCAAACGATGGCTGACCTTTTAATAACAGAAGGATATGCGTCTGCTGGGTATGAGTTTATTAATATTGACGACTGCTGGCTTGATCGACGTCGAGCACCAGATGGCAAGCTTGTACCTGATGGCAAACGGTTTCCCAATGGAATACGAGCGCTGTCTGATTATGTAAGTTATGTATTTTGAACATCACTTTTAGTATACCTTTTTATACTCTGTACATGAAATGTACAAGAGTGTATTAGGTTTGCGTGAGCTGAAAAATGTAACAGACAGAAGGAGGCGTGGTAGACCCCCAAAGTATGTATGTATATTCTTGATCACGACATATGGCTGCAAGATCCTAATTGTTGAATACACTCGCAATCGGCGGAAGTTGATTTAACTTCTGCTTATTTATGACAATCTGTTAGGTTATGATTTTTAAGAGTCGCTGCTTCTTGTTTCCCGGTGATTTTTGATGCGTTTTTCAAGTACATAAACCAATAGCAGGATCACAGACAAGCATAAATTTATAATTTGCGATCATTAAAAAATGTGAGAGTATTTCATTGGCATGCGGTAAAGAAGAAAAACAAAGCTGAATACAAGATAAAAGAGAACGCTGCAGAGCAAGATAAGAGAGAACGCTACAGAGCAAGGCCGACAGTAAAATAGCTGGTACTCTTCCCAAAAAAGGAAAATTTAAACAAATCTATTAAAAAATTAAACTATTTTAAACTAGTATAGCCTTTCACCCTATGGGTAAAGGCTATAAAAAATTCAATTAATTAATTAAATTAAATTTATTTAATACAAACATACAAAAGTGATGACATGTTTATGTACAGTTTCAACAGCATACATTTACATCATCGTTTATATGCGTGTATGTATGCTATACATATTTATGTCAAAGCAGCAGCAACAACAGCTGCGGGCAGAGCTGCGGGGCAGCGATTATTTATGGCTATAACTTTTGTCATAATTACCCTTTTTGGTTCAACTTTGTGCTGCACACATACACTCATATAAGCATGCAGAGACACGATTCTATGTAAATTTATGTAAACATGAATCCACTTTTGTATACATATATATATTCAATAATTTGTATTTAATTTAATTACTTAATTTAATTAATATAATTTTTTAACATTAATTACACTTTTTTTTTATTATTTACTTTTTGGTGGGAGGTACAGGGTATTTAAGAGTTGAGCCTACTGTTTTCTTGTTTTCATTCATTTTGCTGTAAAAATGTATTTGTTTGGGCCCTAGAGCTGCAAAATAGTCGATGCTGACTGACGATCCTTTCTATTTTTTGTTGTTGGGATTATTGTTGAATGGTTTGTATAATTCAATCTATAGGGACTATTCTCCGTCGTTTTCCATTGTTCCATTGTAGTTCTAGGCAGCTGAGCTGAGAATGAGCTTAGAAAATGAGAGAAGTCCGGGGCGCCCAAAAACTTAAACCACTGACAAAAACATCGCCAAAATTTCCCAAATGATTCTGGACGTCCGCCAAATCCTAGTAAGGGAGATAGCTGATATTACCATATTTTGTACAATGAATTGGTTATGAGAAAGCTTTGGGCACGTTCTGTTCGGCATTTTCTCACTTTTGATCAAAAGCGTGTTCTCATATATCAGCCGTTTCCATGACAAAAATTCATAAATTTCACTTTGAACTGATTCAGGACCTTCTTTTTATTCCCAAAACTTATAGTTGCACTAAGAGGACAGAAATTTTACTCAAATGTAGAGGATATTATCTTCGTAAACAACAAATTTTAGGAACAATATCGACTTATTTTTGGGGAAGTTCATGAGATGGAAGCATCGCTGGGAACACTATGTTGACTTAAAAGGAAAAAACAAAGAAATGTTGAACCATAGTTAGACTGAGAACATTTTAAATCTCCCTCGTGTATTGTAAGAAAATAATTTACAAGTATATATTTTTTTAATGCTCTTTGTTTCCAGCTTTGTTGACTCTGAAACTCTTTTTATACTCTTTACATAAAATGTACAAAAGTATATTAGGTTTGCGCGAGCTGAAAAATGTAACAGACAGAAGAAGGCGTGGCAGACCCCACAAAGTATATATATTCTTGATCAGCATGACAAGAGCAGTCGATCTAGCCCTGTCTGTCTGCCTGTCCGTCTGTCTGTCCTTATGAACACCTGGATTTTTTAAAAAGAAGTTATAGCCATAAATATATTTGCTGCCCACGCGCTGCACCAGCGCTGTCCTCAGCTGTTGTTGATGCTGGTGCTTTGGTAACTGCAAACATGCTCACACAGACACGAACAGACGCCCATAGACATTCATACACTCACATAGACGCAATTTCTTTGTATATGTTCAATAATACACCCTTTACGTGAGTTCTAATACCAAAATAGGTAAAATTGATCACATTTTTTTTCTTAATTTTTTTAATTTCTACAATTATTCTACACATATGTACAGAGTATTTTAAAGTCGGGACACCCGACTTTAGCTGTTTTACTTGTTCTACCCTGTACCTTATGGTAAGAAGGGTATATTAAGTTTATGCAAAGTAAGTAACAGACAGGAGGAAGCATCTCCCACCCCATAAAGTATATATATTCCGCCCGTCTGAATGAACACCTGAATTTTGGGAACGGCTAAACGCACAATCAAACATGGTATGTAGACGCTCCTGGTCCCTGGGCAACACGAGTCCATTTTATTACATAAACAACAAACGTAATACACCTACAAATATCTACTTTCACTTCAGTACTACGCCCACAATCAGCAGCTTCAGCTGTGGGTGCATATAAGTCAGTGTCGGAAGTTTGTCTGGGTACGGGTGTTTCACTGTCGGCTTGTTCGGCCTTCTCTGTTGTATTGATTGTCATTCTAAAATCAGGTCTTGGTAAAATATCTAATAACTAAAAAGAACATTGTGTATCTTTCAGATTCATTCCAGAGGCTTAAAATTCGGTATTTACGAAGATTTTGGAAATTATACTTGTGCTGGGTATCCAGGTATAATAGGATATGAGAAACTTGATGCGCAACTATTCGCAGATTGGAATGTTGACTATGTTAAGCTGGATGGTTGTTATGCCTTACCACAGGATATGGATAGAGGCTATACAGAATTTGGAAAACTTTTAAATAATACTGGTAAACCGATGGTCTATTCATGTAGCTGGCCTGTTTATCAAATATATGCTGGTATCCAACCTAATTTTTCGGCAATAAAAACACATTGTAACCTTTGGAGAAACTATGATGATATTCAAGATTCCTGGATGTCCGTTGAAAGCATAATTGATTATTATGGCAATAACCAAGATATAATCGCACCCAACGCAGGCCCTGGACATTGGAATGATCCTGATATGGTAGATATGACCTTATGATATTATTTATGTTCTTACCGACAAATTTGAGGTAGACAGAAAATTCTTAAGATTACTGCAATCGGGAGTCATACTGTGAGAAATACATCTAGCTCATGGTCTTTATACTTTGGGACTATCTGCATGTTGTAACGTTACTATCTGGGGTGCCAGAGAAAACTCTCGATATTTCGGCTACAGTTGTTTTTGAATTTTCTTAAAAAATCCGTCGTTGCAACAGAACTTCTAAAGATTTCATTTTTTCGAACTTCCTCTCCAAGCCTGCTGTTAGCAAAAGCTGACTCATAATGACTCATTGTCTAACAGTCTCGACTGAGTTGCCAGCGCACGAATTTAAATCTGGCAGTTCCGTATTATCATATTTATTTTTCTTTTCGTGTTTGCATTTTTAGTAAATTTGGTACATAACTTATAATAATTGTAAAGATTTTTTTAAATAATTAAATGGCGCACGCCTAACTCATAAATAAACAAGATAGAACGCTACAGTCGAGCAAGCCCGACAGTAAAATAGCCTGTACTCTCCACAAAAAAGAAAAATTAAAAAAAAAAAAAATTTAAAAAAAATAAATTATTAAAAAAACAAGATAGAACGCTACAGTCGAGCAAGCCCGACAGTGAAATAGCCTGTACTCTCCACAAAAAGGAAAAATTAAAAAAAAAAAAAAAATTAAAAAAAAATTAAATTATTAAAAAAAATTAATGAATGAATTAATTAAAATAATTAATTTAATTAAATTAGAATACATGTTTATGTTCAGTTTAAACAGCATGCATTTACATCACGTACCTATGCGTGTTCATATGCGTGTATGTATGCAGCACAAAGTTGAACAAAAGCAGCAACAACAACAACAGCTGCGGGCAGCGCTGCCGACAGAGCTGCAGGCAGCGCATGAGCAGCGATTTTACTTATGGCTATAACTTTCTTCAGAATTGACCTATCATGATGAAATTTGGCACACGGACACATTAGTACTAACTGGATGTACCTACCAAAATTTTTTAAATTCCGAGAATTACGGAAGTTATAAGAAAAAATACGAATTGCGGGGGAGTGGGGGGGTGTATCAGAAAAAATAAACAAACTCGTTCTGCCTAGGGCTTATAGGAACCTTGATACCAATTTTGGTTATCCTAGCTCTTGTACTTACTGAGATCCTTGCGCTCATACAGACAGACGGACAGACGGACAGACGGACAGACGGTCAGACGGACAGACGGACATGGCTATATCGACTCGTCTTCTCATCCTGATCAAGAATATATATACTTTGTGGGGTCTGCCAAGCCTCCTTCTGTGTGTTACATACATGCGCACAAAACTAGTATAGCCTTTCACCCTTTGGGTACATGCTATAATGAATGAATTAATGAATGAATTAAATTAAATTAGAATACATGTTTATGTTCAGTTTAAACAGCATACACTTACATCACGTACCTATGCGTGTTTATATGCGTGTATGTATGCAGCACAAAGTTGAACAAAAGCAGCAACAACAACAACAGCTGCGGGCAGCGCTGCCGACAGAGCTGCAGGCAGCGCATGAGCAGCGATTTTACTTATGGCTATAACTTTCTTCAGAATTGACCTATCATGATAAAATTTGGCACACGGACACATTATTATTAACTGGATGTACCTACCAAAATTGATTTTAAAATTCCGAGAATTACGGATTATAAGAAAAAATACGAATTGCGGGGGAGTGGGGGGTGTATCAGAAAAAATAAACAATCTCGTTCTGCCTAGGGCTTATAGGAACCTTTATACCAATTTTGGTTATCCTAGCTCTTGTACTTACTGAGATCCTTGCGCTCATAAAGACAGACGGACATGGCTATATCGACTCGTCTTCTCATCCTGATCAAGAATATATATACTTTGTGGGGTCTGCCACGCCTCCTTCTGTGTGTTATATACATGCGCACAAAACTAGTATAGCCTTTCACCCTTTGGGTACAGGCTATAAAAAGTGATGTTTGAAAAATATAATTTTTATAGCCCAGCCCCCATACCATTCTCTGTCTTACAAATAAAATAAAATTTCTCCATCAATCTATACAATATGATGGCACTCATATTATGGTGAGCTTGTACATAGTTGCTTGCTATGCACATAGAACTATTTACTACCAAAGGCTAACACATATTTTTTGTGTAAAAGCATCTTTGGAAGAACTCGTAATGAAATAAACCAACGCTCCAATTTCTTATGTGCTAAAAATTTAATATTTTACTCTTTCTTATTCTCTGAACATTGTACTTTTTGTCTATCCGGATCATGTCAAGTGGTTTTCCCCTCCATATGTATTTGAAGCCTTTTCCTTATCTAGTGCATTGCGCACCCACCCTTAACCACTATCGCTCCATATGCATATGAATTTCTTGCTATCTCCCATGCGTTGGTTTGCAGCACTACTGCACGCGACTATTTGTAACGGTTAAACTACACGGACTGGGCAGCGCTTGGGCAGCGCGTGGGCAGCAAATATATTTATGGCTATAACTTCTTGTTAAATCGGTCTATCATAGTGAAACTTGGCATACGGACACATAATGACTAACTGGAGGTATTTCCCAAATTTGAGAGGGGGGAAGGACGGAAATTCCAAAATACATTTTCTGCGTATTTACATAAAGCATCTTGGACTAAAATTTGGTGTGCCTAGGTCTTATAGTCTCCAAGATATAGGCAATTATACGAATGGAGCATCGGGAAGGGAAATGTACAAGAGTATATTAGGTTTGCGGGAGCTGAAAATGTAACAGGCAGAATGAGGTGTGGCAGACCCCACAAAGTATATATATTCTTGATCAGCATGACAAGACGAGTCGATCTAGCCCTGTCTGTCTGTCCGTCTGTCCGTATGAACACCTGGATCTCAGAGACTATAAGAAGTAGAGACACCAAACACAAAGATGCGTATTTTGGTGTGTGTATTTTGGAATTTCCCTCTCTCCCCCCTCTCCCATGCAAATCGCGATTTCCCCCGTAATTCTTAGAATTTCGAACTTAAATTTTGCAAATACCCAGTTAGTAATTATGAATCCGTATGCCAAGTTTCATTATGATATACCGATTTAACAAAAAGTTATAGCCATAAATATATTTGCTGCTGCTGTTTGGTTGACTGCTAACATGTTTACTCAGACACGAATATACGAGCATATACATACATACACTCACATAGACGCAATTGCTTTGTATATGTGCAATTATACACCCTTTACGTGAGTTCGAATACCAAAAGAGGTACAATCGATAAAAAAAAATTTTTGTTTAATTCTCATACTTTTTTTTAATTTATATATTTATTCTAAACATATGTACAAAGTATTTCAAAGTCGGGACACCCGCCACTTGTTTATTAAAAATAAATAGGCGACACTCGCGTTTACTTATTGACATTCGGTTTTTCTTTTAACAACTTTAAATTTCGGTCACTGCTATTTATGGAGTTTAATGTTATTTCTTTTCTATTCACTTTTCTTGAATATCTTTAAATTCTTTTTCGGTGCTGACTAGACACGTCTGCACTCTCTGACGGGTGGAAATAGAAACTGCCGAAGGTTAGCTTCTATCGTCTGACTTAACCCTTTTTCCTTTCGAAAGTGGTGAAAGCGCCATCATAGGAGACACTGAACCGCCTATGACAATTAAAATTTTCCCCATGCCAACCAATCTACGATCTAAGACCGTTGCACAGTGGGGCCTTCTGACTTTTTTCGTTGCAAAAATCATATCTCTTGAACGGATAAAGACATAAATGTTGACGGTGCAATATTTGCTTATAAAACTGAGAAGTTTTTAAAATAAAATAAGATAGAACGCTACAGTCGAGCAAGTCCGACAGTAAAATAGCCTGTACTCTCCACAAAGAAGAAAAATTAAAAAAAATAAAAGTATTAAAAAAATTAAATTATTTAAAAAAAGAGAAAATGCTACAGTCTAGCAAGTCCGCCAGTAAATTAGTCTGTACTCTCCACAAAAAATGAAAATTAAAAAAAAATTATTTAAAAAAAATTAAATTATAAAAAAAATTGAATTAATTAATTAAATTAATAAAGAACATTTATTTAATACATACATAGAAGACATGTTAATGTTCAGTTTTAACAGAATACATTTACATCAAATGCGTGTATGTATGCAGCACAAAGTTGAACCAAAGCAGCAACAGCAACAACAGCTGCGGGCAGAGCGAAAATATTAAGAAAAATAAAAAAAAAATTTCATCGATTATACCTCTCTCGGTATTCGAACTCACGTAAAGGGTACATAATTGCACATATACAAAGCAATGAAAGTCGATACGCGTATATTCGTGTATAAAACAAACTTGCACAGCGTACACACATAAGTCATCTTTGTGCAAAATTTGGTGTCTCTAGTGAGATGAGTCTGTCACGCCTCCTTCTGCCTGTTACATTTTTCAGCTCGCGCAAGCCTAGTATACTCTTGTACATTTCATGTACATCACAATTTAGTAATGCGTCAAAAAGATTGCAATTTTGATCAGCATGACAAGACGAGGCGATCTATGTCTGTCTGTCTGTATGTCTGTCTGTCCGTATGAACACCTGGATCTCAGAGACTATAAGAGGTACAGACACCAAACTTTGCACAAAGATGCGTTATGTGTGTACACTGTCCAATTTTTTTTATTTTCCCTGCACAGTTTCTCCCGTATCAGGATTTTCCCGATGTTCCGTTCGCATATTCATTTCTGTCTTGTTTCTTTTTGTAGGGGTGGTAGCTGACCCCGCTGGACTCTAGCATTCCTTTCTTGTTATACTTCCTTGTCTAGCGGACTTGACTGCCTAGGGTCATGACATACAGACACATAATCACTAACGGGATGTAATTATCAAATTTTAGTTCAAAATTCCAAGAAATTCGGGAATTATGAAACAAAAACACGATTGCGTTGGAGTGGGGGGGAGGGTGTATCAGATCAGCTGAGATGCTAGAGATGGGCATGTGTCGGATGCTCTATGTGCTAGAGCATCAAAACTATCGATAGTTGAATCCGTCGATACAATCAATATTTCCATCGAAGTTTGAATGCAATAAATAATCACATCTTATAATTTGTTGAGATCAATTAGAACAAATCATATACAAACATACATATGTACATCTGCCCGCAACGCGAAGCAAAATATGCGTAGGTCCGGTTTCGGTTTCTGCTTTACTATCGTTTACGCAGTCGTTGCCTAGCGACGGTAACTGTAAACTTTTGGCATTTTGCCTTTGAGCCAATGACTTGCAGTTGTTGTTGTTTTTCGTTTTAACAATTTGATTTAAAACCATAGAACATTATTTATTACAATCAAACAACAATGCTCGATTGGCCAATGTATACATACATACATACGAATGTACATACATGCTATACATGTACGTACACAGGCATACATACATACATATGAATGTACATATGCATGCATGTTTCTCTTTACTTTTTCATACATAGACACGAACTGTTGCGTGTTCTGTGTGTGAGTGTGTGTATATGATGTCCCCAACTATTTGATATTTGCGTTCTTTGTAATTTGTTGTTTTTGCATAAAGTTACTAATGAAAACCCTAATGCCAAATGTACTTAACAAAGAAAAAATTACTTTTAAAAATGCTTTGGCTTTTTCAATCGTTTGCACGCAACTACCCGAACAGCTGCGTGTATGTGTGTGTATGTATACTTAGTTGTCCCCAACTGTTTGATATTTTGTATTGTTTGTTCTGCCTGCTTTTGTAAAATGCATATTTTGAAAATCCTTGAACGCAATGTTGTAGATTTAGTTACGTAGATTACAGTCCCCAAATTTGAAATCGATCGGAAAAAATTTTTAACACAAACTTTTCATGAAAAGGTGAATAAATATTAAAACCCCAATATTTCAAGCTCCACCACAAATTCGAAAATCCAACTATGCAATTTTGTTTGTATTCTTTTATAGATTTTAGAAACCAAGTTTTAAGTCGATCGGTGGAAAAATGAGGATTTTTCAAACAAACTTTGAGCAAGTTTTCCCCCCATTGGAGCTTGAATTTTCCAAAATCCCTTCTTAGTGCGCACCTACACTATGATAGGATACTTGAGCCCAAATTTCAGCTTCCTAGCTTTTACCGTTTGGAATGTGGGCTGTTGAGGCGGTTTTCTTTTGTGCCCCAAGATTATTTTTACAGGAAAACTCCTATATTTCAGGCCCCGAGAAAAATCTGAAAAACCAAGTATGCAGTTTTTTTTTTTAATTTTGGGAGTATACACACTAAGTTTGAGGTTAATCAGATGTAAATTGTAAACTGATTTTTCATACAAACTTTGGAGCTCGATTTCCCCCCTTTGGAGCTCGAATTTTCCAAAAACCCTTCTTAGTGCGCACCTACACTATGATAGGATACTTGAGCCCAAATTTCAGCTTCCTAGCTTTTACCGTTTGGAATGTGGGTCAAAACAAATTATTTTAATTCTCTTACTTTTTTTAATTTCTATAATTATTGTAAACGCATTGCTTCTGCCTTCGTCTGGCAGCATACGCACCATTTATTGGAATTTACATCGTTCCCATTGTTGTTTCGTCGGTGAACGAATAATCGCTGTAAAGATCGTCAGTTAGTCGCATAATTAACTTGTCACTATCAGCTGCATTGGATTCTTTGGCTGCTGCATTTACAATTATTTAGTTCACGTTTTTTCAATTTACATTGCACAGCAATATGTCGATCGAAAAACTTAAGGCCAAGAGAGGTAATATTAAACGTAATATATCTCGCATAAGGTATTTGGTTGAAATAAAGGATGAGTCCAATGATGAATTGCAATGTCGCTTGGGGAAATTAGAGTCATATTTTAAAATGGCTTAAACTTTGCAAACTGATATTGAAAGCTTGGACCCTACCGATAATGGTCGCGCAGATATGGAAGACACATATGTGGAAATTAAGCTGTGCATTAAGCAACAACTCGGAGGAAAATTAAATACTACTGTATTTCCTTCGGAATCAGAACCGTCTGCAGCTACCATTAAGTCATCGTCACTGCCAAAGCTGTCGCTACCGACATTCGATGGGATTACGCCAATTACGCCAATTATCAATCAAGGCAACTAACATTTCGACAAGGTCAAAAGACTCCGCCTTTATATCAACTGCCTCGGAAGTGCCTTCACCGGCTTATCGTTGCCGCACTTGCAATAGAGGGCATCATTCATCGCTGCATCATGGACAACCATTGCAACATTCGCACACATCGCTCACGCGAGTAATAACGTGTTTCACCAAGTGCAAGCTGCATCACATTTTCACAAGAATTTTTTTGCTCCTGGTGATCAGATTCTCTTGGCAACTGCTATGGTGTTGGTCAAAGATTCATCAGGTGAATACAAGCTTGGTAGAGCGTCGCTACATTTATGGTCTCAGGTTAACTTTATGACTGAACACTTCACCCAAAAACTTCGCTTGCATCGAAAAAGGCACCACATCGGGATCCGTGGTATCGGTGATTCCTTAACTAGATTAAGATAAGGCTCGTACAACAACATCAATAAAGTCACGAACATCCAATTATCAGTTGACGCTGCAATTCGGAATTACGTCGCACATAGCGTACCAGCCTGACACCGAAATTGACATCTCAAATTGGAATTTGCCTGCTACTGCACCGTTGGCAGACGATAATTTTTTTAAGTCTCGACTTATCAACTTGCTGCTGGGAACTGAAGCATTTTTGAAGTGGTTGCTGTTGGTCAAATTCGTATCGGACCAAACCTACCCATTCTGCAGAAAACCCTGTTTGGTTGGGTCATCTCCTGCAAAAATCAGTATCAACGTAGCCAGAACCTACCATTGTGATAGGCCATTGTGGAGGACTCAATTGATAAACACTTGCAACACTTATGGAAAATCAAGTCGATAGAACGCCCGATTAAGGAGCATCACCCAAATCATCGTCGCTGCGAAAATAATTTTGTCGCCACTACTCATAAGGATGCTATCGGGTGCCATGGAAGCTCTGTCGCAACAGCTCGGAATCGACTTTTTGCCATAGAAAGACACCTGTCGCGCCTACCCGATATTCGCTCACAGTACATATCCTTCATGCAAGAATATGAAGGTCTTGACTACATGTCGCGCGTCTAAAGAAACCGCACTATTACATTCCACATAATTTTGTACTCAGGCCGAGCAGCTCATCAACAAAGCTCAGAGTCGTCTTTGAAGCATCATGTCGCACGACATCTAAAATATCGCCTTATGATTTGCTTTTGATCTGCCCTACCATTCAAGATGAGCTCTACATGCAGCTGCTACGTTTTCGAATGCATCGGTTCGCTTTCACAGCTGATGTTACAAAAATGTACAGGTAAGTACTCCTTACCAAAAACGATAGAAAGTTCCAGTATATCTTTTGGCGAGCCTCTCCAGATAAGGATTTACAAACTTTCCAACTTATGTAAGGGACGGCTTCAACGCCATATCTCGCAATACGTAGTTGCAGTACCTGGCGGATGAATGTAAAAACGAGTTTCCTGTTGGAGCTGCAGCTGTCAAGTCTGCTTTTTACGTGGATGATCTGCTATGTGGAGCAGTCGATATCGACGCCGTGCAAACCCTGAAATGGGGGATTACTGCAATAGTCTTGGAAATTTTCCCCTATGCAAATGGAACTCAAATCTTCGAGAACTTATGGAAGACCAAGGTACTAATCAGCAAAGTGATGCGTTCAGTTTTACATTCACGCCAAAAGAAGTGTATACCACTGCTACAAAACAGACAAAACGGCCTATTGTCCCCACTCGTCGTATCATGAAAAATCAGGAATCAGGAATTATGGCTTCTGAAACTCGACTGGGACGAGTCTGTCCCACAATCCTTACTTAATTCTTGGACTTGCAGTCCTTGAACTCCATCTCGTAGCTAACTTTTCCTCGATATTGCCTCGCCGAGCCCTTGCAGAATTCAATTACATGGCTTCTGCGATGCATCAATCAGAGCATATGGCCGATTCATTTATTTCATGGACATATTAACTTGCATAATCTGGATCGATATGACATGATTACCGCCAGTAAGCAACGATTTTGAAAGCGCTGGATATAAACGAGTTACGAGCACGTACTAAGTGGACGTCAACATCACCAAACTTAGCTTCGTGTGGTGCACTTCCGCACTACCACTGCAACATGCTGCAGACCCATACACAAACTGGCAAAACTACATGCGTGTCATTTCAAAGAGGCCGGGATGTTGGGTCAAACTAACCACACTCGCAGTTAAAAAACATTATACTTAGGTTAGGCTGGTGTGAATTTTTTTCCTACCCTGCCACTTAGGCCAGAGGAGGCCCGTTGTGATGCCATATAATCTCTCTCTTTACTGGTTCGCCCCTAACCACCCAGAACATCTAAGGAATTTGGATAAGCTTGCTATCTCAGTACTATGTACTTCTGCTAGATTGCTGAAAAAAGGTCGCCCTAGTGTGGCAAATCTTCGCCTGCTTTAAGCTAGGACGCTTCGGCGTCCCTGCAGCTTCTGCAGTCATTATATGGGATGCCAAGCCTGGCGGCGTGGACAATGTCCAGTACTTACTGCCAGTACCGTTTAGATTTCTGATATACTTAACTTTATGAGCTGAGTTGTTCTTTTAGTGTCCAAAACTGGCCATGCTAGCTTTGCTTTGGCACACTGGTTGGTGTTGTCCCATCGCCGTTGGGTTAACGCCCTTGTATGGCTACGCGTAAGTAGACGGAAACAGACTATCGGCATGCCAATGCCTTCCTTGTCAGTGTGGATGCATATTTGCGTGGTTCCTTCCCTAGCCAGTTCATCTGCAATGCAGTTCCCCTCTATATTCCGGTGTCCCGGTACCCATATGAGGTTTGTACAGACATCTCGTTGAGATTTCTACTGCAGTCTGTGATAACGTTGGAGTTGTCCAGATTGGCCTCTAGTGCTTTAAGCGCTGCTTGACTGTCTGAATAAATATAAATTGGTCTACTATCAATTGTGGTTGCTAGTAGGTGCAGCGTAGCGACATTAATAGCGGAGACTTCTGCCTGATAGACACTGGTCTGGTAGGCGGAAGGAGAGTCTCAGACCCAGATCGGGTGTGAAGATTCCTCCCCCGACGCACCCTGCCAGTTTTAGGCCGTCAGTAAAAACATTTATGGAGTTGTTTCTCAAGTGAGGGAGGTGCTTCTACTATAGACGAGTAGGTATGCTAACCGTGTAGTGCCTGGCAAAGGTGACCACCGGCGTGTGATAATCCGTGTGGGCCGAAACCCCTGTCCATGTTAAAGATTCCCTAAGCCTCAGGGTTTATTAGTGGCTATTTCTTACCTATAATGTCCAGGGGAGATATCCAAAATTATGTTAAGTGAACCATTTAGAGTGGTGCGGAGGGCCCCACTGATGCAAAGCTCCGCCGATCTCTGAACTCTGCTGAGTTTCGACAGAAGGATAGTTTTACGTAGTGCCGGCCACCATACTAAGATTCCATACAATAGTATGGGTCGCACCATCTCCCGATATATCAATTGCAGTACCTGGGGTGATAGTCCCCATCTGGTGTCATTTCTGTCCAGGATAACTTCCAAGTATTTAGCATTATTGCTAAAAGTAAAACCCACCCCGTTTATCGTTGGCACAGTAAGTTTCGGTATTTTGTACTTTCGTATGAAAGGTACAAGCTCAGTTTTAAAGGGATTTACCCCTCAGCCGCTAGAGGATGCCCTTCCTCTGCAGATGACCGTCACATCGTCCGCATACGCTATGACGTCGTAACCATCTGCCGCCATTCGCTGTAACAGCTGATTTACTACTAACAGCCAGAGTAGCGGGGATAAGACCCCACCTTGTGGGGGTGGAAAGACCCCCGAGTTTGCCACCCTGCTAGTGAACAGTTGGCCGATAAGGTCAATCAGAGATCCTTCCACTTAAAGCTCTTCCGTAGGTCGTATGATCGCTTATGGTAAAATATTGCTGAAAGCGCCCCCAATGTCTAGGAAGGCTACTAGGGCGTATTCCTTAGTAAAGAGCGAATTTTCTATTTTGGACACAAGAGCGTGGAGTCATGCTGGGAATTTGATAGCAGTGTCGGGTTAATGGTTTCTTTAAGATAAGCTTCTAGTAGTCTCTCAAGTGTTTTAAGCAAAAAAGGGGACACACTGATTGGCCTAAAGTCCTTCGGTTTAACATGCGATATTTTCCGAGCTTTGAGAATGAACACCACCTTTATCTCCCTCCAGCTGATTGGGATGAGGTTGACATTCAGGCAGCCCCTAAACATTACCTGAAGCCACGACATTATTTGCTTTAAAGAGAGTTGGAGTTGGGCAGGTATAATACCGTCCGGTCCAGGGGATTTATAGGGCTTAAAATATTTAATGGCTTAAGTTATGCGTTTTTCAGTGACTATTCTATCTATCAGATACCTTGGAACTGTACGTGGAGAAAGAGGTTATATGTTACTGGGACAATCAGTGCACCCCAGAAAATAGGTGCTTGTTAGTAGGTCCAGTGACTCGTAGTCCATGAAGTGCGGTTGGCCTTCCTAATAGCCGTTTTGTACACGGCAAGTTCTCGTTTATATTTAGACCAGCTAGATTCTGTGTTTTCGAATCTGGCTTTGTTAAATTGCTGCCTGCTATTGATTCTTAGTGTATCTAGATCAGGGGCCCACCAAGGGGCTTACGACCTTCCCTGAGGGCAATCTTTGGACAGGCCATGTTGAGCGCATCGACGCATGATTAAGTAAAATTAGTGACCATGTTATCAAGGTCCTCCCCAGTATCATGTTCCATAACCGGTGACGGGGGGAAATTTTTGGATAGCAGTCTGAGGTAATACCCCAATTGGTGGTTTTAGGATTAATAATCTTAACGGGAGCCGGTACCCTAGCTTGAATTGGATGAGTCGATAATCCGAGAAAGAGTGATCTCTCAAGATTTTCCATGTTAGTATCCTATCACTGAGAAGGTCAGACGCCAGTGTTACGTCTAACACATCGATTCGATTCTTGGTTATGAAGGTGAGGTCGTTCCCTATGGTACATATTAGTAGATTAGTACTTATTATGTAGTCATATAGAGACTCACCCCTATCGTTGATATCAGTGCTACCCCATAGGGTATGGTGAGCGTTGGCGTCCCCTCCAAGTATTACGCATAGTCTTTTTCGTCTACTGTCATGAACTAGGGATTTCAGCAGTGGTGGTGGTGGAGTGCCTTGGTGATCGTGGGGCCTAATAATGACGCAATTCTTATCTCGGCTTCTCCCATTTGTCTTTGTCGTTGGTATTTAGACTGACTGATGTTATGTCAGCAACGCTGTATTGCGAGAGTAAGATAGCATTGACTTGTTTCTTTGCTAGGATACATGACCGCTGCTTACCACAACTAACAAGATAAGCTGTGATAAGCCAAGACCCCGGATAGTATTATTACTTACCCATGATTTCTGTATTAGGACAATGTCAACTTCGCCTGTTACTAGACGAAGCTGTAAGGCAGCGCTTGCTGTCTTACTATGGTGCAGGTTGATTTTGACGACCTGCACCATGGAAACGTCCTTCGCTCTCCTCCGTAAGCGTCGCATGCGCTTCCTCGTTGGCGTCATCGAGGAGCTCATGCTCAGTATAGAGCCGACCTAGCGTCGCCCGGTAGTCCGAATCGGTTGAGATGTCATCGTGCAGATTCGCATTGGGGTTATCCACGTCGATGTTCATCTCTTCCTAGCTTCCGGTTTATTGGTGTCACTGTTCTCCGCCAGTTTGCAGATCCGAAATGGTCTTTGTATGCATTGAGACTAATGTGACTGAAGCCAAAGTTGACCGGTCCTTCGTCTCTGCTGCGTTGCTCAAGGCAGTCGTTGTTTAACAACATTCCGACTTGCATAGTGCCTTTATTTGTGGCTTCGACACAGATGACCCTCCAGCCTTGTGTATCCAGGTTTGGATTACAAAGTTGGAGAATTTTCAGCACGTCCGCCGGCGCAGTCGGGTTTCCCGGTATCCACGCGCGTGCTCTAGGGCGGGAGGATATATCCTTGGAATCGACCACTTCCAACTTGGCTCCCGGATACGCCTCTCCTACCTTCTCGATCGCCATTTTATATAATGAAACTGACCGCTCGTCTTCGCACGCGATCCGTTTCACATAGCCCTGGAACCACCCCGCATCAGTGCAGCGGGGGAGAGGGCCTGGATTCGCCAATAAGACTTGCAATGTGACCATGGTGAGTTCCGCTAGAACCTATCGCCACTGATGTTTGGGGATCCTGCCGTCCTCATTGTTGCGGTCGATGACTCCAATGACTTTGCGTCCTTTGGCCACCTTCGCAAACGATCGCAACCACGAATTCCCCTAGGTCTTTTATTTTTTCGACCCCGTATTTGAGTCATCCTCCGTTGATCGCTTTCGCTTGGCTGGCTGGTTGATTTCGTAATTAAGTGTAAAAGTAGGTAGCACCCGCCTTGCCCATTTAACAACCTCGCGGAATTTGGAGGGCGTTTCCTCTAATGCCTGTCTTGCCTCAATAGGCTCATCATGCCAGAAGCCATGCCTAAGAATGCCTAAGAATGCGGGCTGCCGTGCGTCGTTCGTTGGAACCGATTTTTTTCGGGTCTGGCCGTGGCTGATTAGCCGACCTATTCTTCACCGGTTACCCTTTGGTTGTAACGACGCACAGCTGCCAGCTACGCAACGCGTCGTCACGATGCCGATGAGTAGTTTTAAGTAGGTGTAAGTAGTTGTAAGTTGAAGAGAGTTTTAAGGTAGTTCTGTTGGAGATGCCGATGAGTAGTTTTAAGTAGGTGTAAGTAGTTGTAAGTTGAAGAGAGTTTTAAGGTAGTTCTGTTGGAGAGGCAAACGAACGCGCATTGAAGCGCACCCTTCTATTTGATTTGGAGAAATAAAACACAAAGCATCATATTTCAGTGGTAGCTGCGGGCTCACTTTATTTCTGGGGAACCAAACCAAGAATTTTGTAGCGACTCTGGCCGACGAGTATACCCGGGCCAGAGCAACGTTACAAGTGGCGCCCGAGCAGGGACTGTGAAGTTACAGGTGGCGTCGACAGGAGGCCAAACGCGAGGGGTGGCAGCGCTGCCACCCAGCTGCTACACATCTGCATTTCGATTATGGCGCGATGCTAACAAAATTTGAAAACACCATCAATCGGGCCGTTCGACCCTTTGGGGAAAGGGGGAGGAGTAACGACGCACAGCTGCCAGCTACGCAACGCGTCGTCACGATGCCGATGAGTAGTTTTAAGTAGGTGTAAGTAATTGTAAGTTGAAGAGAGTTTTGAGTTAGTTCTGTTGGAGAGGCAATCGAACGCGCATTGAAGCGCACCCTCCTATTTGATTTGGAGAAATAAAACACAAAGCATCATAATTGAGTGGTAACTGCGGGCTCGCTTTATTTCTGGGGAACCAAACCAAGAATTTTGCAGCGACTCTGGCCGACGAGTATACCCGGGCCAGAGCAACGTTACATGGTTTATCCTTGCCGGTCCGCCGTGATCCAGCCCTCACCTCTAACAATGACCAGATACCTTTGCCAGACATCGCAGCTATTGAGGAGGTGTGGCCGTGGTACCTGACCTTAGCTGGACACCGTTTACCGACAACGCACGGGACAATTGTAGTGCCATTTCCAGTCGGCACCCTCTGGGAGGGTTCAGCTGGAAGTTTTTTGCCAACTAACATTATACTTTCTAAACCCTTTTATAATAGCAAATATCACTTCTCTCCGTATTATTTTATACTTCTTACATTTGAATTCACCAAACTGTAATTTAAACTCTAATGCATCAGTACGAAAATACCAATAAACAGTTTTTAACCAACTCTTGAAGAAGAACCACTGTCTATCGCGTACAAGTTCTTGGTTAGCTGTCAATTGCATTTCAGTTTGTGTTTGAACTAATTCGCACACCGCTCAGATCTGAAGTTTCATGTTGGCAAGGAGAACGCTCCTTGACACAACAAAACAGACAGCGCCTAACAATTACATATATGTGCATAGATCTACTTTCAAACAATTTATTTTCCACTACTTAAATCTAAACTTCAAACATTCTTAATAGCTACTTAAATTTAGTTTCTTATTTGAGATGGTACGTCTTGCGGCACTACGATTCATGGATTCACATTCAGTTCCCCTCAAAACTACGTCTTAACCAAGCAACGCTTCCATTTCCTTCCCTTACCTTTACCCCTGCCTTCTCTCGCATTAAATCGTTAATAAAACCTTTAGCGGAATATCTTACTTGGGTTTTCAACGGGTGGTCCGGACTGTGCTCAAAGTCGAGAACATTAGTTGGTGGCCTTATACTAGCTTTACTGAGAAAGATGTAGCAAAGTAAATTGAAAATTGAGAACAATAAAAATTTTCACCAAAACCGAAGCAGGTATTTATTCTGTTCCAAAATATAGATAATCATTTTTGTTTAAATTTACTATATATTTGTATTTTTTTCTATTTCAGTTAATTATTGGAAACTTTGGCCTTAGCTACGAACAGGCAAAAACGCAATTCGCTATTTGGGCTATTTTAGCTGCTCCACTTTTGATGTCCGTAGACTTGAGAACTATACGACCAGAGTTTAAAGCAATTTTGCAAAATAGAAAAGTTATTTCTGTGGATCAAGATCCATTAGGAGTACAGGGTCGACGGATATACAAACACAAAGGAATTGAAATTTGGTCAAAGCCTTTAAGTCCAATATATCATCATTTTTACTCGTATGCAATTGCTTTTATAAATAGACGGACAGATGGTACACCATCAGATGTAGCGGTGACGTTAAAAGAGCTGGGTCTTGCTAGCTTAAACGGATATAGAGTTGAGGTGAGTATAGCCCAATAAAAAATCTAGAACAAATGAGAGCGAATATTGTATATAATTTTGTATTTAATATGTTAAGTTTAATCGAGCGGGCACAACTTTTAAATGCATAACAAGTCCAATAAAAACAAGTGAGGAAGCTAAAGCTGGGTCCCGACTTTGAAATACTTTGTACATAAGTTTAAGGTAATTAGAGAAATTCAAACAAGAGAGAACGAGGGAATTTTTTTATTTTCCTTTTTTACGCTTCGGGTAAATGCTATAAAAATTAAGAAAATTAAAAAAAAAATTTGCTCGTTTTTATCTCTGTCGGTATTCGAACTCAGGGTATATAATTGCATATTTACATAGCAATTGCATCTATGTGAGTGTATGCATGTCTATTCGTGTATGTGTGATCATCTTTGCAGTCAACCAAAGCACCAACATCAACAAAAGCTGTGGGCAGTACGTGAACAGCAAATATATTTAAATATAACAAAATATAACAATTATAGTCCCTGAGATCCAGGTGTTCATACAGACGGACGGACGGACAGACAGACATAGATCGACTCGTCTTGTTATGCTGATCAAGAATACATCTACTTTGCATTTTCACAAAGACAAATTACTTGTATACCATGTGTTCTCGAAAGCAGAGCCTCGTATCGAGCATCATTACGAGGTATTTTAGTGCGCGCTTCGACTCCACCGTTGTGCTGCCGACAGTTATGCGCGCAGTTTCAACCGTTTTCCGGCTACTGACCAGGACCGCCGCCGTTTTTTTTGGGAGCCAGCATCAGCCCAGCAGCGCTGACCCAGTTTGGGACTACACCAATCGCTGCATTGCAGGTCGTCTCAACGTCTCGCAGCTCCTAGCTACTGTAACTAGCGCCACGTCGTCTGACAATCCAATAATATGGACCACCTTGGTAGACGCAGCCGCAGGACGCCATCGTACATCACATTCCACAGGAGTTGCCCCAGCACGGAGCCTTGGGGCATGCCCCGGGATATGTGATACGTGCGTGTTCCCTCGTCGATGCCATAGCGCAGCGTTGTCCCGTCAAAATAGCTCTGCACTATTACGAAAAGGTACGGCGGGATGGAGAAATTCTTCAAGGCCATCAGGATCCGGCCCCATTCAGCTGAATTAGGCGAGTAGGCAGTATTTTTTGTTGCCTCCCTTCCAGCGTCACTGGCTATGTTGACACCTGATTGATGGCATCTACCGTGGATCGAGCCTTGCGGAAGCCGAATTGGTTGGGTGAAAGTCCTCCGGACCTTTCCAGCGCCACATTTAATCTGTCACTAATGAGCTTCTCCAATATCTTGCCCATGGTGTCCAAGAGACAGATTGGCCTGTAGGACGATGCATCCTGATGAGGCTTGTGTAGGAGGATAAGCCTTTGCGTCTGCCATTTGTCTGGAAATACACCTTCGCGAATGCATTGATTGTACAAATCCACGAATGCTGATGGGTAGAACTCTGTTTGGGATAAATCAGGGCCGGGCGGTGTAGTCGGCTTAAGTCTACGAGCGGCTGCTGACAGCTCCTCGATCGTCACCATGTCAATCGTAGGCTGCCCAAGTCAAGCAGGAATTCACTTGGCACTACGGATTGACCGCGTGGGAATAGCACCTCGACTATGCGGTCTAGGGACTGTGCGTCCGTCGGTACTGAGGATGCATTCTGGCCCAGACGCTTAAACAGAATCTGGTAGGCTTTGCCCCATGGGTCATGCTGGGCAGAGTCACACAACTCCAAGAAGCAGCGCTTCTTGCTGTCTTTTATAAATCTCTTTAGGGCCCTCCTTTTTTGCAGGTAAGCCCCCTGAAGTTCATGGGCCTCCGGTGATTCTCTAGAGCGTTGATAAATCCGACTGGTTCTGAGGCAGGCTCTGCGCGCCTCAACAATTTGTTCGCTCCACCAGATCGCTAGACCGGCTTCTTCAACCCTAGCTGATACTAGGCAGTACCAGTGGCCCAGAGGTCCTCCAGTGCAGCTGCGAAGACTCGAGTGTTAAGCGATTCGCTGCGGAACATCCTGATAGAGGGAATGTTCATACGTTGCTGGCTGGTCCCCACTCCAATCTCGCAGAGAATGTCCTCGTGTTTACTTGCCAAATAGTCCAGACCTAAGCAACAGGTGCAGGATCGCAGCAGTGCGTTGCTGACAAACGTCTATGCAGTTATGTGTGTATTTGTGTGTGTCTGTGTATGTCTCGCAAAGCATTAACAACAACAACAGCTGCGGCCACTGCTTGCCCATACATACGTATTCGGCTACAACTTCCTGTTAAATCGGCCTATCATGATAAAACTTGGCACACGGACTCATAATCACTAACTGGGTGTATTATTCGAGTTTTAATGAAAAATTCCAAGAAACACAGGAATTGTGGGAAATCACTAATTGCCATGGTGAGGAGGAAGGGAGGGAAATTAAAAAATACACATTTTCTGCGTATTCACATAAGGCATCTGGGACTAAAACTTGGTGTCCCTAGGTCTTATAGTTTCCGAAATATAGGTGATTATACAAAAGGCGTTACGGAAACCCCCCAAAAAAAATTAAAAAATAAAACAAACCCTTATAACGTACGCACATAAGGCAACTTTGTGAAAAAACTTATTTTTTTATAGTCGCTGAGATCCAGGTATTCATACGGACAGACAGACAGACAGGGCTAGAACGACTCGTCTTGTCATGCTGATCAAGAATATATATTCTTTGTGGGGTCTGCCACGCCGTCTTCTGTCTGTTACATTTTTCACACAAATTTAAAGCGGGAAAAATTATACAAAAAAACCCATAAGCATGATTAGATTAAAATAATAAATTTAAATGAAAATTCTTAAATTATACACGAATAAAAACGAACGAATTTTATTGTTATTACAATTATTACTTAGCTAGTTTTAATGACTTTATTTAGTAAGTACAGCTTATGCAAGTTTTATTTTATCTTATGTTACTACGTCACGTTAACTTGTATTCTTATAAAACGATCCGTGGTGAATTTACCAAATAAAAATCTCTCCTATTTTCAGGATCTTTACGAAAATGTGGACTATGGTATATTATATCCAAACACAAAAATTAAAGTGAAAGTCAATCCTTCAGGAGTGGTAATGCTGAGAGCTGAAGTTCAATTTTCATTTCTTTGATATATGCATAAAATATTACACATTGTTGAAAAGAAAATAAAGAAAAATGACCATTATTTTATAATTCGTAGCTAAATGACATTAAATGCACTTACCTAATTAAGAAGAATTGGTCGGTACCATAAGTACATATTGATAATAACGCAGATTCTATTACTGCCTATTATTATGGATAGATTGACCCGGTGGACCGTTGATGGCAATCCTACATGCATCCTTCATCGAGTCTAAGGTGTATGCGAGTAAGTATTTGGCTCTATAGGTATAGAATGCTAGGCAGTGGCTTACAATATGATCGGACTTTTCGCATTTCCTACATCTGTCCTCAGCTGTGATGCCCATCTTCTTGTTATGGGCAGCTACTAGGCAGTGACCTGACATTACGCCTGTGATAAGTCTGCACTCATTTCTCTGGAGTTGCAGGAGGAATTGGATGAGTTTATGGTGACTTCCCTTGCACATCGTGTGCGCTGTTCTGCAATTGGTTGTGTTTATCCACTCTTCTCCTGCCTTAGTCCATGCCTTATGCTTCCACCTGCTGTGGATCGTTTTTGGTGGTATCGGTAGGTAGTTTATATATGTCTGGGCAAGATTTATTCATTGCTTAGAAGAGTGTCTGCCATCTCATTGGTCTCAATGCCTCCTTTTTACTGACACATAGTCAAAGGCTTTGCGCAGTCTTTTTCGCAAATAGACGAGCGTGTATGTCCAGCGGAGTAACTCCGAGTAACATCTCTAAGTTACTCCGGTTGCAGTTAAGGCTGTTGCCATTGTTAAGTCTGCTTTGGGCCTTCACTCTCATGCCGACCTTACTTGACACATACACACATTTGAAATATAAATTCACATTCATTAGAGATGTAAGCGGTTAGTCCGGCCGGTTCTGGAAATCCACCACAGCAGCAGCCGTTTCCCGTACGACCGTTGGAGCTGCGAACGTATTAAGTAAGTCACTGTTTAAAATGAAACTTTATCCACAGTCAAACTAATGTGCATGTTAAATATATGTAAAGAAAGCGTATCAGTATTTCGGTTTACCAACATTGTGACACTCAGGAATATACATTGGTGACTGTGTGAATAGTGGCTTGCTATACAGCTCACAACTATTCTTTTTAACCAGATGTCGCAACCAAATTTCGAAACATTTTTGGGAGAACAAAAAGAAAACAAACTACTGCTTCAATTTCCAAATTCATTCTAAGTTTTTTCCTGAAATTCCATCAGTATTTATACAATTTTTGTCGTATTTACTAGTTTTTTCTTATGTACTAATAATTTAATATTTGACTCTTTCTTATTCTCTAAACATTGTACTTACTCTAATTTTACATTTTTTGTCTTATTCTATCCTAATCGTATCAAGTGGTTTTCCCCTCCATATGTATTGGAAGCCTTTCTTATCTAGTGCACCCTTAAACCTGTCGCTCCATATGTATATGCATTCCTTGCTACCCACAATGCGTTGGCCTGTAGCGCTGCTGCATGCGGCTTATTCTGTTACTGCTTGTGTTGCCTATGCTAATTCCTGAGCTCTTGTTCATTTTTGTGAACATCTTGCACAGGGCAAACCTTATAGTCGCTGCCTACTAAGACTATGTTCACCTTTGTGAACATGACTTTGAAATGACCAAAAACGGTGTTACAAGATCTAAACAGCTCCCCTTGAAATAATTAAAGAATTTATCGACACCGAAAGTTTTCATTAATCATTAAAATACTATATTTACATAAATATAAATTTCACAAAACTAATATACTCTTTTAGCCTTTTGCTTTTACAGCAATGTCCATCTGTCCGGCCGTCTGTATGAACGCAAGGATCTCTAAACAGTACAGTTAATTGTATTTTTTATTCACCCCTTACTCTTCCCCTATTGCTCATTTTGCGTAACACCGTTTATATAATCACCTATATCTCGGATACCTTGAGAGCTAGATACTAAATTGTAGTCCAAGATGCGTTATATGAGTTCGCAGCACATGTGTATTTCAGAGTCTTTCTCCTTCCCCCACTCTTCCGACAACTTCTACTCATGTACATAGTGCTTAAAGGCTCAACTATTTGAGTTGGTGGCTTCTTAAATTGTGTATCTTAATTTGGTTCATTGACGAACAAAATTGGCCTTGCGCGGCAAATTATACATTTAAAATAGAAATCGTTCGTGTTTTAATTGTCGGCGGTTATACAGAAGAACGTAGCTATATCTACTCGGCTCCCGTCAGCCTCGACTTTGAAACACTATGTACATATGTGTAGTAGTTAAAAATATTGAAAACAATTAGAAAAATGAATAAAAAAGTACAAGTTGGTTATTGATTTCTTTTTTGTTTAACAATTTTTATTTATGGGTGGCCAGCAGCACAAATGTACCATATTCCACGTGTGGGACACTCAAGCTAACCACATGATTGGACATGAACATTATGTTTACACATGTGAATAATTATTACAATATGAACTTAAACAGTACATATAAAATTAGAATGTATAGAACATCGATTGACAAGATTAAAAAAAGTAAAAAAAAAAAATTGGGGTTGATTTTGCCTCCCTTGGTATTAGAACCCAAAGCTGCCAAATTGCGAGAGTTTTCGAACAAGCCTAACGCGCACATGCAGGCACTACATGGAATGGGAAATTCAGAGCAGATCGCCGATTGTGTCATACGCTGCTGCAGAGATGGAAAATGAGACTCAGTCCAAATGGGAAGAAACTGTTCCGATGATGCAACAGCTTACATCCTTCTTAAGAAAGGAAAAGGTTGGAAAATATGGAACAGGCTACTGCAATGTACAATTTTGGTTCACAGGTGGGAAAGGGCAGCAAAAATACTAACAACAGTAGAAAATATTTTGTAGCTACTAATCATAGTGCGAAAGTGCGTGTATTTTGTGATGCCACACAGCTGTTCCCAATTTGCAAATCTATCGCGAGAAAGCTTTTCCTGTGTCTAAATGCTATCAATATAGAACCTGCAATATATAGAATCTGCGGAGCGAGGAATCACAGCCTTCTTCATTTGGAAGGGTCCAAGAGCGCCTGCATCTGATGCAATTGCCATCATCGTCATAATTTCAAAATGTCATGACTGCCACATCTTCGTATCTGCACGCTTCTGCCCATCTCAACTCGTATGTTGTACTTCTCACTACTGCCGTTGTAAACGTGAGGAGTCGTGCTGGAACATTAATACCATGTCGTGCTCAGACTTGTGATTGATGGATTCACGGTATCCCACGCTTCTACGACCCCCTTGGTCCTCCTTGTCCTGTAATAACAAAATCTAAAATCTTTTTGACAGTTTTCCGGCTAATTCGTGAATTGGTTTCTGCTCTAATTTTGAACGTGCGCCACCGTTCACATTTCCATGGCTGGTGCTTATTTCCAACGCAACCATTAAGTCAATTGGCCTTAGCGATGTCATCGTGAGCGCTTATGGAGCTTGTGTGCTGCGTTACTGGCGCAGGTAATGCATGAAGTGGACAAGATGAGAATATTCTGTCGCCCATACTATTGCTGGTCTGACTCATCCGTCGTATCATCTTAGCTTTGTAGCGAGTCTTCGAGCTTCATGATATTCATTTGCAATCATATAGCAGCGATTCAGGAGTTGACATCTGGAGAGACATTTTTCTAGAGGAGCTCTGCCCGGATTTTGGATTCTTCGTTGTGGGCTCATGGACCGAAATTTCTTACAGAAAGCAAAAGAAAATTGCCTGAATCCTGCTTTCCTTTACACTTGATGCCTGAACTTCGTCATAAATTGCTGCTCGAAATGGCACGTTCCACCGATGCAGGCTGCAATTTTCTAAACTCTTTTTCAAGTTGCTAACGTTTTTTTTAGGACTCGTCTACAAATTCATTCATCCTATCCGGTGCTCTGGCCTAACAATGGCTTGCCTGCATCATGGAACTCACATTCTGTTCCGTTCCATTCGGTTATCACCGCCTTCGCATAACTACAAGGCGCTACAAGGCTGAAGAACCCGCCGTTTTATTTTGCAGTCAAGCTTTTTGCCTAGCAGTTTCAATTGATTTGCGATTTATAACTCTTCGTTCACTACACTTTGGCAGACTTTGGGAAGCGGCAGTAAAGACGACAAAGCACCACTTTTACCATTCTATTACCTCTTCAATACTCGACTTCGACGAAGAGTAGCTCACTCCACGAACGTTCAGAATGGCGTACTCCATGCCTTGGAATCGCTATCACTGACGTGATTCTCGTCAAATACGAAAACTTGCCCCCACTAAACTGTCCATAGGCAACAGTCGTCGAGCTGATCTCTAGAGCTGATGGTAACCTCAAATTGGCCAAAGAGAATTTTCAGCTGCACAAAACCGACTTCGGCGATTTGGCTTCCACACACCGCCGCCAGCATTCCGCATTGCAGTCATTGCCGGCCACTACTAATCGGCCACAATATCGTATATAAACCTAGCCACATCAAACAATTAATTCCATATATATTTACACATATTGTAACCATATTTATACACATTGCACCCATATTCCACATAATACATACACACATATACATATATCCATACATATATCAACTATATCCCATCCAATAGCGTTTATATTTGCCGCGCTTTACAACATTACATGTGAATGTCTTTTGTTTACGTTCTCAAAAGTCCCTCTAAAACATAACACAAACTTTGTAACATTTCTTCACCTCGCCAACGTGAGCCAATACGTCATCGTCGATTCACCACGCGAGGCAACAGGCTTTTTTTGCTTAGAAATGTTATTCACCCAATTAAATAGTAAGCGATTTGTATTCGCTGAGAAGCGGATTTATCGGAAATTGAAGCGAATATTGGTCATGGTCACAAGGAGCAGTGTTGTTGTTTGTTATGTTAGCCCCTAGTAATGAACTAGTAGCTCAGTATTTTACTTGGTACTTGAACCATGTGAATTCGGAGAAGAAATGTGAGGTCAGAAGAGCAAGCGCCAAACCAAGACAACAAAACTTAGGTGAGCCTACCAGAGATGTCATTTATCATTCTAATGATATCGGCAATTGGATCGGTCGTTCTGTAATGATTTCGAAAACGCAGAAAATATATATGTTACGAAATTGTTGGGTGCCACCCCACAGCTAGATGCAGTATCTCCAAATAAAAAATTTTTCCCACATTGCCTGGAAATGTACACACCGTGGTTGGCATATTCCAAAAAAGTTAAAGGTGCTCTATGCTTGTACTGCGTACTTTTTTCCCCAAAAAATTATAAAGGGGTTTGGGGTCTTTCGTAAGAAAACCATTCACCCGGTATAATCATATGCATGAAATGTGAAAAGTCATCCATTGACCCAATGCCATATTGGAGCGGAAATGGAGGCAAATGCATTTCTAAATGATACACCAGTGCACATAATGTTAAATTCTTCACAAATTCAAAATGATATTATTAATTTGTGCGCAGAAGTTGTAAAAGAAAATATAATTTTGAAGGAAAAAAGAGCATACTCATACAGCATTCTAGCTAATGAGAGTGCAGGCATTTCTGGGAAAGATCAACTATCCATTGAGATTCGAAGAATTTGTCCGGTTTTATGAGTTGCATGCGATGGATGCGAAAGCAATAGCTTCAGTAATTGATGAATTTATAAAAAAGAAGGACTGGATCAGTCAAAATTTGTTGGTCAGGGATATGATGAATGTTTCACTATGGCTGGTAAAATTGGAGGTGTACAAAAGCTTTTAAAAGTAACTTATAAACAAGATAGAACGCTACAGTCGAGCAAGCCCGACAGTAAAATAGCCTGTACTCTCCACAAAAAAGAAAAATTAAAACAAAAAATTAAATTATTAAAAAAAATGAATGAATTAATTAATTAATTTAATTAAATTAGAATACATGTTTATGTTCAGTTTTAACAGCATACATTTACATCACGTACCTATGCGTGTTTATATGCGTGTATGTATGCAGCACAAAGTTGAACCAAAGCAGCAACAATAACAACAGCTGCGGGCAGCACTGCCGACAGAGCTGCAGGCAGCGCATGAGCATGATGAAATTTGGCACACGGACACATTATTACTAACTCGATGTACCTACCAAAATTGATTTTAAAATTCCGAGAATTACGGAAGTTATAAGAAAAAACACGAATTGCGGGTGAGTGGGGGGGGGGGGGGGGGTGCATCGAAAAAAAACTCAAACTCGTACTTTCTCGGTCTTAGGAGAATATGGAAACCAAGTTTGGTTATTCTAGCTCCTATACTTTCTGAGATCTTTGCGTTCATACGGACAGACGGACAGACAGACGGACGGACGGACAAGGCTATATCCACTCGGCTTCTCATCCTGATCTGTGTGTTACATACATGCGCACAAAACTAGTATAGCCTTTCACCCTTTGGGTACAGGCTATAAAAAGCTTTGTATTTTCATTGCGCCAGTCATAGGCTCAATTTAGTTATTAATGATTTAAGCGCAGTACCAGAGATACGCAACACTGTATTTACTATTAAAGATATAATAACTTTTTTTCGAGAATCATGCATAAGAAGAACTTATGCTCCTAATATACCATTGCTATGCGATACTCGATGGTCACAAAAGTATAATTCTTTTTAAATAAAACTTTATAAGTATCGTCGACGGCTTGGAAAAAATTTCTATAGAAAGTAACTCTGCAACCCAAAAGTCTGCATTCCAGCTCCATTCTGCTGCAATGAAATGGCACCGGTTGCAAATGCAATGCAATCCAAAAGTTTGGACTTATTGAAGTGTACGGAACATATAAAAACTATAACAGATCTTGTTTTGGAACATCGCGAAAATGCTGATAAAAAATATAAAATATTTTACATATTGCAGATACAATTGCAAGCCAAATTGGTGCAGATATATACTATACCAAGATTAGTTGCACGACAGAACCAAAGATAAAATCATCCTTCATCAACACCCTCAGAATATTGGAAAAGGTAAATTTTTTATCCCGTATGTTGACTCGCTTTGCACAGCTTTAAAAAATAGATTCTGTGAAGAAAAAAATCCTGCGTTCTTATTACTTTTGCTCCATCCTCAAAATATGCTTAAGCTTAATGTTGAAGAGTTTAAATTGAAAGCAGACTGTTTTAAACAGTTTTATAATTTGGTTGAGTTGACCAAGAGGCCGAGCTATGGTACAAGTTGTGGAAAGAAAAAAAAGGAATTAATATGTCAGAACAACAGCTTTGCGAAGTGTGGAAAGAAACTGAACTGTTTTCCCTAGTATTAAAACCGCTCTTAGTATTGCTATGTCCCAGCCTTGTACGACAGCAACAATTGAAAAATCTTTCAGTACTGTAAGAAGAATAACGACATGGCTACGCTCAACTATGAGAGAACGGTATGTAATACATTTTGTATTATTTCTTTATAACATTTTAAACATTTTTTTTAACCACCAGGCCTATGCCTGTTAAGCGTACATCGGAAATGGAAAGTCCAAAATCAGGATACATTTATTCAAAACGTGTTAGACCGAAAAATAATTTGATAATACAAAAATGAAGCTGTTCATCGGTATTGGCCTGATCATCGATGCGCAGCTCACGCTCAAAATTCGACTAGAGTAGGTCAAGGTTCTATGGAAAAGGTAGAGCAGGAGGATGACCACTGGTCCCGGACTGTAAATCAATTAGAGTCTAGTGTCCCGCAAAAACAAGCCATGCAAATCACTATCGCGTTTACGGGCGGTGCGCCACTCTGCTCTCTGAGCATATTGAGAGGGCGTCCGCATTCCAATCTAGGGGTTGTCACCTTCCGCCAGTGGAGACCGAAGTGTTCAATGGTGACTACTTGAAATGGCTCACGTTTGATTAATTCTGGTTCAGAGGGAACCTTTATTTCAGAGAGTCTACGCCACAGACTCCAACTTCCCTTTCAACGAGTTAGAGCCCAGGTTTCCGGAATCAATAGAACGGCCTGGGGCATCAGCACCAAGGTGTGCAACGTTACCAGTTGGCCGGGCATCTGCCGTCTTATTCGTTCCCCCTTGAAGTTTTGAAGGATTGGCCAAATTTGATGTTGGCAGACCGCACCTTTTACCAAAGTTCGCCAGTAGACGTGCTCAGCGGTCCGGATATTTTGCCCTCCGTATTTTTAATTGGATGCGACTAGCATCACGCGAGAAGATGAACCTGGGATGCCCAAGTTTTGGGATGTGGAGGACATCCCAGCCAGCTGCTCCAAGGCGACTATGCATTCAGCGAGCAATTGTTCACAAGCACAACAGGACAGCAGACGGACGGAAGCTACGTCGTGGGCCTCCCATTCAAGGATACGCAGCTTGTTGAGCTGGGCCTTTCGCGATCCATTGTGCTGGCGCAGTTTTTGAGGAATGAGGCGCGGCTTAAAAGAACCCATTGAAGGAAGACGCAGAGATCCAAGAGTATTTGGCCTTGGGACATGTGCAGCAGGTTCCTCCGCCCACGAGCTGCTCCGATTTGTATCTCCCCCACCATGGAGTTTTGAAACCGGACAGCATCACGACCACATCGCGTGGTATTCAGTTCCTCAAGCCCTTCATCAAACGCGAAGAGCCTGAATGACGATCAACACTGGGGACCCATCCTCCAATCCGACCTGACACTGCAGGTCCTGAAATGGCGTTTCTTTCGGTACGTGTTCAGTGCCGACATCACCAAGAGAATACTTTACCGCAATCCAGCCGGAAACATGTACGATTTCGAGCTGAACATAGTCACTTTTGGGGTGAATTGTGCCCCTCCCTGGCCGTCAGAGTACTTTTAGAGGCCACCCGATCGCAATAACTGTTCATCACTGATTACATGTACGTGGATGACGTCCTGGCTGGAACTTTCACGAAACAGGACACTCTTTCATCCATCGATGAGCTCCAGCAGGAATTTAGCGTAGCTGGCTTTTCTCTCCGAAAGTGGACCGCAAATGAGAAGAAGCTCTTGCAGAGTCCGCCGTACAAACACCTGCTGTACCCCGACTTTTTGCACATAGAAGATGCCAGCATGACGAAGACCCTGGGCATCCGCTGGATAAGTCAGTCCCGATGAGTTTGTCTTCGTCGCAGCATTGGAAGCATTGGCCGACTAGTCCGTCGTGCTTGCCTGGCTGCGCAAACCAGCTTGCAACTGGACCACCTTTGGGCAGGATTGGGCAAGTCACGAACCACAAGGAGTGGTGCAAGCAGATACATCTCGCCGCAGGATTTGGAAAGCAGCGACAGGTGGTGGCACGGGCCGGCGTGGCTCCGGACCCCCCGCGACAACTCGTCGGCGCAGGACCCGACCCCACAAGAGAGGAATCTGGAGGAGTGCAGTATCCACTCGCATCTCGCCACACGGCCGTCGGCTCCGGACCTTCTCGAATGACTATCCGATCTGGGAAAAGCGCTAAGAGTGATGGCGTACATCCAGCACTTGAGTCGGCAGAGTCGAAGGCTGCCTGTGTCGCCGTCCGAGGAGCTGATGCATCAGGAGCTGGCCGAGGCTCAGCGGATCCTGACGACCTACTCGCAGAGAAGGGAGTATCCACAAGAATACAGCGCCTTGGCGGATCGGAAGAAGATAGCAAACAGCAACTGTCTGCTGAACTTGAACTCTTTATGGACGACCAAGGAGTCATGCGAGCATGCGGCCGGCTCGTCTCCTCTAACTCGCTGAACTACGACGAACAAAGGCGATATCCCGACCGGAACCACTCGGGCAACGGGACCACTTTCGTTGGAGCTGAAAGGGTGCTAAAGCGATATTTCCTGGAAGCAACTAGGACACGGATTGCTGAATCCTGGCGTTTCATGCCGCCAGGCGCTGCCGGCATAGGCGGTTTATTGGCGGCTGGCGTCAAAAGCTTCAAGGCCTTGTTTTACAAGGCCACCTCCAATTTTAAATTAAATTAGGCCCTTGGTCTGGGCTCATTTCGTAGTGTGCACTCGCTGCGGAACTGCCCGCGATTCTTGAGACTGCCACCCACCAAACGGGCCCTGGAGGTTTAAATTAACGAGTACAGCCGGAACTGCTTGCCACATCAGCATTCTAAACGGGGACAGCTGTAGAGTATGCGGAAAGGCCCACCACACGCTGCATGCCCGATGGCATCGTCAAGCGCTCGGTCTGCAACCTACGACCAACGAGGGAATAGAAGTATGCGATTTCGGCCAGTGCGTGACTTTCCAGGTGGTCTCTGGCCTCCGTTTGTAACTTCCCGACGAGCCTTGGGGCACTGTGCCCATCGTCCTAGGGGCCAGCGTCTACCAGTACCTTATTCTGCCCAGCAGACATCACAGGGTCGACGTCTCGGTCTACACCGGGAACACCGCAACATCCTGCAGAGGGGGGAGGGATTCGCCCAACCACTTCACGTAGCTGCCGCTCGTCCTCGTCCCGCAGTTCCAGTGTCTGGCCACCCACGATCACTGCACCGCTGACTCTACGAATATAATCCAGCTCCACTGTGAGCCCATTCCTACACCCAGTGAGTGTCAGCAGCGGCAGCAACACCCGGCTGTTGCCAACCGTCTCTTCAGCCATCGACACAGTCACGCCCCCGGAGCGCACATTTCCGCCGTCTGCCGCTCACAAGCGCTGCGCCAACACCGGACTCGCGAGACGCGTGGTGCTCGGCCCACCGCTACCAGCTGACTGCGGCTTTACCAGGATTGATTTCCGCAGTTACTTCGCCGCCTGTGCGTGCTCGTCGAGCGAGCGCACCTCTTCGCCAGCCCGGCAGAGTCTGCTACGAACTTCTGACAGCCCGTTGTTGTGGACGGGCTTCAGCTGCTCCTCCGCTGACATATCCACGTCACGCATCAGTCGTTGCATTGCCCGAACGCATTCGTAAATCGTCACTGCCTTGGCCTGGACTCGACCATACAGCTCGCTGGGACAGATTGTGTCTCGAATGTTCTCACTTCTTTGCCTCGCGCACGAGGATTACTGGTAACATCGTCACTAAATCGTCTAATTCTGATTTTGGTTTCACAGTCATGAGTCTAAACAGAAGTGTACAGATGAGCATCCTATCGACGTATATACTATTTTTGAAGACCAAAGCCCAATCTCAAGTATCGTGGAGAGGTTGAAAAATTAATCAAATGCAGATACAAGCCAGTAGAAGAACCTCTATAATGTTCAGTGAAATTGAAAATTGTTCCAGATGGAGTTGTAAAGACATTTCACCAGGCATCGAGTCGCCTATCACCAGAGGAAACGGAAGCTGTAAAAAGCCCAGAGGCCAGCGGAATCATCGTGGTGATTTTGTTATGCTTAAGCATTTAATTTCTAATACTAATTGGTCTTTCTTGTATAGCTCCGTTGATATAGATGTTGCTTCAAAAATTGTTTATGACACCATGTATTCCATCTTCGATGTCTGTGTTCCCAATAGCGTCGCCTCATTTTCTTCTCTTAATCCCATGGCTTACGCGTAGACTTTCTAACTTAAAAAACATAAAATCCAGATGTTTCAAAAAGTTCAAACAGACGGACTTAGGTGTTGACTTCTCTAAATACAAGTATAGTATTGCAAAATCGAATATTCTTCTTTTAAATTCCATGTGTTATACAAATTATCTTGTGCATTGCAAGCTCCAATTTAAACAAGACCCTAAAAAGTTATACAACTCGTGAATTCTAAGAGGAAATCTTCGACTTTGCCATCGTAATTTTTCCTTGCGAATAGCAATTCTTGTAATGATTCTTTAAGTGCCGACTTATTTGCAATTTTGTTCCAGTCGACGTACTCCTCTGAGTCCTTTAACGGTAATTCTTACCTCTTCCGCATTATGCTTTTTAATTTCTAATATCTTGGCTAGAATCGTTTATAGTGGAGTGGTATCCACAAAAATCGCTGTAGGTCAGACAATTCCAACTATAGAGGCATTGCTAAACTTTCTGTCATTCCTAAATTATTTGAAAAAATAATTACAGCATTTTACATTTTCAACATTCAAAGAAGAGATTCAATAACGACATACACCAATAAAATATTCAATCTGACCCTTGACTCCTGGATTAAGCTTAGAACCCTAATCTTCTTGCAAAAAATTATTGCACGTAAGGAACCAAATTATCTGCACAACAAAATTGCTTTCACGACATCAAGAAGAACGAACAACATAGTTTGCACTAAATTTAAATTAGCAATCTCGGAAAAAAATTTCTTTATTTCTGCTGTTCGTCTGTGGAATGATCTTCCGCATAACCTAAAAACAATTAGCAGCGAGACGCACTTTAGAGTTAAGATTCTAGCACACTTACAAAACATTAACTAAATTAACGTTACCAAAAATTATAATATTAACGACACACTTAGTTAAGTAGGCAATTTACATTAAGTATAAACTATCCATTAAACTATCCAATTAAAAATATATAATTATAAAGAATAATGAAAAAGTTTAATGTGAAAACTAAAACTATGATTAAATTGTAATGACTAGCGTAATAACTTAAAAGTAACCGATACTTGTAACGCTGGGATAAGGTTAATAAATAAATAAATAAAATAAAAATAAATCATTGTAAGTCTGTAATGTCCCCTGCTCAGCATGGATTTTTTTAAAATCGGTCAACAATGCCTAAACTGCTTGAATTTACATTGTTGTTAAATTATGCATTTCTAGCAAAGATGCATGATGATGCTATATATACTGACTTCAGCAAAGCATTTGATTCTGTGAATCACGACCTCCTCCTCTTGAAACTGACTTGTATGGGATTTCTCTCAAACTTTTTGAAATGGATTTCCTCGTACCTAAAAAATAGGACACAGAAGGTACTCAGGTCGAATACTTCTAAACCTTTTCTCGTAACTTCTGGTGTACCTCAAGGTAGCCTTCTTGGCCAACTATTATTCACTCTGTTTATTAATGACCTTCCGTCTATCCTGCTGCACTCCCGTATACTAATGTATGAAGATGATGTGAAGCTAATTTTTTCTCGTCTGCAGTACGATCTAAGCTGTTTTCAACGGTGGTGCTTGGTCAACCACCTGCACCTTAACTGTTCTAAATGCAAGTTTATGACTTTTCACCAGTCCAGACCATATCTAAGTACTTATGCAATTGGCAATATACCATTGCACCGTATATTTACAGTTGAAGATCTTGGAGTTCTTTTTGATCCCAAATTGAATTTCAATCTTCACATCTCCACTATCGTTAACAAAGCTTAAGGGTGTCCTTGGTTTTATTAAACGTTGGTCCAGAGAATTTAACGACCCCTACACCAACAAGTTACTGTACAGTTCTCTAGTACGGCCAGTGCTAGAATACTCCTCACGTGTTTGGTGTCCTCAGTATAAATTGTATCAGGATCGCATTGAGTCGGTTCAGAAACAATTTCTTCTTTTTGCTCTTCGTGGTCTAAACTTGGATCCTAATCTACGATTACTTTCCTACTCCAGTAGACTTCTCCTTATTAGCTCACCGTAGAATAGTTCTTGGTTTTCTGTTCCTCCACAAATTGATTGTCGGAGATATTGATTCCTCTATGCTTTAATTATTAAAGTATCAATTTTTCGGTTCTTTCTAGGCCAACAAGGAACTTTCTGCCTTTTCAACTTAACAGGTGCACTGTTTACGGCATGCACAATCCTTTTCGAGTATTATGAGCTAATTATAATACTTTTCACTTTTTAATCTCAAGTAAGCTCTCTTTCCCCTCACTAAAATCTTATATTTTCAGCTACTTTCGACAGAATCACTGATCACCACTGCTGTGAGTAGGGGCATAGCTTGCCGGACTGGCTAATAAATTTTCCCCCAACGGGTCAGTGATTTTTCACCTTTAAATTTTAATTATATTTTATATTTTTTTATTTAAGTATTTTAATTTTAATTTGTTTTCTTCTATCTTTTATTGCTATATTTTTTCATCTACACTTCTATTTTGATAGGTCTAATAACGTATCTGACTACTCTCTGCTGTGAATCGGGGCATAGGTGGCCGTTTGGCAAATGAAATTCCCCCACCGTGTCTGATTCGTTATTAGATATTTTTGTCATTTTTATATGCTTTTTTATTTCTTTAGTTTTATTTATTTTAAGTTCTCTAGTGTATTGTACATCGACTGCACTGTTTGCCGATGAAAATAAATAAATAAATGAATACATAACCTGTACTCTCCACATAAAAGAAAAATTAAATATATACTTTGTGGGGTCTACCACGCCTCTTTCTGTGTGTTCCATGTACAAAACTAATATACCCTTGTACCCTTTGGGTACAGGGTATAAAAATGTAAAATTCGAGTAAGTACAATGTTTAGAGAATAAGAGTCAAATATTAAAGTGTACATAAGAAAAAACTTCTACATAAGACAAAAGTTGTATAAATACTGAAAGAATTTCAGGAATAAAATGAGAATAAATTAAGAAATTTAAGCATTGGATTCTTTCCTTTTTGTTCTGCCAGAGACGTTTCGCAGGTTAGTTGCGACATCTGGTAAATGAATAGTTGTGGGCTGTATTGCAAACAACTATTCACAGTGTGCATATCCTCAGTGTGCAATATCCTCATAAGCCATAGGAATTTGGTAATAGGCACTTACAAAATCAAAGGTCGTGAATATCGTTTTGCCATGAAGTTGTTGTTGTGGTTGAAAACTCCCAAAAAATGCGTCCCTGCCACAGAACTTCGAAATTTTTAATTTTTTCGAACTCATTTGACTCACATTGACTTGACTCACTTGACTTGACTCACTTGACTCACATTTGACTGACTAAATCTGTAAAAATCCTGTAACGTAGTCAGCAGCCAGCAACAGCTGACTGACGACGAGTACATTTGACTGACTAATTGTGTGTAAATTCTGTAACGTACTATGTTAACTAAAAAACAAATATGCCATTTGCATTAATATTAGTCCACGAGCATTCGCGGAAACGCCAATTAATTGTTGAAAACATACAATACAAATGTTTAAGAAGCGCATCTGATCCAACAAAAGAATGTTGGTTATTAAAAATTAAATTTATTTTAGATTTTTTATAACATCATTTCGATTTTTTCGCAATTACGGGGTGTACTTCCATAAATTGGAAGAAAATTGCGTCCTGTTGCAAAAATTAGCATTTGAAATTGAATTCAGAAATTACAAAAAAGTGCTCTCACATTTTGTTAACCTGGTCCGTATTGTAAATTTATTATACTCGGTACAAGAGTATATTAGGTTTGCGGAGATGAAAATGTAACAGGCAGAAGGACGAGTGATTGATCCCACAAAGTATATATATTCTTGATCGGCATAGCGAGACGAGTCTATCTATCCCTATCTGTCCGTCCGCATGAACACCTGGATCTTAGAGATGTGTGTACTCTGTGCAGGACTTGTCGGGACCCCAATTGTCCTGCCGATTCGCACTACCGCACGTGTGCGAATAAAAATTTATAGTAAATGTTTGGGCAGCCATCCATATGGGAACTTATTTACTTCCCGTATTTAACCCAATCTGTGTTTCTAAAAGTTAGAAAGTGTGGGCATTCCGAGAACTGGGGGTGGTCATATACATGAAGAAGGATTAGCGAGTAATCCGACGATAGATCTATTAATCTCTTCACACACATCTGAGCACTTGGTTCCTGCGTACCATCTGCGTGACATGTTGCATCAGCATAGGCGGTCGTTCTGGCTGCCATCCGTTCAAGATGAACGCTGGTGAGTAGCCTGTGGCTTCAGATCGTGCCGTGTTAGCAGCCAATTGGATTTCTGTCCGGTTGCAGTTGGGCTGAATCCGTGCTCGCAGCACCAGTTTTACTGCCGCCTCTGTGGCAGTACAAATTGGGACCAGTTCTGTCCACTTGCTGAACTTATCCACGACCACCAGCATATATGCGTTGCTCCTTCTGGACCGCGGTAATGGCCCCACAAAGTCGGCGCATACGACGTGCCCTGGTGCTGCCGCTGACTGGAAGCACATCGTGCCAGCCGCTTGTTCTTGTTGAACTTCGAAGTGCTGGCATGATAGGCATTTGTGAACATATTTGGCAACATCCCGATACAGGCGTGGCCTGTAATGGTCTGCGACGCCGGTGCAAGTTTTGCGAATTTCCATGTGACCAGCCGTCACGTCGTCATGGCACTCCTTCAGAACCCGCTGCCACTGAGCCGTGTCCATGGGGACACATCTTTGTCTCCTAGCACATGGGCGACGCGCCTGTACAGCCAGCTACCTCATGTGGTTGTCGTGACAGCGCGTCCGCTACTACGTTCAGCGAGCCCTTGCGATACTGCACATCGAACGTTTACTGCTGCAACACACACTGTCGGCACTAGACAGCGCAATGCCGCCCAACGGGCTCTCTATGGAGTTTAGCCAACGTGCCAGAAGCGTTGACTAAAATCCGGACAAGCCAAAATAGGAGCCTCCAGCAGTTGTTTATGGATGCTGTCGAACGCCCGTTGTTGTGTCTATTCCCATGCCCATTTCTTGCCCTCCTTGGGCACAAAGCGCCAGTACCATGAGGGTATGCTGATGTTCTACCGCAGCTGGTTTAAGTTCGTAGGGGTTTCAAATCACGTATGGCTGTCCCATCATCACTCGTCATTAAAAAAGACCCGTTCGGTCACTGTGACCGCATTCACAGGTATTGGCTCTCTCCATGGGGATCTGCCAAGCGCTAGCGCGATTCCTCACCTCGACTCCTCCATTTGTGACCGCTATGCGTATACTAGAGAAGTTTCAACTGTTCCTCCGGAGTCCAGTCGCGATCAGCATGAGTCGTTGCATCATTCCGCCGTTAACGGCTCGAAATCTCTCTAGAACCGCTCCCGCGCCAATCGACCACTGCTACTGTATGGCGGGGAACGCCTTGAGAAACCCCCACGGACGTCTGCCCACGGACGCGTCGCGTGTTATACCACAGCAGTGCCTTGCCTCTGAAGATCATGGGTAGCATTGGTATTAGATTTTCCAACGGATCCTCACTCATTTTTTCCATCTCTTCCAGATCCATAATATTCCAAATGTTATAACAAATTTTAAAAATAAAATAATTTTTAGTAACATACAAGTAACATATGAGTATTTCTTTAGTGGGATCAGATGCTCTTCACAAAAATTTGCGTAGTAATTTTTCATCAATTAATTGGCGTTTCCACAAATTCTCGCTGGCTAATATTAATGCAAATGGCAAATTTGTGTTTTTATACTCTGTACATTCAATGTACAAGAGTATATTAGGTTTGCGGGAGCTGAAAATGTAACAGGCAGAAGGAGGCGTGGCAGACCCCACAAAGTATATATATTCTTGATCAGCATGACGAGACGACTCGATCTAGCCCTGTCGGTCTGTCTGCCCGCATGGATCTTAGAGACTATAAGAGGTAGAGATACCAAACTTTGCACAAAGATGCGTTTTATGTGTACGCTGTGCAAGATTGTTTTTTTATATATTATTCCCCGCTATGGGGGTTTCCCGATTTTCCGTTCGTATAATCACCTATATCCCGGAGACCATATAGCCTACGGATACAATATTTTATTTCCAGTTGCCTTATGGTGTTTCGGTGTTTCCGAAAATATGTATTTTGCAATTTCCCTCCCTCCCCCCTTTCCCCATCAATCACTGATGTTCCATAACTGCACTTTCAAATGGTATTCGCATTTTTATTTTTTGTATTTCAACTCCTTTCCAGAACACTGAAAAATTGGGTGCTTGTTATGCACTATAGTAAATAATTATATGTAATATAAGTGGCTTGAGAAAATGTAGAAAATCGGCTAAAAAACTGCCAGAAAATGTATAGAAAATCCACTAAAAAGAGATCAAAACACACTAGAAACTGGCTAGAAATATCGCTGTTAATAGCTATAAAACCTATTAAAAAATAAATAAAAACCTACCATCCGCGATGGTTGCAAATGCAACAACTGATCTTTTCTTACATTCATAATTTCAATTACGGAATCTGGTCTACTTCCGCTATTGGTTTCGTCATGGTTGCCGATCCAGCATTTAATACCCTCACATAGGTTAGGTTAGCTTGGTATGCCTGGGGTAATGGTTACTTACGCTTGAAAGGCCCCTTGTGATACCATGTAATCTCTTTTGACCTTCCTCGCTACTGTAGCCACCCGGTGCTTTAAAAGACATTTGACATTCGCACATTCGATGTTTACCGGCTGTGAGAGATCATTAAAGAGTTGTTTTTCCAGTGCAAAGAGTTTGCGCCTACCGAGTGCTGGGTAGTGATAGAGGAGGTGTTCGACACTCCTCCTCCTCTTCTTCGTCACTATAGCTTTTGTAAAATTCATTGTGAGGCTTGCCCAGTTTTGCAGCATGCCTCCCTCCTGGGCAGTAACCAGTGAGCGTTCCCACTATCAGCGTGACGTCATTCCTACCCAGTTCTAGTAATTTCTGTGTCCTTTTGTTGTCCAGAGAAGGCCAGTATATCCTTGCCGGAACACACTTATGTGTAGCCTCCCATCGCCTCTGGGTCATCGAAAGCGCTAGGTTGTGTGTCCTGACCCGGAAGAAAGCAAGCGGAACGCCCATAGCTTCTTTTACAGGAAGGATGAGTGCAGTCGTTCCCTCCCTTGCCAGCTCATCTGCGATGCAGTCTCGATGTTTCGATGACCCGAAACCAATAAGAGGTTGACACTGACATGCTCTGCTACCTCGTTTAGAGATCAGCGGCAGTCCGTGATGACCCTGGAGTTGCCCATGTAGGAGTCAAGTGCTTTAAGAACCGATTGACTCTCCGAGTAGAAGTAGCACTGGTTCCCACTCATTGTGCTCGTAGGAAGGAGTTGTACAGCCTCTATCAGCGCAATTACTTCCGTTTGATAGACGCTGTAGTGGTCGGGAAGGCGAAAGGATGGGCGTGATCCCCAGATATAGGGAGTAGACGCTTCCCCCGACTCTTCCGACGAGTTTTGAGCCGTCAATGAAGATGTGAATACCGTCGGCCCTGATTTGCGAGGAATAAAAACAATCAGTTACCCTCCGTGTGGGTCAGGACCTCCGGGTGTAAGCGGAGAATTCTAGCTTAGCTTAGTTCGGCTGATCACTGTACCCTGCTGAGCAGTGTGAGAGCGGAGGACCTATCCAGCGCCGGCTAACAGACGATGATCCCGTAAAGTGCAATCGGTCGAATGATGGCCTGATAGACATAATGTACCACTTGAGGAGAGAAGCATCGGGTCCCAATGGCATTCTTGCATGAGTATAGTGCAATGGTAGCCTTTTTAACCCGTTCAACTACCCCCAGATATTTAGGCTTACAGCTAAAACCGAAGATAACTCCATTAAGATGAGGCCGTTATGACTGTATTATGTGTAACAGCTGATTTACCGTCTGCACCCAATATGTTGCTTACCAATTGCCTTGGTACGCCTTGTGGGTTTAGGGAGAAGTCTACGCTGCTGCTGTTAGAGCAGCCCGGAAGTGGATTTTAAGAAGTAAGTCTCAGGATTCCTTACAGGAGTCTACCCATTTACCATCATTTTCCTGAAGGAGAGATGGTAGTGAGAAGGTTTTTGCTAGCACCTTATGCAATCTACAGGCGTCAGATACCGATTCTATGCCACTACAAAAATTTGCTCACGGGCATCGCTTTGCTTTCCTCATTGCCGACTTGTAGCTATTCAGTTTGAGTTTCTAAGTCCCCAGATTAATTCCCCGTTGCTAATCCTAGCTTTATTGAAGTGTTTCCTACAGTTAACCCTAAGTTTGTCTAGCTCGGATAACCAGGGTGGTACACGATTCGTTTTATAAACAGGCTAGGGTAATGTCCAACACCTCACTATGGTTCTTCATAACAAAGATTGGATTGGTGCCTTTGTTACAAATCAGCAAGTTGCTACTAATAATATAATCAAACAGAGACTAACTTCTCTCGTTAATGTCACTACTTCCCCACTGTGTGTGGTGGGCATTGGCATTGCCTCCAAGGACTACGCCAATTCTTCCTTATCTTCCGCAATCTGGTAGGGGTTTCAGCAGCTACGTTGGGGGAGCCCTGGTGGTCGTGGGCAAGATAGAAGGAGGCCACATAGAAAGCGACCTTACCGTTTCAGCGATGACCCTCAATCTGCAGGCTGACTGTTGTCATCACAGCGTCGCGAAATTGTGGACGTAAAATAGCGTTAGTTTGTTTTCTCGCTAAGATACACGGTCGTGGTTTACCCCTACCATAGGTGCAGAAAAGGGTGTACGCATTTACTATACCCATACCCATACAGCCTCCCCAGCGGAGTCTGTAGACACGTCGTCTCGCAGCTCCCCGATATTGGCAGCGTTAGTGGCTGGCCCTCGTTTCGGCGTCCGCTTTGTATACGCTGAGCTTGACTTATCAAAGCCGTATTTGACGCGGTCTCCGCATTGGGTCAGTTACTCCAGACAAGCGTGATTGAGTAGCGGAACCACCTGCTTCCTTCTTTGTGCCCTCCGTTTTGACCACCTTTCAACTACTGATGTCAATGTTGGGGTTAAAACTTTGGAAGAGCTCAAGGACCTTTGCCGGTGGTTTAGCCAGAATCCAAACCCGCGTTCTGTGTTACGAGGGGATGTCTTTGGCGTACACCACAGCAAGCTGTGATCTTCCTCCATGGAGAATCGCCTTGTGTTGGCGGTGGCTGCGAACTCAAATTCGAAATTGTGCAGCACTCGCTTGGCCCACTGAATGTCTTCCTGGATCTCCGCTAGATATTCTCCCGAAGTTTCCCTGCGGTGATCGGTGCAGTATCTTGACGATGGAGGATGCTAAGCCCACTGGTAGCTGAGTTTCTGAGGATGGCCCTTGGTTAGGCGCTTGAGTTAGGAGGAGACGGCTGACTATACTTGCCTTTTCTTGTCCGAACCTCGGTCGTTCCGCAGCTTCTATATTTTCGGAACTCTTAGTTCCTACCGGCCTTCTGGAAAGGTCAGGTCCTCTGTTGTTGTTTTTTGTTTTTACGTGTTAAGTTGGTGTTGACTTCTTGATCCAGCCCCCACCTCGTTGCCATGATAAGAGACCATTACCTACCAAGGTAACTATTGAAGAGTCAGGTTGTGTGGTCATGCTTCCTGATCTCAGCTGGCCACCGTCAACCGACAACGTACGGGATAATTGTAGTGCCATTACCAGTAGCACCCTCTTGGAGAGTTCAGCTAGAGGATTGGAAATTTCACTTCAAAATAATTATAAAGGTCAATATAACAAGTCTTTTTATTCTCTGCGCTCCGTGTAAAAGTGAATATATTAAATAACAAGTAAAAAAGCTTAAGTCGGGTGTCCCGACTTTGAAATACTCTGTACATATGTTTACAATAATTATAAAAAATAAAAAAAATTAAGAAAATAAAAAAAAATTTGATCGATTTCACCTCTCTCGGTATTCGAACTCACATAAAGGGTTTATAATTGCACATTTACATAGCAATTGCGTCTGTGTGAGTGCATGTATGCCTATGCGCATCTATTCGTGTCTGTGTAAACATGTGTGCAATCAACCAAAGCACCAGCATCAACAGCTGCAGCAGCAAATATATTTATGGCTATAACTTCTTGTTAAATCGGTCTATCATAGTGAAACTTGGCACACGGACACATAATAACCAACTGGGGGTATTGCCAATTTTAGTGCGAAATTCCAAGAATTACGGGAGTTACGATTTGTGGGGTAGAGGGGGGAGGGAGGGAAATTCCAAAATATACATTTTCTGCGTATTCACATAAGGCATCTAGGACTTAAATTTGGTGTTCCTAGGTCTTATAGTATCCGAGATATAGGCGATTATACGAATGGAAAATCGGGAAAACCCCCATAGGGGGGAAGTGGGGGAAAATAAAAAAATAAAACAAACTCGTATAGAATACACACATAACGCATCTTTGTGCAAAATTTGGTGTCTCTATCTCTTATAGTCTCTGAGATCCAGGTGTTCATACGGACGGACAGTCGGACAGACAGACAGACACGGCTAGATGGACTCGTTTCGTCATGCTGATCAAGAATATATATACTTTGTGTGGTCTGACACGCCTCCTTCTGCCTGTTACATTTTTCAGCTCCCGCAAACCTAATATACTTCTGTACATTTCATGTACAGAGTATAAAAATGTCATTTTAGTTATAGAATTAGCCAACATTCAACTAAGTATAATTTAGTGTGTGCGCTGAACCGTACAAGAGATGAAATCGTTAGAGCGACCCCGCTATGTCGCAACGTGTGCGGAAAAACCCTGAAAAAACCACACACCAACAACCTTTGCATTTAACTATTTCTTTCCACTATAAGCAATTGTGCAATAATGATAAAGCTGATGAGAATAACGATGGTACCGAGCAAATTGTTCAAAAAAACAAAATATTTTTACGTCCAATATGCAAAGAAATAAATTCACTCAATATTCCATTAAGATGATCTTAATAGGAATTAAACTACATTGTGTTGAACTTAAAGAAGCCGCCTGTCTGCTAGTATGCGCTGGCAATAATAAAATAATCGAATGTACGGATGCTGCTTTCATTAAATGTGCCAACTGTTACGGTCCCCATAAGCTAAACTTCGCTGATTCCGCAAGCAGGAAAAACTCGACTTTAAAAACCAGTTTCCAGCGAAGCCTTCAACTTGTTAACTAGGCTAAAATCTTTATATTAGTGCAAATAACTTTATACCTTATAGATTCCACGTTGCCAGGCTAAAGGCCCCAGAGATTTGAAACACACTAGTATTCGTAGATAGGTCGTAATCTAACATTTTTGGATCGGGCCGTACGTCCTACGTGTGGCGGAAGCAGAACTCTGAGTCTCAAGAAGAAATCCCTTATGTAACTGCAACACATAAGTAGGTAGGTGCGGCAGCCAGAGCATATGAAAACCCTGACTCACTTAGGCACTAACTGCTACACATAACGGTACGATGGGCCTGTATGTCCGCTCCTGGTAGTTAGCTTTTATTGAGGGGTAAGTTAAATGAACCTAATTACCATCAGATTATAACGAGAATTGGCTTTAAAGTACCAAAAATTTGACCAAAGCAGTATAATCCGATTCTAGAGACTGTGTTACCAGCATACTTGGATTCTTCGGTGGTGAAGTTGTTAGACATTAATATTATTGCCATTTTATGGGCAATATTTGATCAAAAATGTTGGAACATAAAATTTCCAATAAACAAGAGCAGATGCAAGATGAAGAAGACCGAACTTGACGATGCAGTTTATGGGCGTAGTACTGTAGTGAAGTTTGTTCGCTAATAACTTTTCTTAGAATTGACCGATTTGGATCAAATTTACAACAAAAGTAGATAATTGTGCATAAATTGTGTGTGTTTATGAAGCTTTTGAAATGTATTGACGAAATTTTGTAGCGGGAAGAGAGGATGGAAAACAAAAAAAATAAATAAATAAATAAAATAAACTCATATAGACTAGGAGCGTTTACATACCAAGTTTGGTTAATGTGCGCTCAGCCGTTTCCGAAATCCAGGCGTTCCGTGCGGAGCTATGATGTTTTGAAACAACATAGCTCTGTCAAAAAAAGGCTACAGATCTCCACCGCAAACTGTACTAGGCGGAGATATGTCGTCGGAGATATGTCGCTATGCCCGTGGAATGTTAGAGGCATTAAAAACAAAAAGAAAGAACTTGTTAACTTTCTTATGCAAGACATTGACTACTCGCGGAGACTTGGCTCAATAACTCATTTTCAATTAAACATGCAAATGTTCACTGCTATAGAAATGACCGAAGTAATAATAGAGGCGGTGCTGTAGCAATAATCATAATCATAAAAAATCTAGTTATCGGGGCCTCTCACCGCGGCCATCGAATCAATTGGTATTAAATACACTGCGCCCAAGAAGTTCAAACCTCTGTTTTTTGTTGTTATCCCCCAGGAGGTCAATCAGATGTAGAGAAATGTCAAAATAATGTCAAAAATGTAAGGCAGATTGATCTTAACTTTCATCATCGGAATTGGGACCGCTGAAAGGCGAATTGCTTTTTTTCGTTATAATTTTCAAAAGTCAAATTTTAATTGCGCAATAACACTTACTAATTTTTTAGCCAGGATTAACCAAGCCACTATCCCAACCTCGGTTGGAATAGATAACTTAATAATTAACTTCAACACAGATATCAGTGCTGCAAAACAGACCAGCATTCCTCAAAAAAAAAGTTCGTTTTTTATAGCATGAAACGCAGAAGTAGCTACCGACGTCGCTGGCAGAGATCTAGACACAATACCGATTTCACTTAATACAACTGGCGTAATTAATTAATTGCTTAAGCAATTTCCAAATTCAGGAATGAACAAATGGTGAAGCTTTAATCGGGTGTCCCGACTTTGGAATACTCTCTGCCTGAGATTGTTCATACGGATGGACGGGCAGACATATATCGACTCGTCTTGTCATGCCCATTAAGAATATATATATACTTTGTGGGGTCTGCAACGGTTCCTTCTGTTACATACACTCACAAAGACACAACTCCCACGATAATGTGCTCTTATACACCCTTTACGTGAGTTCGAATACCGAGAGATGTAAAATCGATCACAACTTTTTTTTTACATTTTCTTCATTTTTAATGTCTTTAATAATACTAAACATATGTACAGAGTATTGCAAAGACGGGACACCCGACTTTAGCTCTATACTAGTTCATTCTTATTTTGTAGTAAAATTTATGACTTTATATTTAGTAGTAGTAGTAGATTCGGTTTTATAGTTATTATTAGTTACTTTTCGGTAATCTTCGATATCGCCTCTCGTCTCTATCAATCTTGATTGCCAACAAACTTATTTTGGTATTGCCACAGCTACACAAGCGCATATGCTGCCTGAATTTTTCAATGAAATTTTTTGGGCGAAGTGTCATAAAATTCGTTTGGAAGCCAAAAACTTGTTCCGTAGAGCATTTCAGCCGTTGATGTATCCAGATCTTCTTTGTAACATGTTCTAAGACCGAATAATATTGTAGGCAAGAGTGCAAGTTAACACATTTCTGGCAACAAAATGATTTCAGCTCTTTGGAACGGTAAGCAATTTGTTGTCCACAATGATACGTCCCTTTCCATAAGAGGCCAAACATACTTGCAGCGTATCTGCTGAATAGTGGATCAACTCATTGGAACTGCATGGGGCATTGAAATGATTATAGTTAACAATGGCATTGATCTTCAAGATGTCGTCTATGTAACAATATACAAAATCGACGCCCCTAAATATGCTGTCCATAAAACGCTGATATGATTGCGTAACATTTTTGAGACCGAAAAGCATATAGAGAAACTCTATGAGTCCAAATGGTGCGTGTTCACAAAAGTGAAAGGTTTCAGAGACTAGCATAAAGAATGTAATCAAGTAGGTAGACTAACCAGAAATCCCGAGCTCAAAAATACCAAATGCACTACAGCAGCAAACCAATGCAAGAAACGTATATAGAAATAGGATCGCGACAGCGTTTGAGGGTGGATGCACACTGCATGATAAGGAAAAGGCTTCAAAATATACATATGAAGGGGAAAACCACTTGACACTATCAGGATAGAATAAGACAAAGAAGAAAGGAATGATAAAGTCGAGCAGGCTCAACTCTTAAATACCCTGTAGCACCCCCACAAAAAAGAAATTAAATTAATGAAATAAATTAATTAATTTAATTTTATTATTTAACTAAATAAATTAAATTAATTAACTAAATTAATTTAATTAATTATATGACTAGAACTATAAATTAATTAACTAAATTAAAACAAGTAAAAAAGCTTAAGTCGGGTGTCCCGACTTTGAAATACTCTGTACATAAGTTAACAATAATTATAGAAAATATAAAAAAAATAAGAAAATAAAAAAAAAATTTGATCGATTTTACCTCTCTCGGTATTCGAACTCACGTAAAGGGTTTATCATTGCACATTTACATAGCAATTGCGTCTGTGTGAGTGTATGTATGCCTATGCGCATCTATTCGTGTCTGTGTACGCATTTTCGCAGCCAACCAAACAGCAACATCAACAACAGCCGCGGGCAGCGCTTGAGCAGCGCTGCAGCAGCAAATATATTTATGGCTATAACTTCTTGTTAAATCGGTCTATCATAGTGGCATACGGACACATAATAACCAACTGGGGGTATTTCCAAAATTTCAGTTCGAAATTCCAAGAATTACGGGAGTTTGAGAAAATTGCGATTTGCATGGGAGAGGGGGGAGGGAGGGAAATTCCAAAATATTCATTTTCTGCGTATTCACATAAGAGATGTGGGACTAAAATTTGGTGTTCCTATGTCTTATAGTCTCCGAGATATAGGCGATTATACGAATGGAAAATCGGGAAAACCCCCATAGGGGGGAAGTGGGGGGGAAAATAAAAAAATAAAACAAACTCGTATAGAATACACACATAACACATCTTTGTGCAAAATTTGGTGTCTCTATCTCTTATAGTCTCTGAGATCTAGGTGTTCATACGGACGGACAGACGGACAGACAGACAGACAGACAGGGTTAGATCGACTCGTCTCGCCATGCTGATCAAGAATATATATACTTTCTGGGGTCTGCCACACCTCCTTCAGCCTGTTACATTTTTCAGCTCCCGCAAACCTAATATACTTCTCTACATTTCATGTACAGCGTTTAAAAATGAACAAGCTCGTCCTTTTTCGGGCTCAGGAGAATCTGTATACCAAGTTTGGTTATTCTAGCTCTTATACTTTCTGAGATCCTTGCGTTCATACATACAGACAGACGGACAGGCAGACAGACAGACAGACGGGCATGGCTATATCGACTCGGCTTGTCATGCTGATCAAGAATATATATAAGTCAGACATTTCCAACTATAGAGGCATTGCTAAGCTTTCTGTCATTCCTAAAATATTTTAAAAAATAATTACATCCTCTTTACAGCATCATTGTAAGCATGTAATCCCCTCTGCTCAGCATGGATTTTTTATAAATCGGTCAACAACGACTAATCTGCTTGAATTTACATCTTTGATAAATGATGCATTCCTAGCAAAGATGCAAGATGATGCTATATATACTGACTTCAGCAAAGCATTTGATTTTGTGAATCACGACCTCCTCCTCTTGAAACTGACTTGTATGGGATTTCTCTCAAACTTTTTGAATTGGATTTCTTCGTACCTAAAAAAATAGGACCCAGAAGGTACTACTCATTCAATATTTCTAAACCTATTCTCGTAACCTCAAGGTAGTCATCTTGGCCCCTTTATTATTCACTCTACTTATTAATGACCTTCCATCTATCCTGCTAAATTCCCGTACTTTAGTATACGTATGCCGATGATGTAAAGCTAATCTTTTCGTATAAAGATCCTCTTTATCAATCTTGTCTGCAGTACGATCTAAACTATTTTCAACGGTGGTGCTTGCATCTTAGCTGTTATAAATGCAAGCTTATCCCTTTTCACCGGTCCAGACCATATCTAAGTACTTAAGCAATTGACAATATACCATTGCAACGTATATTTACAGTTAAAGATCTTGGAGTTCTTTTTGATCCCAAATTGAATTTCAATCTTCACATCTCCACTATCGTTAACAAAGCTAAGGGTGTTCTTGGTTTTATTAAACGTTGGTCCAGAGAATTTAACGACCCCTACACCAGCAAGTTACTGTACAGTTCTCTAGTACGGCCAGTGCTTGAATACTCCTCACGTGTTTGGTGTCCTCAGTATAAGCTGCATCAGGATCGCATTGGTCGACCCAAAAACAATTTCTACTTTTTGGTCTTCGTGGTCTTAGCTGGGATCCTAACCTTCGGTTACCTTCCTACTCCAGTAGACTTCTCCTTATTAACCTGCCTTCTAGCTCACCATAAGATAGTTCTTGGTATTCTGTTCCTTCACAAATTGATTGTCGAAGATGTTGATTCCTCTATGCTTTAATTATTAAAGTATTAATTTTTCTGTTCCTTCTGGGATAACAAGGAACTTTCTGACTATTCTACTTAACAGATGCACTAGCAATTACGGCATGCATAATCCTTTTCAACTATTATGCTCTAATTATAATACTTTTTACTTTCTGATCTCAAGTGAGCTCTCTCTCCCCACATTAAAATCATCTATTTTCAGCTACCTCCGGCAGAATCACTGATCACCAGTGAGAGTAGATGTTTCCCCCACGGTGCACCGACTGTCCCAGTAATTAACACCCTCCCTCTCGACGATCAGTTCCAAGGTGTCTGTAGTATCGTCACAGAGGATTGCATAACCTGGGCCATCAAAAAGTTTAAGCCCTATAAATCTCCTGGATCGGACGAATTTTTCTTGGCCCAGCTTCAATTCTCTAAAGTCAACCATACAGTGTTTATTGCCAAAGCTGGGAAAATATCGCACGTTAGACCAAAAGACTTTTGGCCCATCGGTCTGTCCTCATTCCTAGTAAAAATATTTTACCTTCTTCGATCACACGATCTATGGCGGAACTAGGAGTGCTAGAACCCCTGATCGACTTCGTCCGCCAACTGCTTACTAGCAGGGCGGTGAATGCCGAACTGAAGCGTTTTACCACCCGCAAGTTTGTTTGTTGTTAGGGGCAACAAGGAGGGGTCTTATCCCCACTACTCTGGCTGTTAACAGTAAATCAGCTATTATGTATATGGATATGGCATATGGATGCAGATGTCCATGACGTCATAGCTTACGCGGACGATGTGACGGTCATCAGCAGGGGCAAATTTTCCCAAACACTATTCAACCTGATGGAGACCTCACTCGCGAGGGGTAAATCCCTCCAAAGCCGAACTCGTACTCTTCACATGAAAGTACAAAATCCCGGTACTTCTTGCGCAATAGTTAAACGGGGTGGGTCTAACTTTTAGCAATAAGGTTAAATATTTGGGAGTCATCCTGGACGGGAAATTTGTCTGGCCGGATAACATCAGAAAACGGTTGAATGCCCTTTACGCGTGAAAAAAGGATATTGACATGAGATGGGGATTCTAACCCAGGATGCTGCACTGGATATGTCGGGCAATAGTGCGACCCATATTACTATATGGTATGTCTGGTGGGCAGCACTAGGTAAAATTAGTCGCTTCTCGACACTCAGCAGAGTGCAGAGATCGGCGGAGCTTTTTATCAGTATCACGCTAAATGATGCACTTAACATAATGTTAGGTATTTTACCCCTCCACGTTATCGGAGATCGCTGCTATACAGCCCTGAGATTAAGTGACATCAAAACATGGAAGGACTCTGCTAATGAGCACGCTAACATACTACATCTTCATGCGGGGGTTCCAACCCATACGGACTATCATACACCGGTAGTCACCTTTGCCAGGGACTACACGGTCAGTATACCTACTCGTATGGAGTGAGAGCAACTCCCTCACTTAAGAACCGCCATTAATCTATTCACCGACACCTCCAAACTCGCTGGGTCGGAGGGGGAATCTTCTCCAACAATCTGGATGTGAAACTCTCCTTCCGTTTGCCAGACCTCTGCAGCGTTTATCAAGCGGAAGTCGCCGCACTTCATGTTCCCACGAGGCACATACTAGCAATATAATTGGCCAATAGGCCAATTTACATTTACTCTCACAGCCAAGCATTAAAGCATTACAGTTCAATTTAAACAACTCTAGCGTCATCACAGACTGCCACTGATCTCCTAACGAGATGTCCCAGCACGTCTGTACAAACCTCATATGCGTACGGAGTACCGGAATATAGAAGAGAACTACATTGCGGACGAACTGGCTAGGGAGGGAACTATACGGCTACGCATCCATCCTGGCAAGAAATGCATTGGCATACCGCTAGTCTCCTTCCGCCTACTCACACGCAACCATGCAAAGACAATGGGATAGCACCAACCAATGTACCAAAGCAAAGCTGGCATGGCCACCTTAGGACACAAAAATAACTGCTCAGCTTCTAAAGTTTCAAAGAACAGAAGTCTCAATAATACTGGGGGTACTCACTGGACACTGTCCGCCAGCCTTGGCATCCCACATAATGACTTTTGCAAAAGCAGCAGATACGAAGAACAGGAGGGAAGCACGGATCACCTCTGACATTGCCCTGCCCTAAGCAGGCGAAGATTAGCTACGCTAGAGCGACTATTGCTTAGAAATCTAGCAGAAATACCTGAACGAAAATTTTTGCAGGTCAGAACTCGCTGGTGGTTTTCTGGGTCCATATGTCATTACAAAACTATGATGTAAAGAAGGCAGCAACAAATATCGAACTACCAAGCGCTACAGCAACGAGTTGTAAAAATACCAAGCTGTGGAACTTCGTGTCGGGAAACGATGATCTGTAGAAGATCAGCAGGGCCGATTGTAAGGTCGCTAAACACGGGACAGCTGGTAACCCTGGGTTATTGCGATTTTAACGGCCCGGTGGTTGCCACCGAACATTCTCGGTGAAAATACGGCAGAAGCAATTGATAAAGTTCATTATAATGTTCATAACATTTGTAACGCTTTCTGTAAATAGTTGTTCAATTCGTTATTCATTCTCGGAACGCCCACACTTTGTAACTTCTAGCAAAACAGATTGGCTTAAATACAAGAAGTTCATAAGTTCCCATATGGATGGCTGCCCAAACATATACTGCAAAGACGACATAGATACCTGTAACGTCACTGGCGGCAAAACGCACCACTCCAATAATTACAACTAACAAACTCCACAACAGCGGTCCTGTTCCCAGGCATATAAAAGTGCTTCTACGCAATAAGAGAAAGCTTCGGCGAGAGTGGCAAGCCAACAGTTCATCTGACTCGCAGGAGCAGTTAAAACTAGCCACCTACAACGCGAAGACCATAGAAGATGAGAAACATCGACCTCAAATGAACTATATGTAGCAGCTCCAAACTGCAAACGTTTCCCACTGTGGAAAGCTAAATCAGACGTATGTCCACCAATCGAGATTGAATCACCGTTATATACACAAACAGGAGAGTGGGAGAGTGTCGTCCACTTATAAAACGTCTTCAAACCACACCCAGAAACAAATAGATTTTACCACGCCTATCATATTCCAAGCAGGAGAAGTTGCAACAGTCATTAAGGACCAAGTCGCTAAGCAAAAAAAAACCCTGGCCATGATCTCATATCCCCTAAATTGATCATAGATTTGCCAAACTGTGCAGTATATTTTCAACTATATTCAACCGCATGATGAAATAGGGCTAAGCTAATGGGGGAATCGCATCAAGCAGCATCTCCGCATCAACAGTGCACCAATGCACCAATTTAATTAAAACAAGTAAGAAACGCAGTCTTACAGAGTCTTACAACAATTTCGACCAATAAGAGCTTCAGAAATCTCATCTCTCTATCATCTCATCTCGGGGCCTTGGAAAATCGGCTAGCAGATTGACGCATACATGTAAACGAGCAAATGTGTAAACATGTCACTTTTCCCCTAAACAGACAATCTTGCCCTCTATTGTCTGTGAACAACATCAACATTCCACAAAAACCTGAAACATTCTTTGGTGCCCAATTGAATAGAATACTTGGCGTAAACATATCAAAGCAAAGAGGAATAAACTGAAATTAAAGGCTAGAAATCTGCATTGGCTCAAAAACGTGAGCTCATCATTATAACTGGAGTACAAAGTACTCTTGTACAATGCAGCTCTCTTATTAGTCATTTAGAAATAACAACAATGATAACCACTACGGAATGAAAATATCCATAAAGATTTAAATGTGGGACCTATCAAAGATGAAATCGCCAGCTCAAGCTTTGGGACCATAGACCATGGCGCAGAATTTAACTTGGCACACTAGCCATTCACGACTTCAGCGAAGAGACCTCCCTGCCCAGCAATCAAAATTAGGGCCATAATTTACATGATTAATTGTAATGAAGTAACTATGTATAGTAAATAAAGATTTGATTACTTATCGTAAGTCTCCGAGAGAAAAGATTCAAAAAATAAAGAAAAAAAATTTTTTATAAAATTTGGTCTAAAAATGCGACTAATTTTGTCAGTTCCCAAAATGTATGTATTGAATATTTTATATTTAGTAAAATTAATTAAATTTTTTAAGATAATTGACAAATACAGGGTATTTAAGTGTTGAGCTCGCTCGACACTATTATTCTTTTCTCGTTTCATACTTTTGGGGTGTGCACGAAATTGGATTGTTTACGCAGTGCTACGAAATCTCACGACCAAGAAAATATGCAGTAATATACAAGTAAATTTCCTGACTATGAAATACTTTGTACATATGTATGTGTACTATAATTGGCATAGAGACATATCTCCGACAAGTACATTTTTTCCTAGGAGATTTGTACCCTTTTTTGGCGGAACTTCGTCGCACAGTGGGGCCTTCTGATTTATTTTCTTGCAAAAATCATATCTCCTGAACGGATAAAGTAATTTCAAGCGAATTTGGTTTGAAAGATATATTTATAAGCTCTAAAACAAATCATTGCACATTGTGCTATGATTTCTAGGAGCTGCACAATATGTGCTGACAGTTGGATATTGTTGCCGGTGCATTTTTTGAAAACTGCCAAGTTTTTTATTTTTTATATCAAAAAAAAAAATTGAATTTGTCGATTTAATATTACATAAATTTTAATAAAAAACTTCTGGAATTCCTCTAACATAAATCCAATTAGTAGGCACTGATATTATGTGAACATTTGACCATGAATGAATATTTTATCAACCGTTAGCTTATTTTCAAGACACGAGTATTTCTTAAATAGGTCTGAAGTCACCAATGCATATTCTCAATATAAAAGTATCATCCAAATTTGTAGTCATTTTGAGTTTTAAACTTGACTTTACCATTAATCAAGTAAGGATACATACATATTTCAAAATAATAGTTTGCCCACTTTTAATTTAAAGCAATATTGGACTTATACGTATCTATAATTATTTATTTATTTCAAGGACTGCAATCATTATAAGTGTTATTAAAAAAATTACAAAATAATGATTATTTTTTAATTTTATTCATTCGCTCACAATTTAATGATTAATTTTGAGTTTTACTTTAAAACTTAACCAATAATCATTATTGATGAGCAAAAACATAAAACTTATAAAATAATGATTATTCTTTGAGTTTTATTTTTTTGATCAAAAATAAAACTCAAGCTGAAATTGTGTCTATTCCATGAGGATTAAGGACATAATTTATATATATCCTTAATCAGTGAGTCAGGTCGAACATTTTAAATTAATTAATTTTTGTATGTCTATGCGCGTCTGTGTGAGCATGTTTGCAGTCAACCATACAGCAACATCAACAACAGCTGCGGGCAGCGCTTGGGCAGCAAATATATTTATGGCTATAACTTCCTGCTATAACGGTTTATCATGATGCCACTTGGCATACGGACACATAATTACTAACTGGGGGTATTTGCAAATTGAGATCGAAATTCAAAGAATTGCGGAAGTTTTGATTTGTTGTGATTTTCTGCGTATTTACATAAGGCATCTGCGACTAAAATTTGCTGTCCCTAGGTTATATGGTCTCCGAAAAATAAGTGATTATACGAATGGAAAATCAGGAAAACTCCCATAGGGGGGAAGTTGGGAGAACATCAAAAAAATAAAACAAACTTGCACAGCGTACAAACATAACGCATCTTTGTGCAAAGTTTGGAGTCTACCTCTTTTAGTCTCTGAGATCCAGGTGTTCATACCCACAGACTGACAGACGGACAGACCGACAGACAGACAGGGCTAGATTGACTCGTCTCGTCATGCTGATCATGAATATATATACTTTGTGGGGTCTGCCATGCTTACTTCTGCCTGTTACATTTTCAGCTCCCGCAAACCTAATATACTCTTGTACATTTTATGTACAGAGTATAAACAAAAATTTGATCGATTTTACCTCTCTCGGTATTCGAACGTAATTGCACATATACAAAGCAAGTGCGTTTATTGCAACGCAATACTGTGATACTCGCCGGCCAGAGACACTCTGTTATTTCATTTATTTTCCGAACCCCGAAATGAAGCTTGGAAACCGCTGGGTGGTTGCGTTTCAATATTTATGTGTCTTATAATTTGATTGCGCCTCCGTGGCTAATGAATATTTTACATTTCGTGTGGCTTAACTTAAGATTTCTACAAAATGCATCTGTGCGCCTTCGTGGCTTTGTGACGTCAACTAACCTGCGTACCGCTGCTGTTCTCTGCCGAGCTGCTGCTGGTGCTCTGCTCTTGGCCAGCTTTAGTGTTGAGCAATAGTGTTACCCATCACGCATACCAGTGTTGGGCAGCGGTCCGTTGCAGCTAGATTGCACCGCACTGCCAGCTGCCCAGGCGTCTGACACGTGGCATTTGTGACTTCGCCTTCCCGTTTTATTTTTGTCGTTTAATTTCTATGTGCCTGTGCGTCTGCCCAACGTTGCCGTTTCGTACATCAGGCGGTTGGCTAGTACATGGTCGTCCCTTCTGTGCCTGTAACTGACTTTGTGAATATGTATATGTTTTAGTTGTTCTCACCTGGACAGAATTCTTCTGCACTGGCGATACTTTCGGGACGCCGAGGTGTGTCGGCAGCTGCGGTTTTGAGGTCTTACACGTGTGCCGTTCTACCCCTGCCACCCGCCGTAGGCGCACAATGACCGGTGATACGAACGCCTTCATAGTGTATGGCCCGTCATAGCGTGGAGCTAGCTTCGCTGGAAACTGTTCGGTCGCATTGGACAGGCGGTGCTGCTTGACCAGCACTTCGTCGCCAATTCGGGGCCGCCATTCACGCCTCAAGTTGTATTGGCGCACCAGCAACGCCGCCGTTGGTGGCCGAAAGTGAATTTTCCCGGCCGCCTGGCGCTGTTGCGTTTTAAAACGCTGTCTTGCGCACGCCCATGTGACCGGCCGTTGCGTCGTCGTGGCATTCCTTCAGCACCCGCTGCCGCGTCCACGCTCAGTCTCCAAGGGGACACATCTCCGTCTCCTAGCATATCGATCGTTCTGCACTGCGTAGTCAGGATACCTTTCGGGATGCTCTACCATCTGTCATGCTGTCATCAGACTTTGAAGCCACTTGCCCGTAGCTGGCACCTCCGGCTTGGCATGGGCTCTACCAGCTACCTCACGTAGCTGTCGAGACAGGGCGTCTGCTACCACGTTCAGCGAGGCTTTGCGGCTCTGCTCGTTGAACTTGTACTGCTGCAACTCGTGCCCACCGCGCAATGCGGCCTGTCGGGCTCTCGATGAAGTTCAGCCAGCGTAGCACCAGGTGGTCTGTCACGACTGTGAAATTATATCCCTCTAGGTAGTGTCGTAATTTCCGAATGCCCCACACAATGGCCAAGCATTCTTTCTCTGTGGCGATGTGATTCGATTCGGCTTTTTGCAGCTTTCGACTGGCATAGGATATTATGTGTTCCAGGCCATCTATGTCGCCCAGCCCGTACTCGCTAGATATGTCTCCAACCAGAAGCGTTGGTTGAAGTCGCGACAGGCCAGGATAGAGGCCTCCATCAGTTATTGTTGAATGGCGTCGAACGCCTGTTGTTGCGCCCGCTCCCATGCCTATTTCACCAGTTCGGTGAGTTGAGCACGAAGCGGCGGTACCATGAGGCCATGCCAATGTACTGCCGCAACTGTTTTAAGTTGGTGGGGGGTTTTAATTCGCGTATGGCTGACACCTTTTCTGGTACCGTCTGTATCATGCCTTCTGTCATCAGATACCCCAGGTAGCGTATGGACCTGCGAAAAACTAACACCTTTCTTGATTTACCCGTAGATTTACCGCTCTCAGTCTTCCGAACACCTCCCTCAGGTTCCATAGGTTCTCTTCGAATGTCTTCCCAAACACCAGATAGGCAAACGCGTATGGAGCCATATCTGGGCCGATAACGCTATCTAGTGCCCGCTGGAAGGTGGCTGAGACCGAGTGCAGGCAACTGCCTCCGTGTTAGCGAAGGTTGTCACTACCGCCGTGGACACTATCTGACTCGTGGTCGCGCCTGACACCGATGGCGCGCTTGCAGTGTGGGTGGTGGTAACAGATGCTTGCGCAGCCCTGGTTGGTGCTGTTGTACATGACGCGCGCATTGGTGCCGCGATGGGCGCTTCCATGGCTGGGGCCACCGTTTGTGTTGGTGCCTTCACCGCCGAGATGTTACCGCTGCAGTTCCTATGGCCAGTGGTGTGGCTGTATGCGCCGGCGTCGCCGTTTCCTTTGATGCTGGCTGCGGATCTACAGAATCTTCGTGCTGCTCCTCTGATTTGTGGACTTCCAGGTGCACTCTCTGCGGGGCTCTGTGAGCGTGGCTGGAAATTCTCATATTGTGTCGCCAGCTCTTCCAGGCGGGCTTGATACCGTGGATCTGCGGTCTTCACGTGCGTGGTGAATCGCGCCCTCATCATTTCCACTGTGTCAGTGGTTTCGAGCACGACTTGCAACGCTGCACCGGTGATACTCGCCGGCCAGAGACACTCTGTTATTTCATTTATTTTCCGAACCCCGAACTGAAGCTTGGAAACCGCTGGGTGGTTGCGTTTCAATATTTATGTGTCTTATAATTTGATTGCGCCTCCGTGGCTAATGAATATTTTACACTTCGTGTGGCTTAAGATTTCTACAAAATGCATCTGTCCGCCTTCGTGGCTGTATCTCAACTAAACTCAATTTTCAACTTATGTGTACCTCCCTTCTCTCCCTACCCTTCTACCTCGCTGTCCTTTTCCATGTCGCCGTCCTCCCTTAGTGACGACACCCTTTGACGGCTGCCAGGGCGTCGTTACACTCTGTGAGTGTCTGTGTAAACATGTTTGCAGTCAACCAAAGCACCAGCATCAACAACAGTTGCGGGCAGTGCTTCGGCAGCAAAAAATTTGAGTTTGAAATTTTAAGAATTGCGGGAGTTATGATTTGTTGTGGGAAATATAAAAATATATATTTTCTTCACATAAGGCATCTTGGACTAAAATTTGGTGTCCCTAGGTCTTATACAGTGTGCGCCATCTTTTATGTCGGTATGTAAACATTGAATATCTTTGAAAATAAACAACCGATTTTCAAGTATGAGATATTTTTATTTAATTTGGTTCTGTACAATTTCTTGAACTGAGGTTTTCAACACTGGTCTACTCAAGTCAATCGGTTCACTAATGACAAAGTTATTCAATATTTACATACCGACATAAAAGATGGCGCACCCTGTAGTCTTGCACAAACTTGAACAGGAAACAAACATAAGGCATCTTTGTGCCATTTGGTGTCTCTACCTCTTATAGTCTCTGAGAGGGCTCGCCTTGTCATGCTGATCAAGAATATATATACTTTGTGGGGTCTGCCACGCCTCCTTCTGCCTGTTACATTTTTCAGCTCCCGCAAACCTAATATAAAATAGAATATAAATATCGACGGAAAATAGCAGACATATAATGGTCGGGATTTTACAATATTCTAAAGCATCCCTTTAGAATAGATATTCAGACCAGAAGATCCATCACAGCCCAATTTCTGCACAATTTCTGGGCAATATATACCAACTAAAACCACTTTTGCATATTCAAATTCACTATTTGTTTATAAATTAATGGATAGAAAGAAACGGAAAATTCAGGATAGGATCGAATATGGGGCAAATCAGCAATTTTTAATTAATTTGGAATTAATTTTACGAATAATTTTTGTTGCACAATGGTAGATTTCTGACAAAGAAGATCCCTTAGTTACATTTTGGTAACCATAATGTAAAACACAATAGTTTAAAGCTAAAACCGGTTCATTCCGGACGTAATTTCTTAAAGTTATGTGGAGGAATATATAAGGAACATATTTTTGAAAATATGGGCAAGGAACTACCAAAGTTTAAAAATACCCTAAAAATAGGTTGTTTGAAAAATAACGTTTTCAACAACTACAAGTGACAAGTCGAGTCGATATAGCCAATTTTGAACTCAGATTTGGTAAGTACCTCCAGTTAGTGACTATGAGTCCGTATTACGCCATTACGATAGGTTAATTATGACGAAATTTATAGCCATAAATATTTTCTCTGCCCGCGGCTCTTGTTGTTGTTGCTGCTTTGACATAATGTACTGCATACATACACGTATATAAACACGCATAAACACGATGATGTAAATGTATGCTGTTGAAACTGTATATAAACATGTCTTCACTTTTGTATGTTAATTTAATTATATTTTTTTAAATAATATTTTTTTTAATTTTTTTTTTTTTTTTTGTGGAAAGTATTTTACTGTCGGGTTTGTTTGTTTTTTTTTTTTTTTTTTTTTTTGGAAAAACAGACTCAAAATATTTATTTAGTACATCAACAATAGTTCTGTCGATAACAATTATTAAAATATATTTTAACATTTTATATAACTTAATATAACATTATAATCTCAACTTAAAAGGTAAGGAACCATAAGAAAAAGGTCTACAATAACGTCTATTAATGCCTCCGACACGGGGTAATTTTATTTGCCAGTTGGCCGGCTATGCCCCGATTCACAGACATATGTGGTCAGACACATTATAGACCACAAACTAAACAAAAAGTAAGTAGAGGAGATTTAATTTTATTTAAGAACTAATTAGAAAAAGCAGTAGAAAGAGAAAGAGGAAAAACAAAGGGGGAAGGAGAGATTGTGCAAACCGTAACCGGTTGTGCATCTTGCCAATATGAACGGCAAATAATTTCTTGTTGGTCTACAAGGAACTGAAAAATTAAGGCGACCTAAGAGGGTAGAGGAGTCAACCTCACCGATAACAAACTTGTGGAGAAAAGCTACTCCAAGAACCGTCCTACGATTTACTAAGGAAGGAAGGTATATAAGCATCAGTCTACTAGAGTACGATGGCAAGCTGAGATTGGGATCCCAGCTTAACGTAGAGCAAAAAGAAGGAATTGCTTCTGAACAAACTCAATACTTTCCTGATGCTTTTTATACTGCGGAGACCAAACAAATGAGCAGTATTCAAGCACAAGGCGTACTAGAGCAGTGTAAAGAAGCTTAGTGGTATGGGGTCATTAAATTCCTTGGACCAGCGTTTAATTAATCAAAGTAAACCTTTGGCCTTATTGACAATACTGGATATGTGAAGGTTAAAGTTCAATTTGGAATCAAAAAGAACCCCAAGGTCTGCGACAGTCGATATACCTTGCAATGGCACATTGTCAATCGTATACGTCCCTAAATGAGGCAAAGCTCGGTGAAATGTTAGCTAAGCACCAAGATTGCATGCAGCGCAGATCATTCTGCAGGCGATGAAAATGAGAAGGGTCTTTTTAAGTCACAATAAGTTTCACATCATCAGCATAGGTAGAGGGGAGCCCGAGATGGCTACCTTGAGGCACACCTGATGATGCAAATAATGCATAAAATTAGTACAAATTAAAACATGAATCATAATGTAGCTATTATAACTGAAAGATGCAGTGTTTGCATAAAATTGAAGAGATCGTTGAAAACTACAACAAGAGAGAACGCTACAGTCGGGCAAGCCCGACAGTAGGGGGGAAATTAAAAAAAATAAAATAAACTCGTCCTTACTCGGACCTAGGAGAATCTGGATGCCAACTTTGGTTATTCTAGCTTTTAAAGTTTCTGAGATCCTCGCATTCATCCAGACGGACGGACATGTCTAGATCGATTTCTCTCGTCATGCTGATCAAGAATATATATACTTTATGGGGTCGGAGATGCTTCCTTCTGTATGTTACATACTTTGCACAAACCTAATATACCCTTTTTACCCTACGGGTACAGGGTATAATAAAAAGGTAACTTTCAGTGCATATACAACAGTGGACAAAAGTATTTTGACAACACATTGGAAAATTTAAAACCGCTTATTTCTGCAAACTTAGAATAGTAACGGTATCCATTCAATTTTTAACAGAGAGCAGATATTAAAAGCTTTAAGAGAAAAAAAGATCGCGCTGATAACGTAACACATTTCTTTTCTATGATTATCTGCGTAGTATATTGTGTTTTTTTGGCTGGACAAAAGTATTTTGACATTGCTTTTCATATTCATTTTCAAGGATTCGCTTGCCGTACAAAACACGGGCTCTAATTTTTGAAGTGATTTTTCCTATTTTTATTAATAATAATCACTGTTTGATCGAATTTTATGTTAAATTATAGGCAAAACACGTTAAATAAGTGAATTAATTAGAAGTTAAATGGTCACGAAGTATAAAGCATATATTTCTGTAGAATACCTTACCAAATAATAGAACATACCTAGACAATCAATTTATTACAAATTAACAAAAAGAAGAAGCATTATTCCTTCAAAAATAAGCTCAGATCGGGAAGACCACGCAAAACAAAGCCCATAGAAGGTCGCATAATATTGAGTAAACTTAAGGAAAATGTGATGAATACGCCAAAAGCAGCGTCGAGTGAGCTCAAGAAGCACCATAAAATATCAGTAAGTAGAAAAACTATCCAAATACGGCTAAGGGAGGCCGATTTTTTGCATATATAGCTCGTCCAATTCCTTTAATTCCAACAAAAAATAATCTAAAAAGGTTAATATTCGCCAAATTCCAATAAACAAGTCGCAATCGTTTTGGGAACAAGTATTATGGACAATGAAAGCTATTTTGAATATCTTGGATCGAAGGAAAAAAAAGATTTATTGCACGTTGCCAAAGAATATTTGCCAAGAAATTAGGCCCAGGGTCGAATGGGGATTACATGGTGGAGGATTGGTTATGTTCTTGGAGTACATGTGCTTCAATGGCTTGGGTGATTTGATACCAATTGATGGAACAATGAACAAGGACAAATATTTACGTGTCCCGAATGAACGCGCATTCATGTTCGGTGACCAGATCATTGAACAATCATTTATACTGCTACAGGACAACGCTCCATGTTACAATATGAATATGCCCATATATTTTATTAGAAACATTAAAAATTTTGTAGAATCAATTCCTGTATGCTTACAAAAGGTCTTTTATATGAAAGTTTAATTTTTATTAATAATTTTTTTATTTTTTACCAATATTAACTTTTTCCCTCATTTACTTAACAAACATTGAAATGTCAAAATACTTTTGTCAACCAACAGTTATAAAAGATTGACTTTAGTTTCGAAATTGTTATATTAAAAATGATCATTTTTTGAATTTAAGAAGCTTAATATATTCTATATACATTAAAAAGACGTTAATGATTGTAAAGTCAATAAAACATAAGAAATCTGCGTAACAATCTTATTTTTGTAATGTCAAAATACTTTTGTCCACCGTTGTAAACGCACGCTTACTTACATTAAAATTTGTTCAATATCTATTGACTGAGAAAAATTTGATATGCAAAAACCTTGGGTATTCAATGATAATATAAATATTATAATCGAATAATTGAAAAAAATGATCATATTGTGTTTTTCAAGCATTTTCTTAAAATTACTTAAAAATTGCACATTTTCCTTGGCCAATGGAATAGACGCACTTAGACATATTTTTTTATAGTCATAGGTATATGTGTACTTATATGTATGTTATGTGTTGCCAAGCTATTTTATTGAATGTCTGTTTGCGTCGCGTTGATGATATGTCATATACTCATTCGCGTCGCAAAAACTATAATTCCGATTTCTTTAAGAGTATGATTGGTCCCTGAAAAATTTAATATAAGATACGTTTATTCATAATCCCCAAAGCATTCATGAAATTTTTGATTTGCGCAAGCTGTTCAGGCCGAAGGTCCCACAGTGCGTCGTTTCAAAATTACAGCTCCAATCGGAGAAAACTCGTTCCTTCCCGTACTTAGAAGAATCTGCATACCAAGTTTGGTTATTCTAGCTTTTATACTTTCTGAAATCGTTCGTACAGACAGACAGACGGACATGGCTATATCAACTCTACTTGTCATCCTGATCAAGAATATATATACTTTGTGGGGTCTGCCACGCCTCATTCTGTGTGTTACATACATGCGCACAAAGCTAGTATAGCCGTTTCTCCTTTGGGTACAGACTAAAATAAAACATACTTGCACATCGTAAACAAAAAAGGCATCTTTGTGTAAAATTTGGTGTCTCTTATAGTCTCCGAGATCCAGGTGTTCATACGGATGGACGGGCGGACAGGCAGGAGTAGATAAACTCGTCTTGTTATTCTGATCAAGAATATTTATACTTTGGGGGGTCTGCCACGTCTCCTTCTGCCTGTTACGTTTTTCACCTCCCGAAAACTTAATATACTCTTTATGTATAATATAAACCAAACGGAGACATAGAAAACACTTCACAATTTTAATACACTTTATTTTTATATACAAAATAACAAATTTTAGAATACTAAAATACCTTATATTAGAATGGTTAAGATTTGCTTGTCTTAGCTTGTCAAGTCAATTGAAATTATTCGTCCAGTTGAATTAAAAGTCTGAGCCACAGAAAGATTTTCAAAGTGCATGCCTTCATTTTTGCTGACCTTTGTTTCTGAGTTCGTAGGGTTTTGTGCGAACCAGTCCGAAACATTTATTAATTTCTTTGGCAGATTGCAATTTTCTTGGTTATATTCTTTTGATTGCCGGGAGTCAGAATGTGTATTCGAAGTATTTATAACTCGCGTAACTGGATGGTTGGATATAGGGTTTACAGTACATCGGTTAAAAACAGAATTAGTCTTATAGTTAGAGAAAATATATACTGATTGCTGCAAAGGTTTTAATGAATTATTTTCAGTCATAGCAGTTGGACTCGGTAACGCAGGTATTTCACATGTATTTATAGAATCTTTTTGTCTTCCTGAGACTGAATTTTTGTTAGATACGGATATCGATAGAGGTGTATCCGAACTAATTATTCGCGATCGGTCGATTTGGTCGTCATCATCAGAGGAACACAAATCAATTGTGTCAACTAAAACCTCATTTGATGGTGAAATCCTCCAATTTGAATTAAGTGAAATATCTCGTGTTAATCTAATATTGAGCTTAGTATTTCCTGGTGGACATTGTTCTCCTAATAAAGGTTCAGTCATTTTTTTCAATCTGACCGAAATCGGACGGCATTGTTTTATTAACGGAGAGTTGAGGAAAAGAAAATTTGTTGTGTTATCCCTGCGTTGTGAAAACTGACGCCGTGGAAAGGAGTATATATGTAGGCTATGATCATAGGGTTTTTTATAAGTACAGTGAGCATTACTTGAGCTTAATTTTTTTTCAAAAATTTTTTGCCTTAAATTTGATTTTAGAAATGGAGTATAACAAAAGCGTTCTAATCTTTCTTGTCTTTCAAACACGTATTCAACTGTCATAGCAATTTTTATTGACCGCAGTAGTCGTTGTCCCGCAGGTGATGATATTGGAATAAATGAACATCTGCTAAAAGAATGGACCGTTCGATTTCTTCTCGATATGCGTCTATTTAAATCAGGTATATCATTAATTATGTCATTATTGCAAACATGCGTTTTTTTATGTTGAACACATACATTATGTACTGAAACCCTAGACTGAAGACTAAAATTTAATAGGAAAGCATTGCGCAATTCACTGTTCTCATTTTTAACGTCCCTATTTTCTGGTTCTGGGGAATCGCAGATAATTACATCATTTTCTATATTGCAAATTTTTTCGTGTTCCTGCAAAAGAAATTTAAAAAACCATAATTTAATTAATATATATATATATATAGATATACATATAAAAATATATATACACTGCGCGTCGCCCCTGATTTTAATAGTTTTCGCTCATTTCTATTAAAACTAAAAAAAAATAAGTTCTAAAAATTCTAGTGATTATAAATAAAATAAAAATTAAAGTCCCTATATTTTTCAATATTTTTTTATGGTTTTTTTTTAGGGCAACCGAAAAATTAACATTTTAAATTTGGTCATCAGGTTAGCACACATCATTTGTTTTTAATTTTTAAAATCGTTTCTAATAAGAACTTATTTTTAAACTTATATAGTAACTAATTTAAACATTTCTTTATAATTTTAAAAATGGGGCGATCCTTCATTGCTAATAATAATCTCATATATCCAATTTGCAAGCAATACGAACAACTTTCCAATATAACTTAAAGAAATGGCTGGCCAAGCACTTTTAATGCCTTCAATTAATTCCTTTTTGGTAGAATACTGTCTGCAAGATTCGTAAACTTTGCGAACCAGCCATTCCGACACGTTTTCTATTACAGTGGGCACCAAAAGTCTACATACGATCCAATATTTTGCTACCTGGCCGAACCAAAGATATTTATTAAAAAACTAATGATGCAGTTTCGTAGCTTATCTATTTTTATGGAAGAAAACGAAACATTATTAACTAAAGATGTATCCTTACAAAGATATAAACGATAAATCATATTTCTTCCTTGACAAAAGTGTACGTACGGTTTCATTGGACACTTTACTCTTCGAGCTGTGTAAAGCTCTTGATTTTGCTTGTGTTACGACAGATCTGGCATTGCTTTAAGATGTCATCGATAAGTAAAACCGATAATGGAAAGTAGGGACTGGAAGCGGCTAGCGCTACCATAACCAAGAAACCACGTTGGCTTGATCTTTTTAATTCTGCAGCGAGAGGAAGTGGTCTAAAAGTAAGAACAGGCTATAGATCATAGGCATATTGTAATTTTGTAATTCCGTAGGAATTTAAAGTGTCGCCCAGTCAACTCGCCCGAACGACCAGGCAATTGTCGCACATCCATCAACTCTACTTGAGAGTTTGTAAATAAATATTTGCCTACATCAATACCAAAGGTAGTTCGTTATTTGGGCGGCGCCGGGAAAACTCGAACTGCCGCAAAATTTCTTTAAATTCTTTTGTACAAGAATTGCCGTGATGCTGTCTCCGCATGCTCGTGGGCAAGGGCATTGTTCAGCTGTGCTGTGTGGTTAGCTGCAATGGCACTGACTGTATGAAGAAATGCCACGTACACTGCGCTACAGATATGGATCCTAGCAGCGGATGGCGCTGCGAAAGATGTAAGAATTTGCCTAAGGGAATATCGCTTGAAGGCCAATATGGCGGTAAATTGGACATATCAGCGCATAATGAGAGGACACATACGGTAGCAGAAAGGGAAAAGCAAACACAGGAGAATGTTAAGTTGTCCACGAATAGCAACGGGGCTCATGCAGTGCCCGGCGTATGTATCAGTGAAATACGTTCACGATGCTCGTCCACTTCATCAGATGCAGTTAAGCGCCTGCAGACAGAGATGCGGTTGTTGGATGAAGAGAAGCGAAGAGAGCTTCTCGCTCAGCTGCCGTCATTTGAGTAATCCCGACTTAGAACAGGAACTGGTGTCTAATTTACCGTGCATGCTGCAGACGATGTGGGGAATGCATAAGATGACGCTCAGCGATTCTACATTGGCCGATTTCAGCGATTGGTTTTTCAAGTAGCCCAGGGAGCAAGTTGTGTGATGATTCCAAGCTTGCAAAACAAAGGCCGTAGACGTGGAGTTGTGTACACGCATCATGAAGACAATGAAGGCGGGGACTGTAGGGTCTGCAATGACAAATGTGCATCGGTAGCAGACTGTGTAGCCGTCAGGGAAATGTCTCAAAGAGTGCGCTGGCACGAAGGCATTAAGAATCTGCTAGAGGTGTCTTGGGACGCATAGGCGGGTGGATTGCAATGTGAAAGTAGCTTGCGGAGTAGATGGGTGCCAGGAGATGCATCATAAGTTGCTGCATAGAACGGTTACCGTACCGGTGAGTGGCAACTGCAATGCTCATAATCAGAGTATTGTTTCAGTCTTCTTCAAAGTTCTGCCAGAGGACGATGCAAATGGCATAGAGGAGGATGCAAATGGCAACGAGTTCAATACGTATGCGTTTATTGACGACGGGTCCTCAATCACTTTAATGGAAGAGAAGTTACTTCAGGAACGTGGAGATGATATCCGAAGATGACAAGTTGGCTCTGGAGCAGTTAGAGAGGCGCATCGGAGAGATTCGAAACGGGATTGTTATGGAGATATAACAATATTGTGCATTCAGACAGCTTTAAAATGGCGTTAAAGAGAGCGCAGTGTCTGGAGGAAAGGTTAAGGCGGCAACTACTAATGACCGTCAAAATGAGAGAAAAGATCAACGAGTACGTAACAAAGTGCTATGCAAAACGTTTGATGCTAGAGGAGACGTCTGAGCAGCTAAATTGGTTCCTGCCGATTTTCCCTGTGTGTAATATAAATAAGGCAGACAAATTGCGCATAGTATGGGATGCGGCAGCGAAGAAGGACAACGTGTTCATTCATTGTTATTAAAAGGGCCGGACCAGACGGCACAGTTGATGCCTATTTTACGAAGATTCAGAGAGAAGGCCATAGCAATTGGTGACATAGCGGAAATGTTTCATCAGGTGAGAATGCGTCCTGATCATCAAAAGTTTAAACGATTCCTGTTCATAGATTTGGAGGCGTATGTCATGTAGGTGGTGACATTTGGTACCTCCTGTTCACCGGGCAGCGCCCAGTTTGTGAAGAACAAGAATGCACGAGAATTTGCGTGGCAATATCCACGAGCGGTCAAATGTATTTTGGAGAACCACTACGTTGATGATATGCTAGATAGTGTCGACACCGAAGCGGAAGCCATCAAGTTGGCGCAAGAAGTTCGATATATTCACTCTCGTGCGGGCTTCCGTATACGAAATTAGGTATCAAACTCATTGAAGGTTCGTTTTGCGCTGGAGCTTACAGAGGATTCCACCAAAGAGATATGCTTTAATGACAAAGCAGGAACATTAACGGAAAAGGTACTTGGCATGTGGTGGGACACTCAAGCAGACACGCTTGGCTTTCGGTTGTCGAAGCGGCACCAAAATAGCAAGCTGCTGAACGGATGTCAACGCTCGCGTTGAGAAGATGAAAATACCGAGGTGCTACACAATGTCCTGTCCACTGAAAGATTCAGAAGTGGAAATGCATATGTTTGTAGATGCGAGCAAAAAGGGTTACGCTGCGGTATGCTACATGTTGCAGAGAGGAGCAGAGGGCACGTTCTCTTGTTTGATGGGCAGCAAGGCAAAAGTGGCGCCACTAAAACAGATGTCAGTGCCAAGGCTTGAGTTGCAGGCCGCAACAATCGGAGCACGTTACGCGCAGGTAATCCCATCAACAATCAACACGAAGTTTACCAGACGAGTATTCTGGGTAGACTCTAGCACGGTGCTAACCTGGCTACGATCGGATAACATGCGGTACCGCCAGTTCGTTGGACTTCGGGTGAGTTATTAGATCTAACCGAAATATCCGAATGGCGCTGGGTCCCGAGCAATGAAAACGAAAAAGTGGCAGAAATCACCCGATTTTTCGAGCAGCAGCCGATGGCTGAATGGCCGCGTTCCTAAGGCAGGGTCCACAGAATGGCCTACGGAACCGGCCATAAAACGAGAAACCACAAGTGAAGAACTGCGCGAACAAACTTTTGGACTATGCGAGGATCTCGATTTATTGAGTGGCAATGGCCTGATCGACATTACTCGGTTCTCAAACTGGCGACGATTAGTGAGAAGTGTTGCAATGGTAATATTTGCGGCACGAAAATGAAGATATGCGGCTCTGACAAAAGGGTCTTTGCACAAGATGAATACTATAGCAGTGAGAAGGCAGCACTCAAGAAGGTTCACCGTATAGATAGATCCAGTCACTATACAAGATGTGTGCGTATATGGATGACAGAGGAGTATTACGGTTGAAAGGACGAGTAAAGCTGTATGGAGGAACTGATCCTGTAGTATTGCCAAAAGAAAGCCGTATCACTATGCTATTGTGTACGATGTACATGCGAGGTTCCATCACGCTAATCACGAGACGGTTGTGAATGAGATGAGATAACAGTTCTGGGTACCACGCATCAGGGCGGTGGTGAGAAGAGTTCGAAATTCATGCCAGAAATGTAAAAATCAACATGCCAAGCCCTGGCCACCGAGGCTGGCGGCTTATCAACTACCATTTACATGCACTGACGTGGATTATTTTGGACCGCTTCTCATGACTGTCAAGAGAAGTACCGAGAAACGATACGGCGTGCTATTTACATGTCTGACTACGACAGCAATCCATCTTGAAGTAGCGTATTCACTAACTACAGATTCTTGTACTCTAGCTATTCGCAACTGCACCATGATCCGTGGACAGCCAAGGGAGCTGTGGAGTGACAATGCTATGAATTTTCAAGGCTACCGAACTCCAACAGTCAATGGACACGCTTGACGCAGGCAAGGTAGCAGAAACGCACGCTATATTCTATACTGTCCAGTAGACTCCCTTCCGAAGAACTATGGCGGGCAGCACTAATGGAAGTGCAGATGACTGTAAACTCACGGCCACTGACATACATACCAGTGGATGACGATAAAGAAGAGGCGCTTAAGCCTAATCACTTCCTGCTAGGAAGTTCCAATGAGCAAAAGCCAGCACTTCAAACGCAACCTGAAGGTATACGCATGAAGAAGAACTGGCTTACAGTGCAGCAAATGGCAGATGAATTTTGGCGAAGATGGCTGCGCTAGTATCTACCTGACCTGATCAGACGAAGCAAATTGTACGAGAAGGTCAAGCCAATAGAGGATATATTGTGTATATTTGCGATCCCGACAGCCCAAGGGCTCACTGTCCGAAAGGAAGAGTAATTGCAGTAAAGCGCAGCACAGAGGGGCAAGTACGAAGTGCCACAATAAAAACGAACAGCGGCATTTATGTGAGGCCAGCTGCAAAGCTTGCAGTTCTGTCTATTGGAGTGGATAAGGTAGATCCCGACCGGAATATACCTGGGGGAGCGTTACGACAGATCTGGCATTGCTTTAAGATGTCATCGATAATAAGTAAAACCGATAATGGAAAGTAGGGACTGGAAGCGGCTAGCGCTACCATAACCAGGCTTGCCATAAAGAAATCTCCACCGACTTGCGAAAATTACTCTTAAAGTACAGAAATAACAACAAAATGAACTAAACTTTTAAATCTTGGAAAGTTTACTGTGCAGACAATATTAAAAACAAGTAAAAAAGTCGGGTGTCCCGACGTTGAAATACTCTGTATATATGTCTAGAATACTTATAGAAATTAAAAAAAAAAATTTATCGATTTTACCTCTCTCCCTCTTGCACATTTACATAGCAATTGCGTCAATATGAGTGTATGAATGTCTATGCACGTCTATTCGTGTCTGTGCATGTTTGCAGTCAACCAAACAGCAACATCAACAGCAGCTGCGGTCAGCGCTTGGGCAGCAAATATGAAACTTGGCATACGGACACACTAACTGGGGGTATTTATAAAATTAGAGTTCGAAATTCCAAGAATTACGGGAGTCACGATTTTCCGGGGAGAGGGGGGAGGGAGGGAAAGAATTTGGTGTCCCTAGGTCTTATAGTCTCCGAGATATAGGCGATTATACAGGGTGCGCCATCTTTCATGTCGGCATGCAAACACTGAATAACCTTGTCATTAGTGAACCGATTGACTTGAGTAGACCAGTGTTGAAAACCTCAGTTCAAGAAATTGTACAGAACCAAATTAAATAAAAATATCTCATACTTGAAAATCGGTTGTTTATTTTCAAAGATATTCAAACTCGTACCTTCCCGTACTTAGAAGAATCTGGATACCAAGTTTGGTTATCCTAGCTCTTGTACTTACTGAGATCCTTGGTGTCTTTGGTGTCTCTACCTCTCTGAGGTCCAGGTGTTCATACGGACAGACGGACAGACAGACAGGGCTAGATCGACTCATCTTGTCATGCTGATCAAGAATATATATACTTTGTGGGGTCTGCCACGCCTCCTTCTGCCTGTTACATTTTTCAGCTCCCGCAAACTTAATATAGTCTTGTACATTTCATGTACAGAGTATAAAAACTTTAAACAAAAATGGTTTTCACAGCAGAGTTCCAAGAAAAAAAGGCGATAATAATCGAAAAATATCGTGAGATTGGTTTAGAAAATGCGTATAAATATAAAGACAAGGACTTCGATTTTTGGAAAAAAGTTTAGGTTACCGACTAATCAATGTTTAGCGAAAGGTAAACGCAGCATTGAATCCTAATCATTTGGTCCTTACAGTCCAACATGTCTGGAGTAGGAAATTTGGGTTTTATCATGGGCAATATGGATCGACTTCAAGAATATATTGGAAGAAAATTTAAATGAAATGGTCGATGGTTGATCCAACAGGACATCAACCCAAAACGTACCGAATACGTTGTCAGGATTTGGTTTCTCTACAATACACCACGCCAATTGAATATTTCACCGTAAAGCCCTGATTTGAAATTTATTGAACACACATGGGACCTTTTAGACCGGAAGCTGAGGAAATATGATGTTACCAGTGCGTCAAGCCTAAAGGAAGGGCTTCAGTCTACTTGGTACGATATAACACCTGTAGAACTGCGAAATCTGGTGAAGTCAATACCGAGGCGTCTTCAGACCGTCATTGAAGCACGTGGAGGTCCTACAAAATATTAAAATAAATATTATGTGGGGGCCAAGTGCTTTAAATCTCCGAATTTTTACGAATTCTCACGAATTTGTACTTGTACGTCCTACGTACACTTTTGTCAAGGAAAAAATATGGTTTTTCGTTTATATCTTTGTAAGGATACATCTTAAGTTAATAATTGTTCGTTTTCTTCCATAAGAATAGATAAGCTAAAAAACTGCATCTTTAGTTTTTTAATAAATACCTTTGGTTCTGCCAGGTACCAAATATTGGATCGTATGTATATTTTTGGCGCCGACTGTATATTGATGTCCGGTCAGTAAGGCGGCCCCTTCAACAAATCGACGTTTTGTGCTTCAATCCAAGATTTGATCACCCAGGCAGTATGAATAGAAGCATTGTCGTGTTGAAAACATCCAGGGAAATCCCCAAATATTTATAATGAGGAAGATCATAAAAGTTATATCCATCGTATCATTCCAAATCACATTTCTTTACATCCGAAAAGAAAACAAAGCTCCAATCAAAATTTAAGCAGAGTTCGATTTAATCGTATTTCCTTCCGAGCATATTTGTCTGATGTAGGTGTGCTAACCTGATGACGCGCAGTGTATATGCTAAGCACATTATTCTAAAATTGTGCTAAGACTTACCATTATAGCTTCTTTTGAATATAGTTCAGCATCACAATTGTCACAAAGATAAATATCGAAAGGAGCTGGCTCAACCATCATTTGCTGTGAATCATCATCGTGAGCATCATTTTTGTTTTTTTGAAGCAAGAGACATTTCCTAATTTTTTGTTGGCGATCATATGACTGCAACAAAATAATAATAATTTCAAAGGTTATTTATTTACATTGCAACTTGAAGCTTATTGAGGTGTAGAAAAAATATAATAAAAGTATAAACAAGAAGAGTAAAATGCAATAAAGAGGAAATTGATATATGACAGACCTCACAAAATATATTTATTCTTGATTATGATGACAAGACATTCTACACATCTCCATCTGTATCAGCGGATGGCTCAAAATCTGATGTTGTTAAAGACGTTGTTGGTGCCAAGACTCACGAATACCCCGAGGATGTTTTCCGATTCAAGGATGAACTCTCTTACTTCAAACTATTCATGGCAAATCGCGTAGCGGCCATACAGAAGCTGACCGCCATTAAGGAGTGACGTTTTATTCCTACGGGACTGGGTGTTCACGTTGATTGCCTAGCGTCTCGCCTCGGCGAAAGCGGGCACTTGAATTGCAACACAAAAATTTACTGATGGTCAAATCTCTACAATTAAAGCGAAATAAGTCTCTGGGACATACTTATTTTTTGTTGTAAAAACTACAAGTATATTGAATTATTTTTGGTCTTTTTATCAGGGAAATAATGATTATTTTGTTTTTTTTTTTTTTCTTAAACGAAAAAATCATTCACTTATAGTAACTTTTAGAAAGCGAGGAATTTACTGGCATCCTTTTTTAAGCATTATCTATGTATTTTCACCATGATCTATTAATTTTAATTTGTATTCATTCGCTCACAATTTAATGATTAATTTTTAGTTTTACTTTAAAAATTAACCAATAATCATTATTGATGAGCGAAAAAATAAAACTTATAAAATAATTATTCTTTGAGTTTTATTTTTTTGATCAAAAATAAAATAGCCTGTACTCTCCACAAAAAGGAAAAATTAAAAAAAGGAAAAATTAAAAAAAAAAAAATTAAAAAAAAAATTAAATTATTAAAAAAAATGAATGAATTAATTAATTAATTAAATTAAATTAGAATACATGTTTATGTTCAGTTTTAACAGCATACATTTACATCACGTACCTATGCGTGTTTATATGCGTGTATGTATGCAGCACAAAGTTGAACAAAAGCAGCAACAACAACAACAGCTGCGGGCAGCGCTGCCGACAGAGCTGCAGGCAGCGCATGAGCAGCGATTTTACTTATGGCTATAACTTTCTTCAGAATTGACCTATCATGATGAAATTTGGCACACGGACACATTAGTACTAACTGGATGTACCTACCAAAATCTGCCTAGGGTATATAGGAACCTTGATACAAATTTTGGTTATCCTAGCTCTTGTACTTACTGAGATCCTTGCGCTCATACAGACAGACGGACAGACAGACAGACGGACATGTCTATATTGACTCGTCTTGTCATCCTGATCAAAAATATATATACTTTGTGGGGTCTGCCACGCCTCTTTCTGCCTGTTACATACATTCGCACAAAACTAGTATACCGTTTCACCCTTTGGGTACAGGGTATAAAAAAAAATTAAATTATTAAAAAAAGGGAATTAATAAACATAATGTTTATGGTCAGTTTTAACAGCATACATTTACATCACGTGCCTATGCGTCTATGTATGCAGCACAAAGTTGAACCAAAGCAGCAACAATAGCTGCAGGCACCGCATGAGCAGCAATTTTAATTATGGCTATAACTTTCTTCAGAATCGACCAATCATGATGAAACATACCGACACATAATCACTAACTGGATGTAATTACCAAATTTGAATTCGAAATTCCAAGAATTGCGGGAGTTATGGGCAAAGTACGAATAGCGGGGGAGTAGGGGGTTCATCGAAAAAAACTCAAACTCGTACCTTCCCGTACTTAGAAGAATCTGGATACCAAGTTTGGTTATCCTAGCTCTTGTACTTACTGAGATCCTTGCGCTCATACAGACAGACGGTCAGACAGACAGACGGACATGGCTATATCGACTCGTCTTGTCATCCTGATCAAAAATATATATACTTTGTGGGGTCTGCCACGCCTCTTTCTGCCTGTTACATACATTCGCACAAAACTAGTACACCCTTCAACCCTTTGGGTACAGGGTATAAAAACACATTTTATTTTTGTTGTGGGAGTGAGTACAGGCTATTTCACTGTCTAGCTTGCGCGACTGTAGCGTTCTTTCTTGTTATAATTATTCTGCACATATGTACAGAATATTTCAAAGTTGGGACACCCGACTTTAGCTTGTTTGATGGTATGTTTTTCCGGCAAAACCTAGAAAACCAATTACGAACTGGGTTTTTTTTCATCCTACTCCATAAAAATACATTTGTATGTACATATGTATTCATATTTTATGATCATTTCCAATCTAGTACAAAATTCACATCATAGAAATTTTTAACATCACACCAAATAATTGATCTAGATGTAATGTTAAAAATGAACAGAATCAATCAACTCTATTACTCAGAAAAGCACAACTCTAAAAGGAAAGAATTTCAGGACTGAAAATTGAAACTCTTAATATTATTAGTTAATGCATATTTTACTTTAAAAAACAAATTAAGTTAATTATATGGGGTACTTACCATATTTTCATTGCGAAATGTTACTAGTAATTTATTATTTCTTCTATCGTAAAGAGATGTTGTTGAATTGTAATTATTTATGAACCTTAAACTTGCATGTTCATATGCGGCTAAGTCATTACAAAATCGTAGTAAGAAGAGACTTTTATGAAACTGATAACAAATAACCACAATCTCCTTCATTTTTTCCATCCACGTCTGTAAATATTATTTATTCAGAAATGTACATATGTGTTAACATTCAGAATAAATCTTACCCCAAAGCATTCTTTTGGCTTTTTAAGCGGAATTAAAAATGGCACATTTTCCGGCCACCACTCAGGTTCACTACAGTCTATTTTTTTCGGCAAATTGATATGCCCTAAAGAGCATTGAACCATAAAAGGTATAAACTTTTCCAATTGCGATTCGCTTATTTTTTCTAGCGAAGTTGGATACCCATTTGCAAAAAGAAGCGGTAGATTGGATATCATATTTTGTTGAGTTTTATCTTGATCATCCATGTTAACACTGAAATGGAATAAAGATGAATTTTAGGATCAATTAAGTATGCTTTATTAACAAAATTAAAAATGTAAGCCGTAGTTTTAAAATTTATTTGAAATAGTTAAATTTATTTACAAATTAGAACAATTTATATTTCCAAATTGAGAGACGTTGACGTAGCCCTGTCTGTCTGCATGTCCGTCTATCCGTGTGAACACTTGGATCGTAGAGACTATAAGAACTAGAGTTTGTTCAATTTATATATGTAGGTATATACATAGCTTTTTTGATACACCTCCCCCACTTCCCAAATAATGGGAATTTTCGTATAGGCATCTATATCTCGGAGCTAGCATTTGTTGTACGCATAGAGACGCACCAACTCACAAAGGCACAATTCCTATTTATACATGAGTTCGAATACCAAGGATAGTAAAAAAGATTAACATTTTTATAGCCTGTACCCAAAGTTTCACCCTTTGCTATACTAGTTTTGTGCGCATGTATATAACAAACAGAAGGAGGCGTGGCAGACCCCAAAAAGTATATATATTATTGATCAGGATGACAAGACGAGTCGATATAGCCATGTCCGTCCGTCCCTCCGTCTGTCTGTATGAGCGCAAGGATCTCAGGAAGTACAAGAGCTAGAATAACCAAACTTGGTATCGAGGTTCCCCTAAGTCCTAGGCAGGTCAAGTTTTTTTTTTTTTTTTATTCTGATACACCCCCCCCCCCCCCCACTCCCACGCAATTCCTGTTTTTTTTTTATAAATTCCGTAATTCTTGGAATTTTGAAATCAATATTGGTAGGTACATCCCGTTAGTACTAATGTGTCCGTGTGACAAGTTTCATCATGATAGGTCAATTGTGAAGAAAGTTGTAGCCATAAATAAAATTGCTGCTCATGCGGTGCCTGCAGCTATTGTTGCTGCTTTGGTTCAACTTTGTGCTGCATACATACACGCATAGGCTTGTGATGTAAATGTATGCTGTTAAAACTGAACATAAACATTATGTTTATTAATTTTTTAATAATTTAATTTTGTTTATACCCTGTACCCAAAGGGTGAAACGGTATACTAGTTTTGTGCGAATGTATGTAACAGGCAGAAAGAGGCGTGGCAGACCCCACAAAGTATATATATTTTTGATTAGGATGACAAGACGAGTCGATATAGCCATGTCCGCCTGTCTGTCTGTCCGTCTGTCTGTCCGTCTGTCTGTCCGTCTGTCTGTCCGTCTGTCCTTCTGACCGTCTGTCTGTATGAGCGCAAGGATCTCAGTAAGTACAAGAGCTAGGATAACCAAAATTTGTATCAAGGTTCCTATAAACCCTAGGCAGATTTTGGTAGGTACTTCCAGTTTCATCATGATAGGTCAATTCTGAAGAAAGTTATAGCCATAAGTAAAATCGCTGCTCATGCGCTGCCTGCAGCTCTGTCGGCAGCGCTGCCCGCAGCTGCTGTTGTTGTTGCTGCTTTGGTTCAACTTTGTGCTGCATACATACACGCATATAAACACGCATAGGTACGTGATGTAAATGTATGCTGTTAAAACTGAACATAAATATGTATTCTAATTTAATTAATAAATTTTAATTAATTCATTCATTCATTTTTTTTAATAATTTAATTTTTTTTTAATTTTTCCTTTTTGTGGAGAGTACAGGGTATTTTACTGTCGGGCTTGCTCGACTGTAGCGTTCTCTCTTGTTTTAATTTTCTATTTTTGTGGAGAGCACAGGCTATTTTACTGTCGGACTTGCTCGACTGTAGCGTTTTCTGGACTTCGGAAACGGCTCAGCGCTTATTATTCAAACTTGGTACATACATTTGTAGACGCTCAAAATCTCATGTCTATACGATTTATTTTTTTGATTTTCCTCCCCCTCTCCACGCCACAGAATTTCGTCAATACTTTCTACATTTCATTTGCTATATCAACTAAATATTGCACACGTAATCTACACATATGTACATACATATGTACATATGTATGTAAATATCTGTCATTCATTTCAGTTTCATTCAAATCGGTAAGTTCGAAGAAAAGTAATTAGCGAAACAATTTCACTCCAGTACGCAACATCATCGAATTTTCTCTTCTTCTTTTTGCTTATGCTATGTGCGGGTACAACACAGCGGCGGAAGTTGGTTTAAGTACAGAGTACTAATTCACGGTCCGGCTTGCTCGACTGTAGCATTCTTATCTTGTTTTGGGTTTTCAGAAATGTAACAGACAGACAAGATAGGTAGATAGGTATCTCTCCTTCCTATATACATACATAATACTAATTTATACATAAAATATACAATTCTTGGTGATATCAGACTTGTTGCACCTTGATGCATATGTATGTATAACTGAATGCTAAAATTTCTTATAAATATGAATGTACATAAGTAAATTCATATATAAATGCAAATTTAGTAATAATAATAAATTTTATAATTTATATACATACATACATACATATGTATATGCAAATTTATATGTACATATATACATATGTTGATATTGCAGTGTGATTAAATGAATACATACATAGATAGATAGGTATTTACATACACTATGTATGCACTGTCTTACATATGTACATACATATGTATCTATGCTCATGAAGGAACATTTACACATCCATATGTACATATGTTGATGTGTATGTCCACACATACATATGGTTATGGACAATGTATATTTTGAAAATATTCTAATATGTGAAGGGTCGTGAGCACATATGAATTTAAAAATTGACTATATGAACTATGAATAAATAAATAAGTTTAAAGAACGTATAAAATCAAATAAGGTACAACATACATATGTATACACATACGCATGTACATAACCACATAGCCCGAATATTTACAATACAAAATGAGGCAGTATTAATAGCCTATTATACTATGAAAAATGAAATAAGATTAAGCATACCTTTAATTCATGTAGTTTGACAACAATTTCTATTTTTAATAAAAATATATCAAATTCACCAAAAAAAATTTAAACAGAATTTAATACGGTTTTAGTTGTTTTTAAACTGAATTCACATATTTTGGTGTGAAGTGAGTATCGACATTTATGCAATGTGTTACTGAAACAATGGAATAGCAACAACCTTGGTACATAAAAAAAAAGGTGCTGAATTTGGGAATACGCGTATAAGTTTTTATGAGTTTGCTTTGAAGTGGTCGGCTATCAATATATAACACTTTGACAAAAAATATAAGTGAAATTAGGCAGGATTTTCACGAAGGGGTATATGAAAGGTGTTCCAATATGCCAACGTTTCGACTTCCAACTAATACAGCTAAAAAGTAACAGTAATCATTGAAAGGGAATCTTTTAAGTTTAAAGTAATCGAAATATTTAAAAACGTGCATTATTAACAAGCACATATAATTAGACAGTGGAACAGAAACAAACGACATTTGATGTTTTGTTGTTGGTATATTTTTAAAACAACGATGATACAGTTTTGTTAATGATAAACAAGGTGCGTTCCAAAGTAAACAGGACTTTTTGAATCTAGCGCCCCCTGGTGGCGCTATCTATATGCCGGTATCTGGTGCGTTAGAATCTGCTATCCTTATCGATTGTCCAGTGAGAATTTCATGACATTTCATCGATTGGAAGTAAAGTTATTGCGTTTTAAGTGTCAGTATGTTTGTGTTATCGGTGCGAAAATGAGCTTCGAACAAAGAGCCAACATTAAATTTTTAAAATTGGTAAAACTTTTACCGAAACGTTTCAATTGATGGAACAAGTTTATGGCGATGATTGCCTATCCCGTAGCAGAGTGCGCGAGTGGTTTCAACGTTTTCAAAGTGGTCGTGAGGATAAATGACGATCAACACGTGGGCCAATCAAAATTCGTGATCACCGGAAATTCCATCGAAACTGTGCGTGAATTCATCAAAAATCAGCCGAAATCATCATTGAAATTGATGGACATGGAATTGAACATCTCCAAAACATCGATTTATCGCATTTTGACCGAACATTTGGGCTTACGAAAGGACACACCTTTCACGGTTTGTTCCGCACAAATTGACTGACGACCAAAAATTGCACAGAATCCGTTTCATCGATCGACGCTTGTGACCCATTATTTGACCAAAAATCACATTTTAACCATTAACCACTCGCCGTATTCACCTGATATGGCACCGTGCGACTTCTACCTTTTCGGAAAAATGCATTTGCCCATGAAAGGAAAGTGTTATTCAGACGTAGAGGCCATTTAAAAGGCTTGCACCGGCATTCTGGCGGCCATACCGGCTTTTGGATCGAGCAAAAAGCTGTACTGAAGCAGAAGGAGACTATTTTGAATAAAATAAATTGATTTTGCCGAAAAAACCATTTGTTCTGTTATTTTTTTAAAAAGTCCTGTTTACTTTGGAACACACCTTGAAAGATTTATGAGTGAAGCGTGATATGTAGCAAATTTACTAAAAATGCAAACACGTAGAAAATAATATTTAGTTCCGTCGCGGCTTTTACACTATGTCATTGCCGGCATTGCCGTAAACTATACCGTTTGTTTTATTGCTGCGCCACAAAGCCAGACCTTGGAAAGCTTTGACTATTCCATCGTATTATATAAACGTGAACCGGCATCGTACATTGAATATGAACAGTAGCACTCTAGAATACAAAAATAAATCAGAAAAATTGGGACACCATGGCTGTGATATTGTAAGCTTCACAGATGTAAGCGGCATAGGGGTGCCCGGCTTAGTGAAGGGGGAATTTAAAAAAAAAAGAGTCTTAGAAACATAAAGGCGTTTTTGACCTCAAACGAGGCACTTCGGTCTTTGCTACGATCCGCACAGAGGAATATGAACCATCCCATGGGTGTTTCAGATTTCGTAAATAACGAAATCAAACAGATGTTGGAACAGGGCACCATTAGACCTTCAAGGTCCCCATACAACAGCCGTTCGTGGGTTGTTGATAAAAAGGGAACCGATGCTGACGGCAACGGCAAAAAGCGGACTTTAAGAAGCCAGTTGAATTGATTACCGATGCTTCATCAAGCGGCATTGGTGAGGTCTTTTCCCAGGGAGGTAGGTCAATCAGCATGATTTCCCGTACTTTAAGACAGGCCGAGGCGCATTACGCCACCAACGAGAGGAAACTATAAGCAAGTGTGTGGGCCCTGGGAAAACTGCAAAATTATTAGAGATTAACATTTTTACCGACCACCAGCCGCTCACTTTTGCGGTGTTTGACAAGAACACCAATGCAAAGATAAAAAGGTGGAAGGCCTACATTGATGAACACAATGCGAAAATCTATATATATAAAACAGTTTGTCCTGACTGACTGACTGATTGGTGATCAACGCACAGCCCAAACGGTAAAGGCTAGGAAGCTGAAATTTGCACTCAAGTATCCTTTCATAGTCTAGGTGCCCACTAAGAAGGGATTTTTGGAAAACTCGAGCTCCAAAGGGGGGAAACAGGCTCCAACGTTTGTATGAAAAATCTACAGTTTTCATCTGATTAACTTAAAACTTAGTTTGTATACTCTCAGAATAATTTCAAGAAAAACTGTACATGATTTTTTTGATATTTTGGAGCTTAAAATATGGGAGTTTTCCTGTAAAAAAATGTTGGGGCACAAAAGCAAACCGCGTCAACAGCCCACAGCCCAAACGGTAAAAGCTAGGATGCTGAACTTTGGGATCAAGTATCCTATAATAGTGTAGGTGCGCACTAAGAAGGGATTTTGGAAAACTCGAGCTCCAAAGTTTGTTTGAAAAATCCGCATTTTTTAGCCGATTGACATACAACTTAGTTTCTAAAATCAATTAAAGAATATAAACAAAACTGCATACTCGGATTTTTTTGTGTTGGAGCTTGAATTTATGGGGGTTTTAATATTTATTCACTATTTCAAATGAAAAGGTTGTGTTATAAATTTAGTCCGATCGATTTAAAATTTGGGTAATGTAATCTACGTAACTAAATCTACAAATTTGCATTCAAGGATTTTCAAAATATGCATTTTACAAAAGCAGGCAGAACAAACAATACAAAATATCAAACATTTAGGGACAACTAAGTATACATACACACACACACACACGCACACACACACAGCTCAAACAGCCCGAGATGCGCATTATGCGTAAAAGACAGCTTGCCAGCGACGGACCACGCCACAGGAAGTTTTAAATGTCCGGCGTACAAGGAGGCGGTAAGACTCCTAAGATGATAAGGTTCTTGCAGCTCAATCTGAACCACTGCATCGCAGCACAAGACCTGCTACTGCAGACCATCGGCGAGCAGAATATTAGTCTGGCACTACTCAGCGAGCCATTTAGAACGTACAGCAACAGCAATTGGGCAGTGGATCTTTCCGGCAAGGCTGCTCTATGGCTTTGTGAGCCTAGAGCGTCCGCTTTCTCGGAATGCGAAGCTGGTAACTACTTCGTGAGAGCCAAAGTTTCTGACCTGTGGGTCTATAGTTGCTACCTTCCACCCTCTGGTAGACGACGCCAGGGGACGTGGCCGTGTTATAATTGGCGGAGACTTCAACGCATGGGCAATTGAGTGGGGCAGCAATACCACTAACGCGAGAGGCTGAACACTACTGGAAGCTTTCTCAGTATTGGATCTGACGCTGCTGAATACACAGCACACATTCAGCAGGGCAGGCAGCGGATCCATAATTGACCTGTCGTATGCAGTCAGATCATGTGGTCCATTAGCGACGCTTATACGGCAAGCGACCATGTGGCCATTACACTCACAGTCGGAGTAACTTCCCGCAACATGCTGAATCCACCGTCCGCCAACGTGGCATACAAGCTGGATTCCTTCCGTCCAGCATCCTTCGCAAGCGCCCTCAGCGGCTTCCGACTCTCCGGTGATCCTGAAGTTATGGCTATGGACGCCGTGGCCCAAATCCGCGCGGCATGCGACGCCAGCATGGACAGACGTTGCCCCTATAGGCGCCACCACGTACCAGCTTACTGGTTGACCAATGAAATCGCGGAACTGCGAAGCTCTTGTATCAGGGCAAGAAGAATGGCGCAGAGAGCTCGCGGCACACCCTCGTCGCCCCTCAGACAGGATGCCTATCGGGAGTCTAGGCGATCTCTGAAAAAGGTGATAGCAGCAAGCAAGAGGCGATGCTTTTTCGAGCTGTGCGACTCAGCCGAGCACGACCCCTGGGGGAAAGCATATAAGCTCATTGTGAAGCGAATCTACGCTGGCGGACGCAATGCTCCCATGGATGCTGAGAAACTCTCACGAATCGTTAATACCCTATTCCCCTCGAGACCTGAGTCGCCTGCGATGATCCCTACCAGAAACGAGTTATCGCCTGCCTTAGGCGACGTCACCACTGAGGAAGTGCTGCTGGCTGCTCGTAGCTTGCAGCTCAACAAAGCGCCGGGCCCGGATTCTATACCGAACCGCGCACTCAAACTGGCACTATGTATGCACCCTGGGGCGTTCGCTACTCTGTTCGGAAGGTGTATCAGGGAAGGCATATTCCCTGCCTGCTGGAAGGTGCAGAACCTGGTACTACTGCCGAAACCTGGAAAACCACTCGAAGACCCCTCATCTTACAGGCCGATTTGTCTCCTGGACTCGATCGGTAAGGTGCTGGAGAGACTGCTTTGCTCGAGGCTTGAAACAGCAATCGGTCTATCTCCCAACCAGTACGGGTTCAGGAAATCGAGGTCCACCATAGACGCGATCAGTAGAGTGGTGGATCTTGCGTCGAAGGCAATAACAGGTAGCAGATGGAAGGGAGGTGCCAAAGAATACTGCCTGGTGGTGACCCTCGACGTCAAAAATGCATTCAATTCGGCAGACTGGGGATGCATTCTCAACGCACTGGTGGATCAAGGCGTACCCACGTGCCTGGTGCGCTCCATTAGAAGCTACCTTAGCGATCGTATACTTAGGTTTCACACATCGTCTGGCACCAAATCCCTCAATGTTGTCGCTGGCGTCCCCCAAGGGTCGGTCCTAGGGCCGCTGCTCTGGAACGTCATGTATGACGGCATTCTCCGCCTCCAACTCCCACCCGGTACGGAGCTAGTGGGGTACGCAGATGACGTCGCAATTGTAGGCGTTGCGAAAGACATCAAAGCCGTGTAAGACGAGTGCAACCGCTGCATCCGGTCGATCATTAGCTGGCTGAACACCGTGGGCCTGGAACTAGCGGCGGGCAAAACAGAGGCAGTGCTTATCAGCAGCCGCAAGGCGGTAGAGCAAGCGCACATCTCAATTGACGGTACTCTCGTGCGGTCCAAACGATCAATTAACTACCTTGGGGTTAGGTTGGATACGAGATTGTGCTTTCGTGAGCATCTGGAGCAGACGAACAAGAAAGCTGCAGAGGCCACACGGGCGCTAGCTCGAATTATGGCCAACACTCGGGGCCCAAAGCAAGGTCGGAGGTTATTGCTTATGAGCGTAACCAGATCAATAATGCTGTATGCGGCACCGATATGGGCTGCCGCGGTGAACAAGAGGAGCTACATGCGCGACCTCGCTGCTACATACCGTCTTGGCGTCTCCGTGTCTGCAGTGGATTCAGGGCGGTTTCTGACGAAGCCGTACTGGTGATCTCGGAGATGGCACCTATCGACCTCCTCGTCCTGGAAGCGAGCTACCTTCACAGTTTTGCAGCCGGGCGGCCAGACAGAGACGCGCGGGCGGCGGCTAGACGTACGACGGTAAGCAAGTGGCAAGAGCGATGAAATGCCTCGTCAAAAGGCAGGTGGACCCACACGCTCATTACTAACGTAGCATCGTGGATCGGCAGAACACATGGCAAGGTCGACTTCCATCTGACCCAACTTCTGAGCGGCCACGGATGCTTTAGAAGTTACCTGAATAGATTTGGGCACGACTCCAGTGCGGAATGCCCGGCCTGCAGAGGGATACCGGAAGATGCAAACCACGTAGCCTTCCATTGCCCAAGGTTTGAGGCGGACAGAAGGAGATTGGAGGCGACAACCGGATCCCCTCCAACGGCGTCGAACTTTGTGGCCAACATGCTCGCTAACGAAGATTCGTGGGCTGCGAGCGCAAACTTTGCGGCCTCCGTTATGCGCAAGCTCAGGAAACAGGAGCGGGACAGAAGCGCGATACAAGCGGGTTGATCGCCCGGGCGAAGCAATGCCTAACGGCCGTACCGCCTGGACTTTGACCTGCGTATATTATTATTATTATTACTTTTATTGTTATTTCTATCTTCACATTGTTATATTTGTACTTCCAACTCTTTGTCAGATTATATAAAGAATACAAAAAAAAACACACACACACACACACATCCAAGCAGCTGTTCTTGTACTTGCGTGCAAACGATTGAAATAGCCAAATCAAAATGTGAGACACTAATGTGTGAATGTCCATACATATGTGCACATCTATGTATGTACATATGTATCTACATATGTATGTATGTACATTCGTCTTGCACTGACAGAGCAAGAAATGTTAATTAATTAAAAATTATATAAAATTTTTAAAAGTAATTTTTTCTTTGTTTAGTGCATTTGGCATTAGGGTTTTCATTAATAACTTTATACAGCAACAACAAATATCAAATAGTTGGGGTCATCACATACACACACTCACACATACAACAAGCATCAGTTCGTGTCTATGTAAGCGGTTCTCTACGTACGGCTGCAAAAGTAAAGAGAAACATACATGTGTATGTATGTATGCCTGTGTATGAATATAGCATTTATGTACATTCGTATTAATGTATACATTGGACAATCGAACACAGTTGTTTGATTGTAAAAAAAATAATCCTCTAAAAACAACAACAACTGCAAGTCATTGGCTTTGATGGTATCGGTGGCTTCAACTATCGAAAGTTTTACTCTAGCAAATTGAGATGAGAATTGTCAGTGCTTTTTGATCGTGGCTCATCGCTGCACGGCATTGACACGAGGGCCGTGTTTCATATTCCGAGTTTGTGCATGACCGTATTGACTCAATATGGCGCGAAAAGACTCAAATGTGAATTTAAAATTAGGATATACCCTTATAATTATTCCCCTTTTTGCACATAGTCTATCTTAATAGTCTATATATAAAACAGTTTGTCCTGACTAATTGGCATTCAACGCACAGCCCAAACGGTAAAAGGTGAAATTTGGACTCAAGTATCCTTTCATAGTATCCATCATAGTGTAGGAGCACACTAAGAAAGGCTTTTGGAAAATTCTAGCTCCAAAGGGGGGAAAACGAGCTTTAAAAAATATTAGTTATAGTGGTCATGTTCGTTTACCGAAATAGTTTGGCAAGAACAAAAATGTAACGGACTACTGAACAATTTTTTGTCAAGAACAGAAAATGTTCATTTAAATACCTTAAATGCCTTCCTACTGGTAATCTTTAAGGTGAAAACATATGGGTAGGTTATGCACACACAAAATAAATACAATTGGAAACATTATATTGAGCCGGGTTAAGACGGGCAATACCTGCTAGTGTTCTATAAGCAGGGGAAGGAAATTCTTGGGGCCGACGCTTTGTTTCGACAAAACGTGAATGCTTTGCAAAACGACCGTCAATCAGACACTGCAACTATTAACAGCGAACTTTCATTAACTTACACAATTGAGTCCACCGACAAGCCTTGGAATTGGTTCAGAAATCAGATCATACTGAAAGAAGCGCGTTTCCCATTAAAATGGAACTTAATACTTTTCGGCGGCAAGGAGCGCCTTTTAATAAGCTTCACGGACAAGAGGTCGTAAATCCTGGTGTAGTGTACGCGATACACTGCGATTTGCCGCACTGGCAAGTTTCCATATTGCATATTTCCCGGCAACGAAATTCTAACACTGCAAGAATATGGTGTCGGATATAACCATTAAAAACGAGCAGATTGAGATCATCACCGGTGAACATAATCGCGCACACAGAGCCGCTCAGGAAAACGTCAAACAGTTCCTTCGTGACTATTTTTTACCAAAAATTAGCAAATTGGCCAGGCGAAATACGACAGACATTAAAAAAAGCAAGAGCTGGTGAAAACCCCAATTCTAACATATGCAAGCGAAATGCTGCATATCGACATTTGACCAATTTTCTAAATTCGTCATCGTGCAGCCGATAGCGTCAAAGGCAATAGTCGATGTCTGGGTACCCATAATTCAGTTGGGGAATTTGTTCCCAAATATCTGAACAATATATTGCGTTGAATTCGGAGAAAATCACGTCTTTGCTTAAAAATAGCTACGGCATAGATGTCGTGAACGCGCGCTCCCCTACACAGCTCTTCAAATGGTTAGGTGGAGCGTTTCCACAGCACTATGACGGAGATTGCGCAATGCCTAAGAATTGACAAGAATATCAACGAAACAGTAGAGTTGATCTTGAGAGCAACAGTGGAGTACAACAACACTTTGCATTCAGTGATAAAAATAATAAAAGGTTGGACAATACATTGACCCCATTGTGCTCTAAGGAAAACAAAAGGCAGACATGGGAACGTGATTCTCATTGCCGACTGCTGCTGTTGACGCCAATGGTTCCATCGCGAATAATCCTGTTACCGCTGCCTGTTCTGCGGTGGTTCCCATCACTGCTACGTCCATGATGTTTCAGAAGATGCCATCAAACTGCACATTTGTCAAAACATTCCTTCTTGCTTGGCTGATGACGTTTTAATTTCGAAATTCATGTTTAAGTATAAGCGTAACATTTCTTCTTTCAAAATTTGTGTTCCTAATAATATATTTAAAATAATCGTTGACCCTGCTTTTTGTTATCATATTTACTGAAACATGGCTTAGGTTTAAGTGTTCAATTCAGAAATATTTATTCAAAAATATTATATTTAGAGACAGGACCGTATACGACGCAAAGGGGGTGGTGTGTTGCTGTAGACTCTCTTTTTTCGTCTGAAATTGTCCCTTTTGAAAATCCGTTTTCAATAGAGTTTATATGCGTAAAGCTTGTATTTAAGGGGTTTTCTATATTTGTCACTTGTTCTTATATTCCACCAGCATCTGATAATGAAACTTACCTTCTTCACCGTTCTGCAATACAAAGCATATGCAGTATGCCTAAAGATAGAGGCTATATGACCGTTTTTGGTCGTTTTAACTTGCCTGACGTATCATGGTCAGCATTAGATGATGCAAATTTCCTAACTCCCTCTTCTGCCTGTCAATTTTTAGATGGTATGCTTGATATACCTCTTTTTCAAGTTAATGCGGTGTTAACAGTTACAACATCATTGCAGGTCCATAATTTCCCCGTTCCAACTTAGATTTATAAAACGCCGCTCTACCGCAACGAATCTCTTTGAGTTCTCATCGTTTGTATCGAATGGGGTTTTAGCTAAGTGCCAGACGGATGTAGTCTATACTGACTTTAGCCAAGCTTTTGATTCTGTCAATCATGAGCTCTTGATCCACAAGTTGGGGCGTTTGGGATTTCCCAAAAATCGTATTGTATGGACATCTAGTTATTTGTTTGGCAGAACACAGCCTGTGATTATACTCTGTACATGAAATGTAGAGAAGTATATTAGGTTTGCGGGAGCTGAAAAATGTAACAGGCAGAAGGAGGCGTGGCAGACCCCACAAAGTATATATATTCTTGATCAGCATGACGAGACGAGTCGATCTAGCCCTGTCTGTCTGTCCGTCTGTCAGTCTGTCCGTCCGTATGAACACCTGGATCTCAGAGACTATAAGAGATAGAGACACCAAATTTTGCACAAAGATGCGTTATGTGTGTATTCTATACAAGTTTGTTTTATTTTTTTGATTTTCCCCCCCACTTCCCCCCTATGGGGGTTTTCCCGATTTTCCATTAGTATAATCGCCTATATCTCGGAGACTATAAGACCTAGGAACACCAAATTTTAGTCCCAGATGCTTTATGTGAATACGCAGAAAATGTATATTTTGGAATTTCCCTCCCTCCCCCCTCTACCCCGCAAATCGTAACTCCCGTAGTTCTTGGAATTTCGAACTAAATATTTTGTAAATACCCCCAGTTGGTTATTATATGTCCGTATACCAAGTTTCACTATGATAGACCGATTTGACGAGAAGTTATAGCCATAAATATATTTGCTGCTGCAGCGCTGCTCAAGCGCTGCCCGCGGCTGTTGTTGATGTTGCTGTTTGGTTGGCTGCGAAAATGCGTACACAGACAGGAATAGATGCGCATAGGCATACATACACTCACACAGACGCAATTGCTATGTAAATGTGCAATGACAAACCCTTTACGTGAGTTCGAATAAATTTTTTTTTTTTTTTATTTTCTTAATTTTTTTATTTTCTATAATTATTGTAAACATATGTACAGAGTATTTCAAAGTCGGGACACCCGACTTTAGCTTTTTTACTTGTTATAATTGATCTTCCATCATCCTCAACTCACTCTCGTGTCCTAATGTATACCGATGAAAAAAAAAACTGTGCCTTTATTATAAAAATGTTCAGTTTCATGAAAATGTACATCTTGACCTCTATGCCTTCCAATTGTGGTGTTCCCGTAATCTGTTGAACATTTTGTTAATGTTCATTTTTAATTTTGTTAAATGTAAGCTAATGAAGTTCCACCAATCCAAGGCTAACTTCGTTTCATATTATTTAAATAAAATTCCTTTAGAACGGATTTCCACTGTTAGCGACTTAGGTGCACTGGGGGATGCTAAACTTTGTTTTAACGATCACATCTCCACCAATGTTAATAAACCAAAGGGCACTCTATGCTTCATTAAACGTTGGGCGAAGGAAGGACCCCTACACAACTCTAATTTTGTATACGGCCTACCTTAGAATATTGTTGAAGTGTCTGGTGCCCGCATTATCCAATTCATAAAGCACGCATTGAATCTTTTCAAAGGCAATTTCTTTTGTTTGCCTTACGTGGTCTTAATGGAGTAGAACTGACCCTCTATCACCATATTCTCACAGGCTACAATTGTTAGGTCTTATATATTTGTAACTTGTTAATATCCGGACCTCATTAGGTGTTGATTTTATACATAAATTAATTTCTGGCGAATTCGAGTCTTCGGTGCTTGTTAGCCAAATTAACTTTACGGTTCCTCAAAGACCTACAAGATTTTTTGCTCCCTTAAGCCCTAATCGCTGTACTACGCTTTGCACAGTTCGTTTCGGGTTCTATGTAGCAAATATAATCAATTGAGCCATTTTTTTTTTGCCATGAGAGCTCTGTCAGTTCCATTAAATCATGCAAACTTAATTTCTTAAGATCTGAATAATATTTTTTGTTGCTCTTTAATATCTTTACTTTTTTATAAAATTTTTTGTAATTCTATTTAATTTTAATTTTGTTCTTTTTTTCTATTGTTTTTATTTTTAATATCTGAATGCATTACCAGTATGTTTTTATGTTATGTTATATTTTATGTTTATGAGATTGACAGATATTTATCAGAAATAAATAAATAAATGAAGGGGAGTGTGGTCCATAATAAATAAAATAACTAAGAAGCACAAGAGCCTCATAGCCCATTTTCACTCTTGCAGGTTTGTGGGTGCGATCCTCTCTATCATAGCAATAGCGAACGTTCGGATTAGCGACTATTCACAATCCAGCTACATAAACGTAGTAGACGGGAATGCTCTGGTGTGGGAGCAGCGGGACTACTTGATGCACTCCAGTAATTTGACGGACTTTGAGAACATCGCCGATGATACAAGAAAGTTGTCCGAATTATTTCCACAATCGCACAAGTTGTTGGACGTCAACACAGATCACATTAGAAGCCTTTTGTCCGTATTAAAAATACACCACAGAATTTCCAGATGCTTCCATTTTCTGGGCACAGCCCTTAAGGTGATAGCAAGCATGTTAATAACGGCAATTCAAAATTTAATGTTCACAATCACTCTCGCTAAGTCTAACAGAGTAAACCCCACTGTTTTTGATCACAATGATTTGAAATATCTGGTTGAACACGCCATAGACGTACCCATAGTTAGCTAAATGGAGGCATAAAGGTCTTTCAGTCCGAAAATATTGGTCACATATTGATTGTGTACCCCAGGGTTAAGTCTTTTGCAAAAGGGTCACCATATTCCCCGTGTCCCATCATCACACTTTGCTGCAGTTACAAGATGACACAGTGGCTGAGTGCGCTGGGGATACCTTGGCAGTCACGGAGTGCACCGCAACAACTTATACTACTTTCTGCAGGCAGGCGAATCATGACAATTGCGAACCCTGAACGCTGCCACTCGCAGCCCAGTAATCTGAAGCAAGTCGTGCTCGTGGATGACGGCGTCATAATCGTCAATAAGAGCCCGGACCGGATTAGTGCAGACGACGGCCCTGAGATATCAACAAAGGGCACAAACCTCGTCACCTTTGAGCGCTCGGCTGTTATCAATGACACCAAATATGTGAATCAACGCGAAGCCCTAAGCGAAACGACGGGCAAAGCGGCATCACCACTTTTAAACATCATCAGCCACGATCCGGTTTTAAGCAAGCCGTTCCTCCATAGGATGAGTAATCAAAGCTTGCATACCATCCGCGAGTTCAGGGATGAGGTTGCGTCGAATTAGTTAGAATTAGTAATGCCATTTAGTAATGGGGGACGAAGAACGATTTTATATTTCCTCGTGAAAAACACCAGCTCTGTTTTACTGGGGTTTACACTTAGGCCACTTGACGTTACCCAAGTTGAAAGTGTGCTTAATGCATCGGTCATGCGTTCGTACAAAGTTTGAGGGAATTTACCCGAGAGGGAAATGGTCACGTCTTCTGCGTAGGCTATCGCGCGGCATCCCCCTATCCCTTCTAAGGATCGTAGGAGTGAGTTGACCGCCACGTTCCATAAGAAGAGTGAGAGTACACCGCCCTGAGGCGGACGTGGACAGCCCCAGTGTAGACTTGATGGACCGACTAGTGAGAAGCTGTCTTACCAGTTCCACAATGGAGTTGTCCATCCCCAAGTCTGTGAGTGAGCTTGTGATGGCGCTTGGAGACACATTGTTGAAAGCACCATCTATGTCTAAGAAGGCGGTAGGTGTGAAATAAAGCTGCGGAGCCGCGGAGTGCGGAGCTGCAGAGTGCGGAGCTTAAAAAACTTTTCGTGTGTCTACTCCGCTTGTGTTCAACCAAGTGACTATTTGCTTACTTGTGACTAGTGAGGGTTCGTTATACAATAAGTATGGAGTGACAATATATCGATATTACGATTAGTATACAATGTATTGGTGTTTAACAAAACAATAGTGTTAGAAGATTTTTAACTGTTTTAAATTTGAAAATATGATTTTGGCGGCAACAGGAGTATTCCCAGAATCGCATCTAGTGCGTCGTGATTATTGCAGTGTATTGCCAGTGGACCACATAAGGGGCCATGCCCCATTTCAGTCCAATGGATTTCCTGCAGGTATAGAGTACGATTGTGGCTTTTCTTACTCTGTCTTCAATGTTAAAGTACCAGTTCAACTTCCTATCCAGTATCAAACCTAGATGTTTGGCTGAGCTGCTGAAGGATAGTGGTACCCCATTTAGTAATGGGAGGCGACGAGGAGGAATTTTATATTTCCTAGTGAATAACATCAGCTCTGTTTTGCTGGGGTTCACCCTTAGGCCACTTGACATCGCCCAAATGGAAGTGTCCATTCCCAGTTGTGTAAGTAAGCTTCCGATGGCGTTAGGAGGCACATTGTTAAAAGCGCCTTCTATGTCTAGGAAGGCGGTAAGGGTGTATTGTTTGATATTGAGAGCTTTTTCAATGCCCGAAGTGACAGCAGGGAGTGCCGTTTTTGTATATTTCCCTTTGTTGTATGCGTGCTGAGAGCCTGAAAGCTCTGAGAGCGGGATCTTGCTTCGCAAGTAGAGACCCAATAGTCTCTCGACCGTCTTTAACAGAAATGTTGAGCGACTTATTGGACTGAAATCTTTCGGGGTAGTGTGCCAGGCTTTACCTGCTTTGGGAATGAGACCACTTTTGATCTAAGCCAAGCTTCTGGGATATTCCTTGTCAGGAAGATTTTGTGAAAAATATCTGCCAACCATCTGATGGCAGTATTTCCTGCGGGAATTAACTGCGCTGGAATAATGTTATACGGCCCTGCTAATTTGTAGGGCTTGAAGCTTTTTATTGCGTACCTGATATTATTTTCAGATAATAAATTGGGCAGCGTTTGAGATGGACCAGCGCTTGGCGCATTAGTGGTCAGTTTAATGCTTCTGGAGCTGGGAAAATGGGTGCCAAGTGCTGCGATTGATTTCTAATAGGCTTCGTCCGACCGCATGCCATGACAGGCAATGGTATTAACCCTGCCTTGATGCCATCCTGCATCGTCGCATATTGGTGGTGGTCCTCCACTGGTCGCCAGGTCTGTTAGAAATGACCTTGCAGCTCATTTTCGACTCCTGCCAATCTGTGTCTCGGGATAAAACCATCTATGCTGCCCATGTCTAGGACACCATTGAGGATCTTATCCTTCGCCACTTCTGCGAAGGTGCGATGCAGAGGCTGCGGATATCGTGTTCGCTCCGGTGGTTGTGGCGGCGTTTCTCCTGCGGAAATCTGCCTTTTCGAAGCATTTGTATGTCTTCTCACCGGAGATGGCTTGAAATCCGCTAAGATTTTCTTTGACTATTCAACCATCCTTCGTTCGCCTGTTGACGTCCCGGGGGCAGAATGGCTTTTTTTGCAATATGTCTGATCCGCGTCTCTTGTCTTTAAACGTCGTTTTTGTTTTAGGTGGTGGCATCGCCGAAGTGCCTGGCTGTGCAGAGTTACCAGCCACATCCCCTTCGACTGCTGGCTTGGCAGCTTGGCTTAGCTGCTTCGCCTTGGACGTGGAGGGGGTCTGATGCTCCCCAGATTCTAAGACAACCGATTGGCTTGTTGGATTGCAATGGGATGGGAGCTGCTGGGAGTTCCCACTTATGTTGCTTATTAAAAATTACATTTTTTTGTAACAGTTTATAACAATTTTATAACATTTGGAATTTTGCGCAATGTCCGGGTGGCGAACTATGTTTACGCCTACAAAAAACTAGCATTTCAAATTGAATTCAGATTAATTAATACTCAGTATTTGGTATTTTTTCATACAAAAATTGCGTCAAGTAAATATTTTTTTTAACTTCCGTTTTACTCACAACATTAGACTTAACTCAACAAATTGTGATGATTGAAAAATGTAATTTTCTATTTGGGCTTATGGGGCATCGCTTGTTGTTGTTGTTTTGGGTGCTCTGTGTGAATGCTTGTGTAAGGGGGTGGCAGTCGGACCGTTGCCCCCACCCACCATAAATAACATTGCTAAAACTAATGAATTGCATTCGTTAAAATATGGAATATCGAGTTCTCATTTTTTTAATTTATCGATGCATTTATTACAGCCCTGTAGTTTGTAACGAGTTATTAAGATGGACTTCCCTGAAATAATTATGAACATGTAAAAAACAATAAATTATTGGATTCGTTTCGGAAAAAGCATAAGTACAACTGGGCTTAAATGCATGTCGTATAATTCCTTGCAAGTTTATTATTTAGTTTCCTATGTCGGTAAACGTACACACATGAACTTAAATGTATCTTGTTCAATGGAATTGGAACATTTTTAGTATGTGCATATATTTATACAAAGTGATTACATAAAAATACTTTTTGTTCTTTACGAATATTTGGTCTACATATTCCCTTCATTATATTTATTAATGAATGTATATTACTACAATCGCGTACATAGAGAGAAAGATTATACGATTGTATAAATGCGTGTGTGTATGGATGTATAACAAGATTAATTAAATCAAAACGAGATTAAAGAAATAATTTATTTACGAAACTAAAAAAGCCGAAAAAGAAAAAACCTCTAAAAAAATATTAATCCACGAGGAAAAACTACGATATATAATATTTGGTGAAGTGTAATGTTAACAAAACACAAAAACCTCGAAAATAAATTTGCCTATAAAAAAGTTGCAGTTAAAAAGAGAATTATCGTCCATCCGAATACCATGTTTAGAAATTTTATACTTTCCACCATAGCCTGGGCAATGAACATAAGAGCAAATCAAATAACGTTCGTCAGTGTACCACAGAAATTTGTAAGAATACATATGCTTCAAAGAGCCATCTAAATAGATACATGCAACATTTAACAAAGGACTTGATAATATTAACTTCGCTGTCCGGAATTAAAAAATTCGACCTTATATCAGGCATTTTTAAGCATATTTAAGGCGGGTGGAAAATTAGAAAAGCCATGAAGCTTTTGGAAAGCTCCCGATTTGAGGCCATAAATAATGCCCTTTCAATTCAAACTGGAGGAGGAATTACGATTTTTGGGCGTATTGAAAGTTATTCATGCAAAATGGTTGCAGCAGATAAAGCCCTTTATAAACGATTTACATCGGAGACACGCGGAATCGGTCCTCACGACTTACAAGCCTTATCTCCTCCTCAAACACTGGCAGATTTTTCGCCGAATTTCCATCGAAATCAGAGCAACAGCCAGTCTGGTGATGAAGGAGTAATTCTTTGCGACACGATATCTCGCAAAACGCTGTTTTATTTAATTGCGACCTTGAATGCATCATTTGAACCGGATTATGATTTTTCCGATGCAAAGGTAAGGATGTCGCAAAAAAAAATATATTGACTTTTATAAACCTTGTTTTTTAGTCGCATGAGTTTAGCAAGGAACCATCTTTACCCTGGGTAATGAACTCTGTACATTCAAATTTATCGGCTTTGGCTGGGGATCAATATCAAGTTCTGCGGCAACCTTTGTGGACCGCTGTGGACGACGAAATAATTTTATCGGAATGCGACATTTATAGCTATAATCCAGATTTAAGCTCGGATCCATTTGGAGAACCCGGTTGCTTGTGGTCCTTTAATTACTTTTTTTACAACAAAAAGCTTAAGAGAATTGTATTTTTCACAAGTCGAGCGGTGAAGTATGTTCCTCAATAATTTAAAAAAACATCTGTTAATGCTGCGTTTACTTTCTACTACAGTTCTCTTTATGCTGGAGACACTTCTGACTTTACGATGGAAGATGATGTTTACTAGATGATGGCCTTCACTTTAGAACACTTTCAAGCCTCGAACATTAAATTCGTGCCCCTAATTGCACAAAAGCAGATGCATGTTGCGGAATTGTTTGTGCTGAAATGAGAATAACGTTTATTTTATATACTTTTAAATAGGCATCAGCCTTGATTCATTCATTAAAATAATTTTGCATTATATCACTTGTCCATTATTTATATTAATAATGTTCCAATATAAATGTATTTCATATATCGATTAAGCGTAATTACATATTTATTCATATCTTATAAAGTTTCAATTTAACATATTAGTGCAGGAAGAAATTTCATCATTATTTTGTTACGAGAGGATTGCCGTCATAGATTGTTTATGTATTTTCAGAAGTTCTGGATCTTTCAACATTAATAGTATTGAAGCATACTAAAAGAAATACATAGAAAATAAAATAATTTTTAGTATATAATTATAATATATTGAGTTCTACAAATTAGTTTATAAAAGGGTTTGGCTTGTGGAATGTGGTGGGTAGTACAACATTTCAAAATTTCAAATCAATTCGGAAAATTTTGTACAAGTATATCGCCATGGTTTGTTAGAATATAAATACATACCTCCACAAAAATCGCAAATGAACTTTTTTGAAGTGCAGTATCTCCAATTATATTTGAAGTTAGAAGTTTGGCTAAACTTTTCCAATCCCGAAGTAAAATGCACATTTGTGATAAATGGAGTTTGTGATATGTGTCGGAAAGTTTTACTTCATGACCAAGTTGACTGCTAATGGGAGGTGAACACGAGGTATTTTTGTTAGACCAAAACTCATCGGCTGGATCATGAAGAATCCGAAGAGCATGACAGAGAACCTGTTTTGGGATTCTTCGAGGAGGAAACTGAAAAGCATTGAATTTTAGCTTTGAAACTTTTGGCTTGGTTTTTCTATTCCGTTTAATAGGCTTCATTTTTAACCTGCAATTAACCAATCGTACAAAATTACAAATTTAGTACACTTATATTAATGCCACCAAACCTTCTACAAAAAAAAGATGAGCCCAAACTATTAGAGAAGGCCGATCGGCCGATAAGCCGATAATAAAATATCACATGAGCAATGCCAAATAAATCACATATATATTCAAATTAAAAGGTTCACTCCGAACATTGTAGGCGGGTACTTGTGTAACTATTAAACACGTATATTGGTTGACATTTATTCGAAATCATGCGGCACTCAAATTCAAATATAAAAAACTGAACCCCAAAATATGAATCTTACAAGCTAGGGCCCAAATGCTGAGCTTGCGCCTAGTGCATATTTCCCCGCGGATGTAGTTGGTCAAGTTGCTGCCCATGGGAAATTTTTCGTTCGTTAAGGAACACAGGCAAATGCAGTTTTATATACAATTAAATATATTTACAATTTCACAATCGCCTTTAAATTTGATATTGTCATTATCAGGGGAGCCACAGAAATCTTTTTCTCCCAAATTTCGGTGACACAGTAATCTCTTTTGGGAGTTTTTAATTCAAGACATTTTTCCAAATTAAAATAATCATTGGATTATATGTAAACCTTATAGTTCTTCTATGTAAATATTACTAAATTAGCAAATTACTAAATCTTTAGTTAAAACACTAGCATTCACATACAGATTCCAAAATAACTGAACAATACAGATGTCCCCTTCGCCCAAATATAAAAATACTTTTTTCGAACATCACATTTTGCTGAATTAAATCTTATTTTGTGAGTCAAAGGAAAGTCAAAGATAAAATATATATTTGACGTTTCAAATAAGTATAAAATAAGTATTAATTAAACAAACTTGGCGAAAATTGTGTCCGTTGTTACAAATGCTGTACATAACATTGCTGTCATGTGAATTGCATAGATTGCATATAATTTATGACTTAAGCGAGTACCGTTGAATTATTTTACGAAATCGTTAGTAATATTTGATTTTGTCATCATCAGGGAAGCCACAGAAATCTTTTTCTCCCAAATTTTGATGACACAGTAATCTCTTTTAGGAGTTTTCTCGTATGTTCTGCATGGAGATTTGTATAATAACAATAACAGAGACATTTTTCAACATACAAATAACAATGAAATAGGTATAGTTTTACTGAATCCGTGCATACAGTTTGAGCAGCTTAACAATACAATACAAAAATAAATAGCCTAACCTCGAGCACTTCCGCGCGAGGATGTAAATTTTAATAAATTAGCAAATCACTAAGGCTATATTTAAAACACTAGCATTAAAACACAACTTTCAAAACAACTGAACAATAGAGATGCCAACTTGGCAAAAATAAAAAATGCATTTTTAGAACATCAACAAGATATCGCGAAAGAGGTACGCGAATTGAAGGAGGCGTATAAATCGTCTACAGAGGCGCCTACATCAACCACTGATGCGATTGTGGGGCTGCTTACGCAGCGAAGTATGGTATTGGAAAAATTGGTCCAAAATGCCAAATGATCAAAGAAAATCTGTTAGAAATAAATGTATTTAATTAGGAATATCCGTTTTTTTTGACCGCGATATCATTGCGAATATTCGTCCATCCCCCTTGTTACCAGAACCATTATTTGCATCGACTGGGATATCACATGGAAAATTGGGTTCATTACGTTGTCGGCAAATATTGTGCAGGGCACAGCACGTATTAAAAATTCAATTTACTTTTCATGGATGGTACAATAAACTGCCTTGAATTGCCCTAAATCTACTGCCAAATCGATGTCCTTTCCGATAACTCTTTGAAAAAAGCAATCGAAGTGCAATGGCCAACTGCAAAATCGGCGATATGGAGGATTATGAAAAGTAATCGCAAACGTCTCTTTATCGACTCGAGAATTAAGTGAAAGCTGTCAATGTATGTAAATATACCCTTGTTTATGAGTTGTAACCAGAAATAAAAACTGAACACTTACGTGGTATCTGAATTTGCAAAGGGATCAGATGCACTTCTTAAACATTGCTTTGTATTTCTTCAATATATAATGTACGTTTTCGCAAGTTCTCGCTGGCTATTATTAATGCAAGTGGCATATTTTCGGAATTTATACACAATTAGTTAGACAAATGTAAAGTCGACACTCAGCTGTTACTGACAGTTGGCTTAAAGGGCAAGTGCGAAAAAATGAAAACTCTCGAAGTTCTTTATCACCGACGGATTTTTGTTTTGAGATTCCAAAAACAACTCTAGCCGGAAACTCTAGACAGTGTGCGGCACACACTGTCCTCGGGACAGCCGGGCGAACGTCAAACTCCGCTTAAGATGCTTTGGTGTGGGTCATAAACAGAAAGACTGTAACAGACCAGACAGAAAAGGTAAAGGTGTCTGTACTCATTTTGTCGAAACTGGCCATAAGATGCTTGTGTAGTGACGCTGATCTTACTACAGCCGATTTTATTCCCACTTCTGGTAAATGTGCGCCATTAAAGGCGCGGGTATGATGGGACAGCGTGGATTATTTTCTTATTTCTCATTTAAGCGACTTTGCTGATGACGTCACAGCTAATATAAGTCCCAAACAAGTTGATGATCCGCATAAAAACTTTATTAAATTAAATAAAAAATATTCAATACATACATAAATAAATCCATACAGAATAAAAAAAACAAACTTGACCTGCCTAGGGCTTAGGGGAAACTGGATACTAAGTTTGGTAATTCTAGCTCTTGTACCTTCTGAGATCCTTGCGCTCATATAGACGGACAGGCGGACGGACATACCGACATAGCTATATCGATTCGGCTTGTCACCCAGATCACAAATCTATATACTTTGTAGGGTCTGCCACACCTCCTTTTTCTGTTACATACATGCGCACAAAACTAGAATACCCTTTTACCCTTTTGGTACAGGGTATAAGAAGGGTAGGATCCTATAATATTTCTGATCCTGCAGGTATATAGAAAATCTTCGTTTATCTTGGTTCTTCAAATAAGTAAAGTATGCTCATCTCAATGTGGAACTAATTTTTATTTATCTAAGCAGCACCAACGAAGCCCCTTTAGTAGACAGAGGTGTTGTCGATACCGCATGATGTTGTGCACGTTATAAGGCAAAGGACATTTTCGCTAATTCCCCACTTAAACACGATGGCTTTCAGTCCACATGGGCTAATTTAACGGAACGTTTCAAAAATAAAAGTCTTTTAGTCAGTAGCCAGATAAAAATTCTGCTTATTGAAGCTTGTTTCGCCTTTCAAACGAAGGCTACAAATTGAGATTTCAGCTTTCGTTCTTCCATATTTAGCAGAAAATCTACCATCATTTACGACCCCCCCGTAAAGATTTCGTTGAGCAGTGATGCCATTTTGGACAAGCTTTCTTTATAGCTTGGAAAGGCGGAGGATATCCCTGCGAAGCTGGCAATCACTGTAGCGTCTTCAAGAACTACAAGAACTACTGTATCCACAGAGCCAAAAAACCAAGTCAGCAATATGGGTCCTATCATGCATGCGCATGACCCGCTCCTCTTGTCGCTGCAAGCACATGGACCTCTGCCGATGGAAAACTCCAGTGCCAACTGGTCCTACTTTCCATAGCAGAATAAGTTTCTGTTCAGTAGCTTGGGACTAGATCCGCCAAATCTCCGTGTTGTTTGCTACATGTTCATGTTTCGTTTCCACTAATGGTCCAACTAACTTCTTTCTGTCGCAGTTTCAGCACCCCCCAAGATGGTGCCACGCAGGCCTACGACAGCGGAGAGTACCAAGGCCCATGAAGTGAACTTAGCCGTTTTGATCGGCTGAATCCGAAAAAACGCCTTCTGGTTACTCACTAACAAGTACTACGACGACCGGCAGCAGTCGCAGTCAGCTATCCTATTCATTTCGTCGGCCTCGCTCGCCCCAGCGAGCCGAGTCATCACATCGTCCTGGCTCCCTCTAACATGTAGCCATATCAAGCCGTCGGTCATCTTCATTTCTGCGGCAGCAGCTTTCGTCGGTGTTGTTACAAACGGTGGTGGTGCCCATCGATACGGGGACTCGAACCTTAGAGATCCGGGCGCCCATTGACAGCTGCACGCCAAGGACGCCCAAAGCAGCGGTGCCTTCTAATAACGAACTCCAGGCATCCTCTTGCGATGCAAATCCTGTTCGTGACATCTCATCTTCAATGTGCGGGATATCCAAGCGAACAGTAAGCGGCTAAGGTGGCCAGTTACAAATTCACCATATCCGAAGCCGCCTCCCACGCGAATCATCAAACCATTCAATGTTCGTGCCCTTATTGTTATATATATGTATAACCCCCATTAACACATAGACTAGCTTTTTCAATAAGCCTGGGGACACGACTGCTTTTGCGAAGTTTATTACTTGTAATTATAAGAATGGAATGTTTTACCGCCAGTGACATTACAAACACTAATGATTCAACTGAGGTATCTATGTCATCTTTATTGTTGCGACGCGAATGAGTATATGACATCAACAGACATTCAATAAAACAGCTTGGCAACACATATCATTCATATAAGTACACATAAATCTGTACACCCATATAGTTTTAGCATAGATAGTATTGGCACCATAGTATATAATATTATTCTGCTACCTCAGCATAAGACCAACAATCAGGTCAGAGTTTATGAGCCAAATTGGGCTGACACCAGCATACTTAAGCTCATAATATATGCTTGCGCATCATTATTGTGAAACTGCCGACACATAGAAATAGTAAATGTAAATAGTCATAAGCTTGTTTTAAGCATGGCTTTATAAGCCATGATTTGTAAGAATAAAATCAGTATGCAAATTATCAACGAATGGCCTGTTACTTTGGGTCGGGAACAGCTGATCTTTATCACGCTTACTACCACATTGACTACATGCTCCCAAGGATTGCCATCAGGTATCCTCGGTCACTACAAACGTCCTGCGTCGTTTCACTCAAGCGCAACCAGGACGACCGGTGTTACTCGCACCTACTGGACCACGAGGGTCCCTTGAAGCAGCAGGGCCACAAGTGCCTTTAATTAAACGGACCACGAGAGTCCACCCAAACATCAAGCCGCGCCACTAGGATCCCGCCAGAAGGACAACAAGCGTCCTTTAGCTTAACTTGTCAAGACCCCAATCGTCCTGCCGATTCGCACTAGCGCACGTGTGCGAATAAAAATTTATAGTAAATGTTTGGGCAGCCATCCATATGGGAACTTATTTACTTCCCGTATTTAACCCAATCTGTGTTTCTAGGAGTTAGAAAGTGTGGGCATTCCGAAAACTGGGGGTGGTCATATAGGTGAAGAAGGATTAGCAAGTAATCCGATGATAGATCTATTAATTTCTTCACACACATCTGAGCACTTCGTTCCTTCGTACCATCTGCGTGACATGTTGCACCAGCATAGGCGGTCGTTCTGGCTGCCATCCGTACACGATGAACGCTGGTCAGTAGCCTGTGGCTTCAGATCGTGCCGTGTTAGCAGCCAATTGGATTTCTGGCAGGTTGCAGGTGGGCTGAATCCGAGCTCGCAGCGCCAGTTTTACTGCCGCCGCTGTGGCAGTACAAATTGGGACCAGTTCTGTCCACTTGCTGAACTTATCCACGACCACCAGCATATATGCGTTGCTCCTTCTGGACCGCGGTAATGGCCCCACAAAGTCGGCGCATACGACGTGCCCTGGTGCTGCCGCTGACTGGAAGTACATCGTGCCATCGAAGTGCTGGCATGATAGGCATTTGTGAACATATTTGGCAACATCCCGATACAGGCGTGGCCAGTGATAATGGTCTGCGACGCCCGCGCATGTTTTGCGAATTTCCATGTGACCAGCCGTCACGTCGTCATGGCACTCCTTCAGAACCCGCCGCCGCTGAGCCGTGTCCATGGGGACACATCTTTGTCTCCTAGCACATGGGCGACGCGCCTGTACAGCCAGCTACCTCATATGGTTGTCGTGACAGCGCGTCCGCTACTACGTTCAGCGAGCCCTTGCGATACTGCACATCGAACGTTTACTGCTGCAACACACACTGTCAGCACTAGACAGCGCAATGCCGCCCGACGGGCTCTCTATGGAGTTCAGCCAACGTGAGAGAGAGAAGTTTCAACTGTTCCTCCGGAGTCCAGTCGCGATCAGCATGAGACGCTGCATCATTCCGCCGTTAACGGCTCGAAATCGGCTAAAAAACTGCCAGAAAATGTATAGAAAATCCACTAAAAAGAGATCAAAACACGCTAGAAACTGGCTAGAAATATCGCTGTTAATAGCTATAAAACCTATTTAAAAATAAATAAAAACATACCATCCGCGATGGTTGCAAATGCAACAACTGATCTTTTCTTACATTCATAATTTCAATTTCGGAATCTGGTCTACTTCCGCTATTGGTTTCGTCATGGTTGCCGATCCAGCATTTAATACCCTCACATAGGTCAGGTTAGCTTGGTATGCCTGGGGTAATGGTTACTTATGCTTGAAAGGCCCCTTGTAATACCATGTAATCTCTTTTGACCTTCCTCGCTACTGTAGCCACCCGGTGCTTTAAAAGACATTTGACATTCGCACATTCGATGTTTACCAGCTGTGAGAGATCATTAAAGAGTTGTTTTTCCAGAGCAAGGAGTTTGCGCCTACCGAGTGCTTGGTAGTGACAGAGGAGGTGTTCGACACTCCTCCTCCTCTTCTTCGTCACTATAGCTTTTGTAAAATTCATTGTGAGGCTTGCCCAGTTTTGCAGCATGCCTCCCTCCTGGGCAGTAACCAGTGAGCGTTCCCACTATCAGCGTGACGTCATTCCTACCCAGTTCTAGTAATTTCCGTGTCCTTTTGTTGTCCAGAGAAGGCCAGTATATCCTTGCCGGAACACACTTATGTGTAGCCTCCCATCGCCTCTGGGTCATCGAAAGCGCTAGGTTGTGTGTCCTGACCCGGAAGGAAGCAAGCGGAACGCCCATAGCTTCTTTTTCAGGAAGGATGAGTGCAGTCGTTCCCTCCCTTGCCAGCTCATCTGCGATGCAGTCTCGATGTTTCGATGACCCGAAACCAATAAGAGGTTGACACTGACATGCTCTGCTACCTCGTTTAGAGATCAGCGGCAGTCCGTGATGACCCTGGAGTTGCCCATGTAGGAGTCAAGTGCTTTAAGAACCGATTGACTCTCCGAGTAGAAGTAGCGCTGGTTCCCACTCATTGTGCTCGTAGGAAGGAGTTGTGCAGCCTCTATCAGCGCAATTACTTCCGTTTGATAGACGCTGTAGTGGTCGGGAAGGCGAAAGGATAGCCTGATCCCCAGATAAAGGGAGTAGACGCTTCCCCCGACTCTTCCGTTGAGTTTTGAGCCGTCAATGAAGATGTGAATACCGTCGGCCCTGATTTGCGAGGAATAAAAACAATCAGTTACCCTCCGTGTGGGTCAGGACCTCCGGGTGTAAGCGGAGAATGCTAGCTTAGCTTAGTTCGGCTGATCACTGTACCCTGCTGAGCAGTGTGAGAGCGGAAGACCTATCCAGCGCCGGCTAACAGACGATGATCCCGTAAAGTGCAATCGGTCGAATGATGGCCTGATAGACCCAATGTACCACTTGAGGAGAGAAGCCTCATCGGGTCCCAATGGCATTCTTGCATGAGTATAGTGCAATGGTAGCCTTTTTAACCCGTTCAACTACCCCCAGATATTTAGGCTTACAGCTAAAACCGAAGATAACTCCATTAAGATGAGGCCGTTATGACTGTATTATGTGTAACAGCTCATTTACCGTCTGCACCCAATATGTTGCTTACCAATTGCCTTGGTACGCCTTGTGGGTTTAGGGAGAAGTCTACGCTGCTGCTGTTAGAGCAGCCCGGAAGTGGATTTTAAGCAGTAAGTCTCAGGATTCCTTACAGGAGTCTACCCATTTACCATCATTTTCCTGAAGGAGAGATGGTAGTGAGAAGGTTTTTGCTAGCACCTTATGCAATCTACAGGCGTCAGATACCGATTCTATGCCACTACAAAAATTTGCTCACGGGCATCGCTTTGCTTTCCTCATTGCCGACTTGTAGCTATTCAGTTTGAGTTTCTAAGTCCCCAGATTAATTCCCCGTTGCTAATCCTAGCTTTATTGAAGTGTTTCCTACAGTTAACCCTAAGTTTGTCTAGCTCGGATAACCAGGGTGGTACACGATTCGTTTTATAAACAGGCTAGGGTAATGTCCAACACCTCACTATGGTTCTTCATAACAAAGATTGGATTGGTGCCTTTGTTACAAATCAGCAAGTTGCTACTAATAATATAATCAAACAGAGACTAACTTCTCTCGTTAATGTCACTACTTCCCCACTGTGTGTGGTGGGCATTGGCATTGCCTCCAAGGACTACGCCAATTCTTCCTTATCTTCCGCAATCTGGTAGGGTTTTCAGCAGCTACGTTGGGGGAGCCCTGGTTGTCGTGGGCAAGATAGAAGGAGGCCACATAGAAAGCGACCTTACCGTTTCAGCGATGACCCTCAATCTGCAGGCTGACTGTTGTCATCACAGCGTCGCGAAATTGTGGACGTAAAATAGCGTTAGTTTGTTTTCTCGCTAAGATACACGGTCGTGGTTTACCCCTACCATAGGTGCAGAAAAGGGTGTACGCATTTACTATACCCATACCCATACAGCCTCCCCAGCGGAGTCTGTAGACACGTCGTCTCGCAGCTCCCCGATATTGGCAGCGTTAGTGGCTGGCCCTCGTTTCGGCGTCCGCTTTGTATACGCTGAGCTTGACTTATCAAAGCCGTATTTGACACGGTCTCCGCATTGGGTCAGTTACTCCAGACAAGCGTGATTGAGTAGCGGAACCACCTGCTTCCTTCTTTGTGCCCTCCGTTTTGACCACCTTTCAACTACTGGTGTCAATGTTGGGGTTAAAACTTTGGAAGAGCTCAAGGACCTTTGCCGGTGGTTTAGCCTGAATCCTAACCCGCGTTCTGTGTTACGAGGGGATGTCTTTGGCGTACACCACAGCAAGCTGTGCTCTTCCTCCATGGAGAATTGCCTTGTGTTGGCGGTGGCTGCGAACTCAAATTCGAAATTGTGCAGCACTCGCTTGGCCCACTGAATGTCTTCCTTGATCTCCGCTAGATACTCTGCCGAAGTTTGCCTGTGGTGATCGGTGCAGTATCTTGACGATGGAGGATGCTAAGCCCACTGGTAGCTGAGTATCGTTAACGCTGGGGTGATCGGCTGTCGCTAGTATAAAGGCTACAGCAGCATTACGTTGATGATGGATCAACGTTGTGATAAACTGATTGGTGCGGTCAGTCTGACTCTCATGTTGTCATCGTTTGCTGGTTCATTATTGGTCGATTTCGGTCTTGATTTGTCGGTTTTGATGACCGATCGACGGCTCCTGGTAGAGCGATCCACGGTATTTAGGATGTTTAGGGATGGTCTGTGTATATGTCCATTTAAGCTTCTTGGAGCATTTCCCTGAATGTTCTGCTACTGTGACAGCCTGCTCTGATTGACCCTTTGTAACAGCCCCAACGCAGACTGTCTTGGATGTTTCCCGAACATTTACTGGTCCCGACACAATCCATCCGAGTACAGTACGTTGTAATATGGGTTGGCCAATTCCTAGTGGTATCTGATGAGGCTGCATCAGACGCTGGTAAACTCGGCTCCAATCAACAAGTCAATTTCGGTTGACCGGTAGAACTCAGGATCAGCTAACTCTATTCCCATCGGAATTTGTACTTCATCTCTGGTGATCGTTGTTGGTCGGGCACAATTGTGTTCAGAACCAGAGCCTTTATGCATGTCATGCTTGCAGTTTGCCGATGACACCTGCAGACTTACTTGTTTTGAAGCCAATGCCCTGCAATGTAGTCTCTATTCGCTGTGGCCTGATCTTCAAGTCTGTCAATAAGCGACTGGATACAAAGTTGGCTTGGGATCCAGAATCCAGAAATACTCGCACGATTTTGTGCTGACCATTGTGGGCTACTACTTTCACACGAGCGTTGCCTTGAACGTCATGCATTTGTATACTGGTCAGTGCCGCTCTGGTGGTGGCTTTGGCTGGTCGGTGGCTGGTCCTTGTTACCTCCAGCGCTCGGAAGCGACGGTTAAGAAAGCCCAGGAACGAGCTAACAAATTGAAATTCCGTTGAGTCAATGGTTTCTTGCTCCAGTAAGGCTAAATTGAATCTATCCAACTTTTTCCTTAGAATGTACAACAGCATGCTGTCCCATTTGAGTTCGACTGGATCCAGGCCCACCTGCTTCAAAGCGCTAAGCGTTTTAACGGTGGTGTCGCGGAGCAGCCGGATAGCCTTGCTATCGTTTCGTTTATCGACTTTAGGAAGCACATCTTTTGGACATATGGTAAACTGGTCCTGTACCATCTCTAGGTACTGATCATTGAATGCGGGCCAGTTCACGTATCGTCCGTCGAACGGTGGAATTGCGATTTTCGGCAGCCGGACGGCCATGTCGGCGGTGGGCTGCATGCATAGAAAGTCGTTCAGCTGCTGTTGGACCCTTAAGAAGAGAACGGAGTTGAATCCTTGCCTTTCTGGGTTTTCCCAGTCGATGTTGAGTACGCTTGTCCTGGATACGGTTCCATGCTGTCAGGGCTAGCTCTTGTCTCTTTGGCAAAGTCGGTTGAGCTGACCAGCTCTGCACCATTATCTCAAAGGCGTTCAGCTCGTAGTTGAAAGAGGCGACGCCCGGAGCTATCACTCTTGTTGGCGTCATTCGTCCTGCTTCCAGCGCCGCCAAGTTGATCAACTCTTCCCCAAGGTTCGTTGGGGTTGCTCGCCTTGGGGAGGTGCTGGCTGGAGGAACCTGCAGATGGTACCCTGACTCGGAGGTTGTCGCTCTTCCTTCGGGATCGCGACTCGGGGTATGGCTGGCCCCTCTGGTTGGCGGGTGCTGGAACAACTCCAGGTACCGCTGGGACTGTTTCTGCGTGTGCTCGTATAGCAGGAAATACTCATGCTCGGCCGGTAGCTCTTCTGTGGCCATCAGGGCGCTGTGACGCTCTTCCAGTTCCCGTGCCAAGCCTTGCGCTCCCAGCCATTATTCTTGTAGTTGGTTATGAGCCGCTCGATCTCCTCGACTCTGCCTCGCTGTAATTGTACAGCTTCAGACTTGTCGGCTTTCGACATCGTGTTAATGTTCGTCTGAGTTATCCTGTATTAAGGATCACGTCGGGGTCACCAATGATTATTCGCACACGTGCGGTAGTGCAAATCGACAGGAGGATTCTGGTCCTGATGAGTTAAGCTAAAGGACGCTTCTTGTCCTTCTGTTGATCAAGGCGGGATCCTAGTGGTTCGGCTTGATGATTGGGTGGACACTCGTGGTCCATTTAATTAAAGGCACTTGTGGCCCTGCTGCTTCAAGGGACCTTCGTGGTCCAGTAGGTGCGAGTAACACCGGTTGTCCTGGTTGCGCTTGAGTGAAACGACGCAGGACGTTTGTAGTGACCGAGGATACCTGATGGCAATCCTTGGGAGCATGTAGTCAACGTGGTAGTCGGCGTGATAAAGATCAGCGGTTCCTGACACAAAGTAACAGGCCGTTCGTTGATAATTTGCATACTGGCTTATATAGCCATGCTTAAAACTAGCTTATGACTATTTACTATTTCTGTGTTGGCGGTTTCATAATAATGATGCCCAAGCATATATTATGAGCTTAAGTATGCTGGTGTCAGTTCAATTTGGCTCATAAACTCTGACCTGATTGTTGGTCTTATGCTGAGGTAGTAGAATAATATGTGTCTTATTCTTGCTTATTATTGCTTATGTTGGATGGCCATGCACCTGTAATTCGTGTGCGCGTGCAGACTATGGTGCCAATATTATCTATGCTAAAACAATATGGGTGTACAGGTTTATGCGTACTTATATGTATGATATGTGTTGGCAAGCAGTTTTATTGAATGTCTCTTTGCGTCGCGTTGATGATATGTCATATACTCATTCGCGTCGCAAAAACTATAATTCCGATTTCTTTAAGAGTATGATTGATCCCTGAAAAATTTAATATAAGATACGTTTATTCATAATCCCCAAAGCATTCATGAAATTTTTGATTTGCGCAAGCTGTTCAGGCCGAAGGTGCCACAGTGCGTCGTTTCAAAATTACAGCTCCAATCGGAGATATGGCGTTTAGAAACGACACAGATATGTCGTTTTTAGTTCGCCGGAGATATGTCGCTATGCCAAATAATTATAGAAATAAAAAAAAAAACAAAATAGAGCAAGCCGGACAATAAAATACTCCGTACTCTCCACCAAAAAGGAAAATAAAAAATAAATATATTATTAAAAAAATTAATTAATTAATTTAATAAAACATAAAATATTAAAATAAAATGCATGCATATATATGCAAGTGTTTATGTATATTTTCAATAGAATAAATTTACGTCAGAAATCTCTACGTGCTTATATGCGTGTATGTATGCAGCACAGAGTTGAACCAAAGCAACAATAACAACAGCTGCGGGCAGCGCTGCAGGCAGCGTGGGCAACGATTTTATTTATGGCTATAACTTTCTTCAGAATCGACCAATCATAATGAAACATACCGACACATAATCACTAACTGGATGTAATTACCAAATTTGAATTTGAAATTCCAAGAATGACGGGAGTTATGGGCAAAGCACGAATAGCGGGGGAGTAGGGGGTTCATCGAAAATAAAACTCAAACTCGTACCTATGTTTATGTTTCGCTCGGTCACATGTCCTTAACGGACAACAAAATTCCAGGTTCTCCACACTATTTTATCCCGCATCAGTGTGTCCTGCGGCCTCAAAGCACGTCGACCAAATTGCGTGTCGTTTTCGATGCCTCTTGCCACACGTCCACTCAGATTTGGTCGGTCCAAAAATTCAAGAGGAGCTTTATTCTACGCTGCTTTGTTTTCGTTTGCGAAAGTTCGCCTTAGCGGCAGACATAAAAAAGTACCGTCAGGTGATGGAAGCATATAGAAACTATCAGCTCATAGTGTGGCGAAAAGATCCGTCTGAGTATTTGAAAATCCGTTCTTGGCGTTGCGGTGTTTCAGAAGGCTCAGTGAAATGGTCCGTTCTTCACATCCAACAGCTGCTGAAGTTATTCGGAGCGACTTTTATGTCGACGATATGTTAACTGGTGCTGAAAGCGTTGAACAGCTAAAAAAGCTTCGAGCAGAAGTGTCGCACGTTCTTCAAAGTGCAGGCTTCGAATTGGCAAAGTGGTTTTCGAACTGCTCGGAACTGTCCGCATTTGATAGCACAGTTATTTCATTAGCCACAGTCGGCTCAGACCCAACCAAAACGCTCGACGTTATGTGGTTGCCGATGGAAGATGTATTTCAGTTCCAGTTGGAAAATTCCTTCCTATATCTCTGCTCGACAAAACGGAACATATATCGGTGACTGCCAGGCTTTTCGATCCTCTGGGCCTTCTGTGCCCGCTGATCACCAAAGCAAAAATGTTGATGCAAGATTTGTGGCTACAGAAGCTAGATTGGGACGAATCCATTCCTGAGCATCTTCACACATTTTGGGACTCATTTAAGCAAAATTTGTTGAATCTCATCAGCATTCGAGTCTCTAGATTCGTCCATATGATACGCAGTCACCTATTCAAATACATGCATTCACCGATGCCTCAATGCGATCTTATGGCGCCTGTATTTATGTTCGTTTTTCGACTGTGGATAGTTAGAAAGTGTCACTTTTGACCTCAAAATCCAAAGTAGTTCCACTCGAGACGAAAACTTTGCCTCGTCTTGAGCTGTATGCAGCTCACCTCGCAGATCTTGTTTGTGAAGTTTGCCGGATCAAGTCACATCCGTCGGCATGGTAAATGTTCGTTTCGAACAGGGTTTCTTAAATCCAAGAGTGGTCGGAGAATGCAACGTGGCGACAAGTCCCAACGGAATCCAACCAAGCAGACATCGTGTCCAGAGGATGTAATGTAGACGAGTTGCGTAGCTCCATTTGGCTTATAGGGCCAGCCTTCCTCATGGAATCAGAATAAAATTGACCCGTTAATGCTCACTTCGAACCGCCTAAAAATTCAGCTGCCCTAGAAGTTCGTTAGTCTGCTTTTGTTTTACTCGCAAATCGGCAAGACAATTACTTTCTCGAAGTTATCGAAAGCTACTCGTCACATTCAAAATTGCTGAGGGTGTTCGTTTGGGTTTTCCGATTTAACAAAGGTGCAAAAAAGTCTCGATCCTATAGACAAGCCAAGCGAACTCAATTTTGTATTCAACAGAATTGTTCAAGTCATCCAGGACAATGAGTTCGGTGACGAAATCGACCAGGTTCGAAAAAAGGGAACACTTAACGCTAATTTACAGCATCTGAGTCCATTTTTACATGAGTTTAGAGAAGACGGTTTCTTGTTTTACTTGCAGAGAGTGGGGGAAGATTACTGAATGCTCCTATCCCGTACGAAGCCAAGTTTCCGTTGTTGCTTTCGAAAAACTTCATAATATCATAAGTATCTTATTTGTATGTCTCAAATTGCCATGTTGGCCCAAGATCGCTGATGAGCCTGCTTCTTGAGAGAGTTTGGCTGGTTTACGCTTAGGAAGTGTGTCGCCGAACAGGACGTTCGTGCATCCTCTGCTTCAAATGGAAGCCCCGGTTGGCCTCCCAAGTAATGGGAAATCTTCCGGCAGACAGGCTCCAGGCTTCCCACCTATTCGAAGTATAGGAGTTCCGTACCACCACCGTATAGGAGTTCCGAGAAAGGTGGGAGAAGGAAGCGGAAGGCGTACTCGAATTCGCATCAAAAAAAAGGATGCGAGTTTGCGTACATACCGCCCAGAGAACTTCACTTCGGCGGTCTATGTGACGCAGATGTCAAGTCTGCACTACGGACGGTGGGCAATGCGCTCGTGACCGCCGAAGAGGCGGTGGTAAACTCGCGGCCACTGGGAGTAGTCAGCGCGGACCCCAACGACGGCGAGGCTGGCGCCATTGCCTGTTGAAGGACGATGTCCCTCCAAGGGGACCGGTGCACCGCGGTGTTGGTGCAGATGCTGCTTTAGATTAGGATAGTTTAAGAGAAATATTTGGATTTTAGTTTAGGGCGAAAAGAGAGCGCTAGAGCGGCCGTATTGCGGACGTCGCCTCGCGCCCTTTTTTCGCCGCCTTAGGCTTAGTTTAGTATGTAAGCTGAAATTGAAATTTCGTTGGGAAACACAGTTCATCACACGCAATTGTTGCACATCATTTTTCGTTTTCGCACATCCGTATGCAGTAAATTTAATAAAAACCAAGTGTCCCATTCTTTCATGTTTAATAATTAAATAAAATAAATTTTCAATATTTTTAATTAAGAATTTGTTCAGCATTCAAGCAAGCCCCGAAGTCAGAATGCACGATTGTATAATAATTTAATAATTATATAATATGTATTCAAACCAAAAATTAAATGCCAATGTCGAGCAAGCCCGACAGTGAAATACCCTGTACCCAGACAAACTTCCGCCACTGAGCTGGTTGCTTCAGTTTGGGGTGTGAGAATTTATTTCGCTAATAACATTTCTTAGAATTGATAAAATTTTGAAACTAAAGTAGATGACTGTACATAGATTGCATGTTTGGTTTATGTAGCTTTTGAAATGTGGATAGTATTGCCGAAATTATGTAGCGGGAGGGCAAAAATCAAAAAATAAAATAAACTACTCCTTTCTCGGACCTAGGACAATCTGGATACCAACTTTGGTTATTTTAACTTTTGTAGTTTCTGAGATCTTTGCGTTCATGCAGACAAACGGACAAGCACGTCTAGATTGATTTCTCTCGTCCTGCTGATCAAGAATATACATACTTTATGGGGTCTGAGATGCTTCCTTCTGCATGTTACATATTGTATACATGTTTGCACAAACCTAATATACCATTTTTACCCTACGGGTACAGGGTCTAAAAATGGGCAAGAAAATATATGTCGATTATGTGTTAAATAAATAAATCAATGCAACAATAAATAGTTAACTAAGTGAATCTGGATAAATAAATAAAAATATAGTAATAAACATAAATATAAATAAATATAAATAAATGTAAACATATGTATGTACCGCTGCCCTAAGCCACTATCCTGCAATATTCGTTGCCTGCTACATTTATCGCCCTGACGGCGATGAAAGGCAGCCAACAAATTATATCTTTGCGTCTTCGCTCACAATTCTGCTATGTCCACCATCTGCTGTAGCTCATCGTGCGTAGCGGTGCCTCGCAGGTGACTTCACTTGTCATCCTGGGCCACCGATACTCTGCGTCCACCAGGCAAACACGATGACACTACAGCGACAGTGCACAAGCGAATTGACGCAAGCAATTCAATAAACCAACAATCTAAGTGTTTCCTTCTTGGCACTCAATACCACTATGCCCACCATCTGCGCTATCTCATCGTGCGTATCGGTGCATAGCAGGCGACCATTAGTTTTATGTGTGTAAATTAAGCAAGATCGCTGTTAGGCGAATGATGCGGTGCACGGTGCAGCACTATTTAGATAGGTATTACACCGATTCGCTGTTGAGCGAATTAATAAAATGCGCGGTGTCGCACAAATGAGTAGACTTTTAAGTAAAGTTTGGCGTGGCTATGATCGACGCGGTTTATTTCCAAAATTTGACTAACTCTAAGTACAGAAAGGTTCTCTAAAATGAAAGCTAGCCCTGTGACTCATTTTTGCTGATATGTCACTTTCTGCAAGTGCAAGTGGACGGTGAATGCCCTGTTGTTGCTTACGCATGACTATGCTTATGCACGTGTACGAGTCATACGCTTAAATTGATGATCATGCCCGTTCATTTTTTTTCTGGATGATCAAGCGGTCACTGACTTATGACCGGCCGGGTGTGTTAACTTGTACGTCAATGTGATGTCTTAGATGCAATCCTTAAAGTTAAGTCCAACCCCGTAGGTCTAGATGAGTTACACCCCAAATTTTTAAATATATTGCTCACTAAAGTATATAACTCATATATTCAACTTAATGCTTACGACATCGTGCTTTTCGTACAAGTGGAAATCAGGAAAAATTATCCCTATTCCGAAAGGAAACATTGACTTTTGGCCTATTTAATTCTACCATTTCTATTAAGGCACCTGAGACTAAAATTTTGTGTCCCTAGCTTTTACAGTGCCTAAAATATAGGCGATTAAACGAAAGAAAATCGGGAAAAACCCCCTAGGGGTGATGTGGCTACCCCTTATAATCTCTGAGATCCAGGTGCTCATACGGACGGACAGACAGACAAACAGACAGACAGACAGGGCTAGATCGACTCGTCCCCTTACGCTTTGTGGGGTCTGCCACGCCTCCTTCTGCCTGTTACATGTTTTACCTCGCGCAAGCCTAGTATGCTCTTGTACATTTCATTTACAGAGTATAAAAATAGTTTGCAGCAGTTTGCAGCACCTCTGTAAATCTGTCATATCTCCGACGCAACATGGATTCATAAACAGACGGTCTACTGCGACCAATTTGCTGGAATTTTCCTCCTGGGTAAATTAAGCATTTACTCTAAAAATTCAGACTGATGTCGTTTACACTGACTTCGGTAAAACATTTGACTCTGCTCTTTAAGCTTAGTCGTATTGGATTTCCCTCCTCTTTTTTGTGTTGGATTTCGTCTTATCTAAAAGACAGGTTCCAACGGATCTTGCTTAGGTGGCCGTCTGTCTGTCTGTCTGTCTGTCTGTTTGTCTGTCCGTATGAACACCTGGATCTCAGAGACTATAAGAGACAGAGACAGAAAATTGTGCACAAAGATGCCTTATGTGTGAACGCTGTGCAAGATTGTTTTATTTTATTGATTTTCCCCCCACTTGCCCAATAATGAGGTTTTTCCGTAAAGCCGTTCATATAATCGCCTATATCTCGGAGACTATAAGACCTAGGTACATCATTTGAAGTCCAAGATGCCTTATGTCAATACGCGGAAAACTTGATTTTTGGAATTTTCCTCCTTCCCTCATCTCCTCCGCAATCACTGATTTTCCATAACTCCCGTAATTCTTGAAATCCTTCATTAATATTCAGAAAGACCCTTTAGCCAGTGATTATGAGTCCGTATGCCGAGTTTCATATTTATATTAACAGGAAGTTATAGCCATATATGACCAAGCAGTGGCTGCAGCTGTTGTTGTTGATGTTACTGACATGCACGGGCACACAGACACACACATACACGCATAGACACGAATAACTATTCTACACATATGTACAGAGTATTACAAAGTCGGGACACCCGACTGTAGCTTCTCTACTTGTTTCAAATAATTTCGGTATGGCAGACAACTTTGCAATTCCTCTGTAGCTTGAAATATCAGACTTACCACCCTTTTTATAAAGAGGAATAATAAAAGATTCTCTCCAAATAGTTGACAACATTGAGGAACCAAGTGACAGATTACAGATTTTAAGTAATGGCTGTAAAAGGGAACTGGAACACTCCTTCAGAACACAACTAGGAATGTTGCCTGCACCAGGACAGTATGAAGATTTTAAGGAGTTGATAGCAGAAAGTAGACAGCTATCAGTAATTATGGGAGCGTAAATAGCAAACAGAGGAGGAGAATTAATTCTATTCAAGATATAATAAGAAAAAGTAAGAAGTAGAAATAGAAAAAGAGAAAAAGAAAGAAGGAAAGAGAGATAGAGAAACAGGGAAAGAGAAAGGTGGAAAGAGAGAGACGAAATGAAAAAGAGAGAAATCTCTTACAGACCTAAAAAACTACACAAAAAGCAAATAGAGGTGGAAAATTAATTCTATTCAAGAAATAATTAGAAAAAGTAAGAAGTAAAAAGAGGAAAAGAGAAAAAGAAAGAAGTAAAGAGAGAAAGAGAAACAGGGAAAGAGAAAGGTGGAAAGAGAGAGACGAAATGAAAAAGAGAGAAATCTCTTACAGACCTAAAAAACTACACAAAAAGCAAAAAGAGGTGGAAAATTAATTCTATTCAAGAAATAATTAGAAAAAGTAAGAAGTAAAAAGAGGAAAAGAGAAAAAGAAAGAAGGAAAGAGAGAAAGAGAAACAGGGAAAGAGAAAGGTGGAAAGAGAGAGACGAAATGAAAAAGAGAGAAATCTCGTACAGACCTAAAAAACTACACAAAAAGCAAATAGAGGTGGAAAATTAATTCTATTCAAGAAATAATTAGAAAAAGTAAGAAGTAAAAAGAGGAAAAGAGAAAAAGAAAGAAGGAAAGAGAGAAAGAGAAACAGGGAAAGAGAAAGGTGGAAAGAGAGAGACGAAAAGAAAAAGAAGGAAATCTCCAACCCGTTGCGGGAAATTTTAAATGTCAGTCCGGCCAGCTATGATTTGATAGCAGAAAGTAGATAGCTATCAGTAATTATGGGAGCGTAAATAATGTGCCAAGATGAAATGCTATAAGGATAAGACGTACTACTAATAGAGACAGAGGAATAAGTTGACTGGAAGAAGTTAGTCAGCAGCTTCAGAATCGTTTCTGGCTTTTTTGTCACCAAGGAAAAATGATGAAGGTAAAAAATCAGTTTTTAGAGTTAACGAACTTATAGAATTGTTTAGGGTCCTGTGCAAATTGTATCTTGCATCGGGCAAGGTAATTATTATAGCATCGTGAATTAAGAAGAACAAAATTCGATTTCGCTATAGAGTATTTATAGAAGTCAAGAGATAGCCCCGACTGGTTATACTTTTTAAAGAATCTAGATTTTATATTTTTAAAGTTTGATAGTCTTGGTGAAAACCAAGGACGCAGACGATATGACACTATTTGGGCAATCCAAAATTTCATGCTCTACTGAGGGCACCAATTAATAAATTAAAATCACCTACCACAACAAACGCATCTCTGTAACGGATATGAGTGGAAATTGCTTTAATACAAGTTATATGTTGCATATAAACCTGAATATCGGAAGAGGGAGGTATATACGAGCAAGTGATGTAAAGAGCAAAAGACGGAACAGTTACTTTAATAGTAACAAATTCAACGTCATTTGGCACATCCCCATCAATGATTTCCGACCGAAGGTTGGATTTGACTGCAATCAGTACACGTACGCCTCGACGACTCGGACGATCACGATGAAACACACAAAAGTCATCTGGTAAAATTTCATTATCAGAAATCGTAGGATTTAACCACGTTTCTGAAAACGCAATAATATTAGAATCGAAAGGAAAACTCCTAGGAAATAAATTCCCGAGCTTGGACAAAAGACCCCTAACATTCTGATACAGAATATAAATCGAAAATGATCGTGAGTCTAGTTTTTGAAGCCAAACTTGACGGTGGTTCCGAAGAAAGAGTACTAGCCTGTAAATCATAAGGCGGTGACGAAACTCGTTTTTATACTCTGTACATGAAATGTACAAGAGTATATTAGGTTTTATACTCTGTACATGAAATGTACAAGAGTATATTAGGTTTGCGGGAGCTGAAAAATGTAAATGTAAAGGCAGAAGAAGGCGTGGAAGACCCCATAAAGTATATATATTCTTGATCAGCATGACGAGACGAGTCGATCTAACCCTGTCTGTCTGTTCGTGTGAACACCTGGATCTCAGAGACTATAAGAGACAGAGACACCAAACTTTGCACAAAGATGCATTATGTGTGTACGCTGTGCAAGTTTGTTTTATTTTTTTGATTTTCCCCCCACTTCCCCCTTATGGGGGCTTTCCCGATTTTCCAATCGTATTATCGCCTATATCTCGGAGACTATAAAACCTAGGTACACCAAATTTTAGTCCAAGATACCTTATGTGAATTCGCAGAAAATGTGTATTTTGGAATTTCCCTTTATTTGTGCAAAGTATGTAACATATGTACAGAAGGAAGCATCTCCGACCCCATAAAGTATATAGATTCTGAATCAGCATGACGAGAGAAATCGATCTAGACAAGTCCGTCCGTCCGTCTGTCTGGATGAACGCAAGGATCTCAGAAACTATAAAAGCTGACATCCAGATTCTCCTAGGTCCGAGAAAGGACGAGGTTATTTTATTCTTTTTGGATTTTCCCCCCTTCCCCCGCAACAGAATTTCAATACCGTCCACATTTTAAAAGCTACATTAACCAAACTTTGCACATATAATTTTTATATAAATATCTACTTTTGTTTTAAATTTAAATTTAAATCGATTAATTCTAGAAATGTAATTAGCGAAACAATTTCATTCCGGTACTACGCCCACAAGCTGCAGCATCAAGTTCGCCCTCTTTTTTTGATTCTGCTAGAGGCGCATGTACATCAGTGTCAGTAGCTTACCTGGGCACATGGTATTTCACTGTCGGACTTGCCCGACTGTAGCGTTCTCTCTTGTGTTCATTAATGTTATAGTTTTGAAAGTAGTGGTGTTGACAGAAAACGTGGATGTTATGTGGACGTAAACGATGTATAGATATCTTTAAAGTAAAATGTACAAGAGTATATTAGGTTTGCGGGATCTGAAAATGTAACAGGCAGAAGGAGGCGTGGCAGACCCCACAAAGTATATATATTCTTGATCAGCGTGACAAGACGAGTCGATCTAGCCCTGTCTGTCTGTCCGTCTGTCAGTCTGTCCGTATGAAACCTGGATCTCAGACACTATAAGAGCTAGAGACACGAAACTTTGCACAAAGATGCGTTATGTGTGTACGCTGTGCAAGCTTGTTTTAATTTTTTTTTATTTTCATCCCCACTTCACCCATATGGGCGTTTTCCCGATTTTCTATTCGTATTATCGCATATATATCGGAGGCTATAAGACCTAGGGACACCAAATTGTAGTCCCAGATGCCTTATGTGAATACGCAGAAAATTTATTTTGGAATTTCCCTCCCTCCACCCCACTCCACCGCAAATCGTAACTCCCGTAATTCTTGGAATTTCGAACTTAAACTTGGCAAATACCTCCATTTAGTTATCATAAGTCACAACGCCAATTTATCATGATAGGCCAATTAAGCAGGAAGTTATAGCCATATATGTACATAAGACCAAGTAGTGCCCGTAGCTGTTGTTTTTGTTACTGCTTTGCTCAGGCACACGAGACATATACAACTACACACACATATACACACATACACGCATAATTATTCTACACATATGTACATAGTCTTTATATTACTCTTTTAAGCACCCGTGTCAATAAGTAATTTAATTGTTTTACCTGCTTTCATTCGTCTAAAAAATTAACCGGCTCGTATTCAATATTTTCATCGTTAAGGTCGACTAGTTCCAATTCTGCTATAGCTTTTTACTCTGTTCTTCTTCGGACCTGTATACCTAGCAGTCCCACTATTTGCTCCTTTTCTGGACTGATTTTGGTATGGTAGGTAAGGGGGAACGTTTTGGTTCGTTTGTGAGATTGATTGTCTCAACCGGGAGGAACTGGCAATTTCCATCGGTTGGGGTGGCTCCTGTTTAGGGAAAGCTATTACCGTGTGTTTTTTGCTTATTAAAATATGGACCTTTACCCTGTGGCGGGCTGTTATTATCCATAACTATACTTTTTTGCTGTTGTTCGCTTCTGTGAGCTTTCTCCTCGGGGCTTTTTGCATAGTTTTTCGCAAATTGGAAACGCTTATGATTTGACTCAACATCATAGGCGAAGGCCAGGGCTGATGGCAGGTCTTTGGCATATGCCGAAAAAAGGAAGTCGCTTAAGGACTTTTTGGTGCCTGAAATAAATACTCGCAAGGCATCTCTTCTACATTTTTCGTTAAGGGAGGTATCATCGTCATTGATGTCTTATTTATGAGGAGCGTAAGCTTCCGCTCGATCTCCTCGTAGTATTGTGTTATTGTCAAGTTTCCCCGACGCAAAGTCGGCAACTCTTGTTCAATTAAGTAAATAGGGCGTTTATCTGCATACGTAAAGTCGTCTTTTAATGATTGCTTTAAAGTTTAATGGTGTATCGTAGCAAGATAGCACCATATCGGGAGGGCGTTTTATCTTATTTCTGATTGTACCTAGCGCCTGGTAATGTTTCGAACTACCTGCGTCATTTTCGAAAGTTTTATAAGCCTCTGTCTCATGTTTACCCTCAAAGTTGGGTACGGATTTTACAATATCCAATGTCTCACTACATTGTAAGCCCGGTATTATTTCGGCATCCCTAAATTTCTCTACCTCGGGTACAGTTACTGAAAATTTATATAAATTTATATAAATTATTAAAAACCAAAGAAAATGGGACGCTTGCTTTTTAATGACTTTACTGCGGAAAATTACGAAACGATTCGGCGACAATTGTGCTTGTATTTAGCTCGATTTTACAACTAACTTCAAATTCGGCTTACATGCTAAACTAAGCCTAAGGCGGCGAAAAAAGGGCGCGAGGCGACGTCCAAACGGCCGCTCTCGCGCTCTCTTTTCGCCCTAAACTTATATTCAAATAATTCTCTTAAACTATCTTAATCTAAAGCAGCATCGGCGCCAACACCGGCCTCCTTGGAGGGACATCGTCCTTCAACGGGCAATGGCGCCAGCCGATGAAACGCCTGCCGACGTGAGTCGTGGTAACCCTGCTAAGTACCCACTTTTGTGGCGGCACGTTGTCTTCGGCCACCACGACGAGTTGTCCCACGACGACGTTGGGTTCCTCCTGGAACCATTTCGCTCGCACCTGGAGGCTCGAAATATGCTCCCGGGACCATCGCTGCCAAAACCTGTGCTTGAGACACGAGGCATTGCGCCATCGCCTCAAGCAGGTTTGGCTGTCGATGTCCGGGAGCGGTGGAGTTGGAGTCGCCAGAAGAGGACGCCCGATTAGGAAGTTGCCCGGGGTTAGCGCCTCGCCGTCGCTGGGATCCGCGCTGAGTGGTCCCAGTGGTCCCAGCACCGCCTCGACGCCCGCCAGGAGGGTTCCGAGCTCTTCTGCGGTCAGGAGCGCATTGCCCACCGTCTGTAGGAACAGGTGCTTTGCAGACTTGACACCTGCCTCCCATAGACCGCCGAAGTGAGGTGCTCTGGGAGGTATGTACGCAAACTCGCATCCTTTTCTTGATGCGAATTCGCGTACACCTTCCGCCTCCTTCTCCCATCTCGCTCGGAACTCCTGCAGCTTCCTGTCGGCTCCCACGAAGTTCGTTGCATTGTCGCAGTAAACTTTGCGAGGGACGCCTCTCCTGCCGACGAACCTTTCAAAAGCCAAGAGAAAAGCATCAGTGGTTAGGTCTGACGCTCTCGAGGTAAAACAAACGAAAAAAACCACGTACGACTTATACGGTGGCTTGCCACGGATGCGGAGCGTTGTGCTTATAGGGCCACAAAAATCAACACCACATACTTCGAACGCGTGGAAAGGCTGGAGCCTGTCTGCCGGAAGATTTCCCATTACTTGGGAGGCCAACCGGGGCTTCCATCTGAAGCAGAGGATGCACGAACGTCCTGTTCGGCGACACACTTCCTGAGCGTTAACCAGCCAAACTTGCTCACGAAGCAGGCTCATCAGCGATCTAGGGCCAACATGGCAATTTGACACATGCAAATAAGATACGTAGGATCTTATGAATTGCGACTTTTTAGAAAGCAACAACGGAAACTTGGCTTCATACGGGATAGGAGCATTTAATAATCTTCCCCCCACTCTCAGCAAGGAAAACAAGAAACCGTCTTCTCTAAACTCATGTAAAAATGGACTCAGATGCTGTAAATTAGCGTTAAGTGTTCTCTTTTTTCGAACCATGTCGATTTCGTCACCTAACTCATTGTCCTGGATTACTTGAACAATTTTGTTAAATACCAAAATGAGTTCGCATGGCTTGGGTATAGGATCAAAGGGCTTGTATAAATCGAAAAACCCAAACGAACACCCTCAGCAATTTTGAATGTGACGAGTAGCTTTCGATAACTTCGAGAAAGTAATTGTCTTGCCGATTTGCGAGTAAAACAAAAGCAGACTAACGAACTTCTAGGGCAGCTGAATTTTTAGGCGGTTCGAAGTGAGCATTAACGGGTCAATTTTCTTCTGATTCCATGAGGAAGGCTGGCCCTGTAAGCCAAATGGAGCTACGCAACTCGTCTACATTACATCCTCTGGACACGATGTCTGCTTGGTTGGATTCCGTTGGGACTTGTCGCCACGTTGCATTCTCCGACCACTCTTGGATTTAAGAAACCCTGTTCGAAACGAACATTGACAAGGAGCTGGCGACGTTCCATATGTTACAGTGTTCAACCTGAAGATTTTCAAAGACTCAGACGGATCTCTTCGCCACACTATGATCTGATAGTTTCTATCTGCTTCGTACTCCATCACCTGACGGTGCATTTTTTTAATGTCTGCCGCTAAGGCGAACTTTCGCAAACGAAAACTAAGCAGCGTAGAATAAAGCTCCTCCTGAATTGTTGGACCGACCATTAAGGTATCATTCAACGCAATCTGAGTGGACGTGCGGCAAGAGGCATCGAAAACGACACGCAACTTGGTCAACGTGCTTTGAGGCCGCAGGACACACTGATGCGGAATAAAATAGTGTGGAGGATCTGGAATTTTGTTGTCCGTTGAGGACATGTGACCGAGCGAAACATACTCGTCCATAAATTCCAGATACATGCTTTTCATGTGAAGGTCTTTTGACAACCTCCTTTCAAGCGACAAAAACCGACGTTTCGCAATTTCATACGACGAGCCAAGACTTTTTGGGTCAGATTTAAAAGGTAACCGTACCTGAAATCGACCAGGCGACAAGATTTTTGTATTATCAACAAAGTGTTGTTCACAAAGCTGTTGCTCAGGTGAGAGAACTTTCGAATTATTAGGCAAGTCCTCACTGGAACAAAAATTTTTGTAATGTTAAGTCTATCGAAAGTAATTGTTCTTCTTGGCAACTTAAATTAACTGCTCCTTCTATAGTCGTTGTAGGTTGAGTAGAACATCTGCCTGACACTATCCAGCCGAGAAGCGTTTTTTGTAATGTGGGAGACTCAGGGCTTTCCTTTATTTGGCCTACCGATAATAAGTCGAAGAATGACTCTGCTCCAATTAGCATATCAATTTTTTGCGGTTTATGGAATTGAGGATCGGCCAATTGAATATTTTTGGGGACCCTCCACCCACTGGTGTTCACCGCTTGATCGGGATGATAACCAGAAATCGATCCCAAGATCCAAAAATCTGCGGAAAACTCGCCACAATCGACACGCGACTTCACCACTGTATGAATTCTTTTCTTGGCACGCGCATTGGTGTCTCCAATGCCGCGCAAGTGGAAGAGCTATCTTGAAGATGTGGTGGCTGAGATGGTGGTGGTAACGCAAGATTTGTGCTAGCAGTATAAATATGTAGCAGTGTGTGATGAGAACGTTGGCACACGCTACATTTCTTTGCCTTACACTTCGCTACTGTGTGCCTCGTCGAAGACAGTTTATGCACAAAGGCGCACCTTTAGCGAAGTCAAACCTTTGCTGCACTGATAAGGCAATATACGCCTGGCAATTGCCAATCGAATGGTCAGCTGAATTGTAAAACTAACAAAGGTTATTCTGTTCGTTTTTGGCAGCAACGGAAAAATGATTTATCCTGCTAGCATTTTTGACTTTTTGAGTCTGAGTGTTATTGCTCGACTGGCTGCGCTTCGCTTGAGCTTTACTAGTTTCTTCAGCAACAATATGCTGGTAGCGTCTGTTTGGAGCAGTCTCGCCATAGTGGGAGCGTTGTGTAGTCGAGCTGTTCTTCCCACTTCTTTTTTGTGGTAGGATCGACTTTGCCCATAACTAAATAAATTAAAATGGCATTAGCGATTTTCTTGTCGTCACCAATTGACAGAAGTGAGTCATAGGTGGCATTGGTGTCTCCAATGCCGCGCAAGGGGAAGAGCTATCTTGAAGATGTGGTGGCTGAGATGGTGGTGGTAACGCAAGATTTGTGCTAGCAGTATAAATATGTAGCAGTGTGTGATGAGAACGTTGGCACACGCTACATTTCTTTGCCTTACACTTCGCTACTGTGTGGCCTCGTCGAAGACAGTTTATGCACAAAGGCGCACCTTTAGCGAAATCAAACCTTTGCTGCACTGATAAGGCAATATACGCCTGGCAATTGCCAATCGAATGGTCAGCTGAATTGTAAAACTAACAAAGGTTATTCTGTTCGTTTTTGGCAGCAACGGAAAAATGATTTATCCTGCTAGCATTTTTGACTTTTTGAGTCTGAGTGTTATTGCTCGACTGGCTGCGCTTCGCTTGAGCTTTACTAGTTTCTTCAGCAACAATATGCTGGTAGCGTCTGTTTGGAGCAGTCTCGCCATAGTGGGAGCGTTGTGTAGTCGAGCTGCTCTTCCCACTTCTTTTTTGTGGTAGGATCGACTTTGCCCATAACTAAATAAATTAAAATGACATTAGCGATTTTCTTGTCGTCACCAATTGACAGAAGTGAGTCATAGGTGGCCGACACTGTGTCGATCAGGCTTCTCAAAGCTGACGCAGATGGCTGGGAAATCTTTTGCAGATTGAAAAGTGTCGATATGTTATCGAAAAATATTAGGCAGTCATTATCGTACACCCGCTTTAGACTTTCAAGGGCTTTGCTATAATTGTCTACCGCCACTTGGAAGGCGCGAACTGTGCCTAAAGCGTCACTAGCCAATCATGATATTAGGTGATTGAATTTTTCAATATCTTGCAGTGTGTCATCATTGTGAACAAAAGTTTCAAAAAGACTCATGAAATTTTTAAATTCAGAATGCTTGCCGCTAAAAGTTGGAAGAGCGACCGCTGGCAATCGACACCTTGGCTTTTTTGAAGTAGACGGTGCAATACCGTTTGCCGAACTTGAATTGTCGATGCTTGTTCTTCTTAATTTTTCCAGCTGGCCTTTTAATAAGGATTTGGTCATAATGCAAGTTTCTTCCAACTCTTCACGGTAGTCATCTTCTGTATCTTTCGCTTCAATTTAGCTTTGCAATATATTTGCAGTTTCTACGATAAATAAAAATAAATTGGAGACCGTCCCTCCACAAAGGCCGGAAGGAACTGGAAGTTCCGCAACAAGAGGAGCCGTGACGCATACACGCCCCACTGTTAACATGACGAAGCAGAACCAAAATGGCACGCCTAGTCTCAAAGCTCAAACATCCACCGCCTACCCAAAGGCCGGCCAGAGCATATCATCCATCAGTGAGCCCTCGGCTGCTGGTGCGCTTGCAAGGGTCGCGCCCGAGGGGAAAGCGTTGGTCGGTAAAGAGAGCGACAAACGTGCCAAGGACAGATCCAGAGAAAGCTGGATGCAGCGAGAGACGCGCTGCGGCTCGCATCCTCCGACGTCATGCCGACACGCCAATCGCCCCGGAGCATGCAACGAAGGAGGACTTCGAAAGAATCCAAGCGGATATTCGATGGGCAAAGCTGGTGTTACCCAACTTCTTGTACAAGTTAGAGGTCAGCAACTCCAAGAGACAGCGCTCAATGGACGAAGACCAACAGAAGGTGTCAAAAAGGCCGAAGTTGCAAGGCAAATCCTGGTCCAAGTCCTTTGCGGAAGTGGCCAAAGACCGCAAGGTCGTAGGGGTCATCGACCGCAACAGTGACGAGGGAAGGATCCCTAGGCATCAATGGCGGTGGATTCAGGTTGCAATAGCCACGGTCGCAGTGGAGGTGTTGAAAGACAACCCTGGCGAACCACCACAGTGTACTGACGCCGGGTGGTATCAAGGAGGCGTTAAGCTCATAGCATGCGACGATGAAAGGTTGGCTGAGCTCTATAAGCAAGCCATCAGTAGGGTGGGAGAGGTTTATCCGGGAGCACAGCTTGCTGTGGTCGACGCAAAGGATATACCATCTCGCCCGAGGGCCAGAGCCTGGATCCCGGCCAAGCCCGCAGAACCGGAAAAGATTCTGGAACTCATTCAGCTCTTCAATACCAAGATTAACACTCAAGGCTGGAAGGTATTAAAAACAGAGGCGACAAAAAGAGCATCTATGCAGGTCGTCCTCATGCTAAACAACGAATGCGCAGAGCAGCTGAATGCGGCAGAAGGCCGACTAAACTACGGCTTTGACAAGATAAAGGTTAACATATACAAGGTGGATATGGGATCACTATATAATCTCGCCGAGAACGCAAACACGATAGAGCCGCCCAGCGAGGACGAGATGGAAGTCGATGTAGATGAACCCTCCGGGGATCTACAGGACGAGATCTCGACCGACTCCGACTACGGAGATGTGTTGGGCCGTTTCTATACCGAGTGTGAGCTTCTAGAAGACAATAGTGGAGAAGCCGACGCGACACTCACGGAGGAGAGGGCGGACAAGTCTGATGATGCAGGTCCTCCAGATAAACCTGCATCACAGTAAAGTGGCAACAGCTGCTTTAATGGTTCGTCTGGCAGCAGGCGAGGCGGACCTTGTCCTGATCCAAGAGCCCTGGATAAACAACAACGCAATCCGGGGTCTTGGCTCACCAAATTTTACCATGTTCTATGGAAGCGGTAAGGGTAAATTGAGAACATGTATTCTAGCTAAGAAACAATTAAATGCCATTCTACTCCCCCAATTCAGCGATGATGACCTAACCACCATCAGTCTACGACTGGGGGTCAGAAATGGAGAGGTAAATACCACCATTAGAATGGCTTATTTCTACATGGCCCATGATCAAGATGGTGCCCCCCCCTCGCAGCTGTTGAGAGCCCTAGTCGGCAATAGCGGCGATAGCAAAATAGGCACGATCCTAGGTGGAGACGCCAATGCTCACCATACTCAATGGGGCAACAGTGACATCAATGATAGAGGTGAGTCAGAATACGACTATATAATGAGTAGCAACCTTCTAGTCTGTAACATAGGGAACGACCCCACATTTGTAACAAAAAACCGCAGCGAGGTGTTAGACGTCACACTGGCGTCTGATTTTCTCGCACGCAGAGTCCTCGCCTGGAGGGTCCTTAATAATCACTCATTCTCAGACCACAGGCTCATACACTTCAGGCTGGGGTACCACACCCGGACTGCCATTAAGAACTTCAATCTGAAAAAAACCAACTGGGGGTATTATTTGAGATTACTTATCAGAAAACTACCCCCCTACAAAGCTCTGAACCCAATACGGGAGAGAAATTGGACAAGTTGGTGGATACCTTCACAAAAACCTGTTCGGGTGCGCTCAAGAAAGCCTGCCCAAGTACAGTTTATAAAGAAAAATGCAAACCGCCTTGGTGGTCTACTGAATTGGATGGTCTTCGGGTCGAATGTAGAAGACAATTCAACGAGGCACGAAGAAGTAGCACAGAGCCCAGTTGGGTACTGTATAAGCGCAAACTTGCCACCTTCAAGTCGGCCATCAGAAGAGCCAAGCGCACCTCTTGGGCCAACTTCTGCTCAAGCATTGAGTCAACGTCTGCAGCATCGAGGCTCAGAAAAGTGCTGGCCAAATCATCCTCTCCACCAACTCTTCTGCAAGAGGAAGACGGCAGGTGGATGGACTCCTGCAGAGACTCTCTAGATCTGCTCACTAATGCACATTTCCCGGGCTGTACCGACAGTAGTAGTACACCCCTTATCCACCACGTAACGGGGGTACCCAGCCATTTGATAGAAGATATCATTACCGAAGAACGCATCTGCTGGGCTGTTAAGACTTTTCAGCCCTACAAATCTCCTGGACCGGACGGCATCGTCCCGGCCCAACTCCAACATTCTCTGCGACACGTTATGCCCTGGATTCTGACAATTTTTAGAAGTTGTTTAAGAGTCAACCACATTCCGGCAAGCTGGAGAGAGGTAAGGGTCGTGTTTATCCCCAAGGCCGGGAAACCGTCTCACGTTACGCCGAAAGACTTCAGGCCTATCAGCCTATCCTCGTTTCTACTTAAAACCCTGGAAAGGCTAATAGAAACATACCTCAGACAGTCTATCAACCCGGATCTGCTGTCGAACTCACAACACGCATACAGTAAGGGCAGGTCAACTGACACTGCCCTTCACTCCCTGGTCTCTAGAATAGAGAACTCACTCCACGTTAAGGAGTACTCACTGGTAGCCTTCTTGGACATTGAGGGCGCCTTCAACAATATATTACCGTCGGCAATCACCCAGTCGTTGACGGACCTTGGGGTAGATGTCTCCCTGATAGGCTTCATCAGTCAGTTGCTCACTAGCAGGGCTGTAAGTGCCGAACTAGGGGGACAAACCTGCCGCAAGTTCGTTAGCAGGGGCACCCCACAGGGTGGAGTTCTGTCTCCGCTACTGTGGCTGCTGACGGTGAACCAGCTGCTACGACGCATGGAGGGGGAAGGCCATGCAGTCATAGCCTACGCAGACGACGTATCAATAATCTGCAGTGGTAAATACCCACAGACTCTCTGTCACCTCATGAGGACGGCGCTATTGACGCTCTCGCAATGGGCGTCCACATGCGGCCTAGGAGTAAATCCTACAAAAACTAAGCTAGTAATTTGCACAAGAAAGTGCAAGATTCCGGAACTCCAGCCGCCCACACTAAAAGGGGTTCCTCTTAAATTCAGCCACAGTGCCAAGTACTTGGGAGTCATCCTGGACAGGAAACTGAACTGGAGTGTCAACACAATAGAGCGGGTGAAGAAAGCCACAAATGCACTCTACATCTGCAAGAGAGCCATAACCACCAGATGGGGGTTCTCACCAAATATTGTACACTGGGTATATACGGCCATCGTTAGACCGATTCTTCTGTACGGAATCGTAGTATGGTGGCCTGCGATGGACAGATCAACTGTTCTCACCCAACTCAGTAAGGTGCAGAGATCGGCAGAATTATGCATTAGCGGGGCACTTCGTACTACACCAACGGAGGCTCTTAATATATTCTTCCATCTTCTCCCACTAGACATAGTCGGAACAAACTCAGCCCTAAGGCTAAGAGAGGCCTCTGCCTGGAAAAGCACGTCAAAAGGACATGCAGGCATACTCCTTCTTCAACCCGGGGTTCCGACCCATACGGATTACTGTGTACCAAAACTTATTTTTGATAAGAAATATACAGTCAGGATTCCCACTGGTGCAGAGTGGGATAGCCTACCACACAGAAGAAACGACGCCATAAACTTTTTCACGGGTGGCTCTAAACTGGAACAGAGAGTCGGAGGTGGCATATTTTCTCCGGACCTGGAGATACGACGGTCTTTTCGTCTCCCTGATCATTGCAGCGTCTACCAGGCGGAAGTGGCTGCGATACAAGAGGTCACAAGGCACCTATCCCCTGATATGGAAGGCGGTAGACCAATATATATATATTCAGATAGCCAAGCGGCACTAAAAGCGTTAGACTCCAATGTGGACAACTCCAAAGTTATCACTGACTGTCGCAGATCCCTCAACGAGATGGTCCAACTAGTCAGTATCAGCCTTATATGGGTGCCAGGACACCATAATATTGAAGGTAATTGCATAGCAGATGAGCTGGCAAGGGAAGGAACCAACGCAGACATCCTTCCCGACAGGGGAATGCCGTTAGCATCCTTTCGGCTTTCGACGCGCAACCATGCACGTCAAATAGCACAGCAGCGCTGGGAGAGCACAAGCTCGTGCTTTCGAGCTAAGCTTACCTGGCCATCCCTTAACATAAAAAGGACTTTAAAGCTTGTGAAGCTGAAAAGGAGTGAGATCTGCATGGTGGTGGGGACTCTCACGGGTCACTGTCCGTTTGGCAGACATGCATCGAGACTAAACATCCCGTTTAACGATTTCTGCAGAAGCTGCAGAGACGAAGAGGAAGAGGAAAGTGTGGAGCATCTCCTCTGCCACTGCCCGGCGCTGAGCAGGCGCAGACTACACACCCTAGGGAAGCCATTCTTGAGCAACCTCTCGGAAATGAAAAATGTAGAGCTCGCGAATCTAGTTAAATTCTTAAATACCACCGGGTGGCTGAAGACTGACCAGCACAATTAGGGATTACATGGTATCACAACGGGCCTTAAGGCCTAAGTGGGCGGGTGAACGTTATCACCCCAGCCATTTCAACCTAACCTAACCTATATGAGTTGTTAGAAGCTCTAACCTGCATTCTAACTCGATTGGCTCTTTTAATTGCCGTTGCATACGACATATACTCCTCATACATTCCTCGCGCTTCCTTTTAAGTTCTTCGATCAAGTCCTTACTCATATTGATTTAAGGTTTTAAACTTTGATCGAACGAAAATTGTCGAGTGACAAACGAGAAATCGAAAATAATATGATGTTCTCAGCAAGTGTAGGGGAGCGCAACAGATGGTCGTCTAGCAGTGCGAACGAAAACAAGAATAACTACAGTTGACTGACCGTCGAAGGCAATACTTTTGGAAGCAGCAGCGAAAGTGTGAAAGTGTGCCGTATGTAAAAGTGGCTATGTATATTTATGTATGTATGTAAGTATGTATAACAAAGTCAAACGACAATAAATTGGCACTTTAAATAATTGCCTACAGCGGTTCACTTTTATTTAATATTAGTACGACATGCGATTTATATTTGTGTTTATTATGCTCAACTATCTACCATATTATATTATGGTCACGTATTGGCCAAAGGTTGAAAGTTGAAGGCCGAAATAAGCAATTCGTTGGTTAAATTTGACTTTCAAACTTTAGCACAGTACCTGTGAAGTCGACTTTGGCTCAGGAACTTCGCTTTGGTCGACTTGACTCATCCTCCAATAATCTAGTTGACGTTGCAGCAACACAACACAATCCCCAGTTCAGCAACAACAACACGACCGACGCGGTTCCGCACTTATTATTGTTTTTATTTCTTTAAAACAAGCAAGTCCCTGCTCGGGCGCCAATGAAAATTTATATGAATTTATATAAATTATTAAAAACCAAAGAAAATGGGACGCTTGCTTTTTAATGACTCTACTGCGGAAAATTACGAAACGATTCGGCGACAATTGTGCTTGTATTTAGCTCGATTTTACAACTAACTTCAAATTCGGCTTACATTCTAAACTAAGCCTAAGACGGCGAAAAAAGGGCGCGAGGCGACGTCCAAACGGCCGCTCTCGCGCTCTCTTTTCGCCCTAAACTAAAATTCAAATAATTCTCTTAAACTATCTTCATCTAAAGCAGCATCTGCGGCAACAGTTACGGTTGTGCTAGAAAATTTAGTTTATATTTCTTTTAATTTCTTCTCAAACATTTGGGACTGATTTGCGAGTGCAGGGTTTACTGCCATCTGGACCAGCATTGTTATATCGGACACGTTAAAAGACATTTTTGTAGTTATGTTTTCATCGGACTACCAATTCTCGATTTTTTTGCTCAGAATTTGTTTAATTCTGCTGGGATCTTATCCAAACCAGATAGTAGCTCCTCTAGTTCACTACCACTCATAAGGGTATTATCTTAGGTAAACATTTGTTGGTTTGCAAAGGCTTATTTTATAAACACCCGCATAAAATTTAATTTACGATTTTTCTGTTTGAAATATTCTGTCTTTTTGTTTTTTATAGTAAATAGGCACTCTACTTACATGTTTTTTTACTTATTATCGTGTTGTGTGTTTTCTTAAATAACAAGTAAAAAAGCTAAAGTCGGGTGTCCCGACTTTGAAATACTCTGTACATATGTCTAAAATATTTATAGAAATTAAAAAAATTTAAAAAAAAATGTGGATCGATTATACCTCTTTCGGTATTCGAACTCTCGTAAAGGGTGTATAATTGCACATATACAAAGCAATTGCGTCTGTGTGAGTTTATGTATGTATATGCTCGTATATTCGTGTCTGTGTAAGAATATTCGCAGTCAACCAAAGCACCAGCATCAACAACAGCCGCGGGCAGCGCTTGGGGAGCGCTTTGGGAGCGCTTGAGCAGCGCTGCAGCAGCAAATATATTTATGGCTATAACTTCTTGTTAAATTGGTCTATCATAGTGAAACTTGGCACACGGACACATAATAACTAACTGGGGGTATTTGCAAAATGTTAGTTCCAAGAATTACGAGAGTTAGAGAAAATCGCGATTTGAATGGGAGAGGGGGGAAGGAGGGAAATTCCAAAAAACACATTTTCTGCGTATTCACATAAGGCATCTTGTAATTTAAATTTGATCTCCCTAGGTCTTATAGTCTCCGAGATATAGGTGATTATACGAACGGCGTTACGGAAAAAACCCCATAGGGGGAAGTGGCGGGGGGAAATCAAAAAAATAAAACAAACTCGTATAGCGTACACACATAAGGCATCTTTCTACAAAATTTGGTGTCTCTAGCTGTTATAGTCTTTGAGATCCAGGTGTTCATACGGACAGACGGACAGACAGGGCTAGATCGACTCGTCTTGTCATGCTGATCAAGAATATATATACTTTGTGGGGTCTGCCAAGCCTCCTTCTGCGATGAATGCCTATCCCGTAGCAGAGTGCACGAGTGGTTTCAACGTTTTCAAAGTGGTCGTGAGGACATAAATGACGATCAACATGTGGGCCAATCAAAATTCGTGATCACCAAAAATGCCAGCGAAACAGTGCGTGAATTCATTAAAAATCAGCCGAAATCATCATTGAAATTGATGGAAATAGAATTGAACATCTCCAAAACAACGATTTATCGCATTTTAACCGAACATTTGGGCTTACGAAAGGTACACACCGTTGGTTGGTTTGTTCCGCACAAACTGACTGACGACGCATGGAGAAGTCTAAAGTGAAGACAATGCTGATTTGTGTTTATGATTCCAAGGGTATTGTCCACAAAGAATTTGTTCCACCCGGCCAAAACGTTAATGCGGTATTCTACCTTGGAGTTTTGAAGCGTTTGGTGTGCCGTATTCAACGTGTTCGGCTCGAATATCCCGAAGATGAAAGTTGGGGTTTGTTGCACGATAATGCGCCGTCTCATTGATCGACGCTTGGGACCAAAAATCACATTTTAACCATTAACCACTCGCCGTATTCACCTGATATGGCACCGTGCGACTTCTACCTTTTCGGAAATATACATTTGCCCATGAAAGGAAAGCGTTATGCAAACGTAGAGGCCATTCAAAAGGCTTGCACCAGCATACTGGCGGCCATACCGGTCAACGAGCTAAAACACTCGTTCGACATGCTTTGGGATCGTGCAAAAAGCTGTACTGAAGCAGAAGGAGACTATTTTGAATAAAATAAATTGATTTTTCCGAAAAAACAATTTGTACTGTTTTTTTTATGGCCGGTTTACTTTGGAACACTCCTTGTTTAGCAAGGAACACAAAAAGTGGAGCTTTGACGATTGGAAAAAGGTTATTTGGTGAGATGAGACCAAAATACACAGATTTCAGTCTGATGGCAAGGAGTACTACTGGATTTTACAATTTCACTCCGGTAGTACGTCCACAAGCTGCCGCATCAAGTTCGCTCGCAAGGCGCATATACCTCAATGTCAGAAGTTTACCTAGGTACAGGGTATTTCACTGTCGGGCTTGCTCTACTGTAGAGTTCTCTCTTGTTACCCTAGGAGTACAGGGTATACAAATGTTGGGGCACAAAAGGTACCGCGTCAACAGCCCATAGCACAAACGGTAAGAGCTAGGAAACTGAAATTTGGGGTCAAGTATCCTATCATAGTGTAGGTGTGCACTAAGAATTCGAGCTCCAAAGGCGCAAACGAGCTTCAAAGGGGGAAACGAGCTCCAAAGTTTGTTCGAACAATCCACATTTTCCAACCGATCGACTTAAAACGTGGTTTCAATAAAGGAATACAAATAAAACTGCATACTCGGCTTTTTGAAATTGGCCTTGGAGCTTGAATTATTGGGGTTTTTATATTTCTTCACTTTTTTTCAAATGAAAAGTTTGTGTTATAAATGTTGTCCGATCGATTTCGCAAATTTGGTATGCGTAATACACATAACTATATCTATAAATGGGCATTCAACGATTTTCGAAACATAGAAATATATTTTTTTCTTGCCAGATGCAGCAACAATAATAAATGAAAAAGAGCGCAAAATATTGTAATGCAAATTGGTAGTGCATACTTCAAACTGCGAGCTTGGAGCTCAAGTATCGATTTGCACTTATCGATACGCCCCCATGCGCCACATATCAACAGCTGTTTGCTACAAGATCCATGCTGCCGCAGCCAACTTCAAGGCTTCAACCGCAACTAACTTTAAGGAGTTGTTCTCTTCCTGGTGTGTGCTGGACCGACACGGTTGTGTTCTCCGCTGATGCGGATCTTTTAAGCATCTCCATATGTGTAAATTAAATCCTTAAGTATTTGGGCCATCTGCCTGTTTTGATCGCCATTGAAGGCTAATAAAGTGAAGTAAAGGAAAGTTGAGTTGAACGGCGCAATTATTTCTTTGGCGCTGCTGTTAATTCTTTGAAAGTGGGCCCTTCTCTGACAAGCGTCGACGAGCGCCACGAGCGCCTCCGTTATACAGATTTGTTGCTGCAGCCACTTCGCCAGCCGCCACGCTGCCGGTCCCTGCTGCTTTACACACCTGCCCGCTATTGTTTTGCGTAGCGAATCGCCGGTCACCGCTCGGCCAAAGGGCGATTTACGCTACAATATCAAACAGTTGGGGACTTCACCTAAACACACACAGTGATACACTCACAGACACAAACAGAGATGGGCAAAATAGTTGATTTTTATTGTTCGTGACACATCACTGCGTGGACGCGAGTGCCGTGTTTCATATTCCAATTTCGTTCGTGTTCGTGTTGACACAATGCATCAAAAAATAAAATGTACAAATGTATGTACATATCAGCGTTGCCAGACGTCCCGATTTTTAAATCAAAGTTAAATTTCCCGCGCGGTTCAGGCTCAGTCCCGCTTTTCGGGAATAACTCCACCATGTGTGCAACGTGCTGAGAATTTTGGACGAGTTGCACTTATAAGTGAGGACTGTATGTATGTCCGTGTTAAATTTTACAGTGTTTAATTCTAGAAACTACTAGCCCTCAAAGTCACAATCTATATATTTATTCAGGTGTATATATGTATGTATTTTATGTATATACATGTTTATGTACATACATACTATATGTATATAAAATAGTTTGTATAATATACATACATACATATATGCTTTTTGAAACCCTTTTTTGCATTGGGGCTTTATTCAATAAAGTTAATTGGTGCACGAAAAAAAATTGGATGTATTTATGTACATACATATGTATGTACATATGTGGGTATGTAAGTGTTGTGTCAAGGAACGTTTTCCTTGCCAACATGAAACTTCAGGTCTGGGCGGTGTGGAAACTAGTTTAAAAAAATCAAAAAAAAATTAGAGTTCAAGTTACAATGTGGTGAATTCAAAGATAAGAATGTCCGAAGTATAAAATAACAAAGAGAGAACTGATATTTACAGTTGCGAGGGTTAATTGACTGCTTATGACATGAAAATATTTCCAATAGATATTGACAAGTATGCTATTACAATAGAGTTTATAAATTATAATATTATTTAACTGCGAATGTGGCTAGTTTGACCCAACAGTAAGTATGTGCAATCAACGCACAGCCCAAATGGTGAGCGTTCAAAAGCTTCAAAGGGTGAAGCACCAAGAAGTGGTTTTAGAAAATTAGAAATCCGTTTAACTTTAAATATATAGTTTATGTATTTACTCTGAGAAAGAATACAAGATAAACTGCGTTGCATTTTTGGAACTTTTCATTACATAGTAGAAGAAACAATTATAATAATGCAGGTACATACATATATACATATGTACATACACACATCTATATACAAGGTGTGTTCCAAAGTCAACAGGACTTTAAAAAAAAAAACAGAACAAATGTTTTTTTTTCGGAAAAATCAATTTATTTTATTCATAATAGTCTCCTTCTGCTTCAATACAGCTTTTTGCACGATCCCAAAGCATGTCGAACGAGTGTTTTAGCTCGTTGGCCGGTATGGCCGCCAGTATGCCGGTGCAAGCCTTTTGAATGGCCTGTACGTCTGCATAACGCTTTCCTTTCATGGGCAAATGCATTTTTCCGAAAAGGTAGAAGTCATGTGCCATATCATCATGAATACGGCGAGGTAAAAATGTGGCTAGTTTGACCCAACATCCCGGCCTCTTTGAAAGGACCCTTTCAACAAGCAGGTAGTATCGCCAGTTTGTGTATGGGTGTGCAGCATGTTCCAGTGGCAGTGCGGAGGTACACCACCCGAATTCGACCATCTCTTCCGAGCACGGTTGACTCGACGCGACCCAATTTCCATCGAAGCGGGGGCAGATTGTTTTCGTATATAATTACAAACGTCCCTTCAGTTAAGTTTGGCGACGTTGACGTCCACTTAGTACGAGCTCGTAACTCGTTTATATAGTCAGCATTCCAGCATTTCAAAATCGTTGCTTAATGGCGGTCATCATGTCGTATCGATCCAAATTAGACAAGTTGCATGGTTCCAATGATCTTTCAGGCAACGAGCGGAGTGAGTCACCGACCAAGAAATGGCCGGCAGTCAGTGCGCTGTAATCGTTTGGATCTGATGACAGTGGCGACAGAGGGCGCGAGTTGAGGATGGCTTCGATTTCCACAACGACGGTACTTAGCTCTTCGAATGTGAACCTCGTATTCGCCAATGTGCGATTTACAAGACCCTTGGCGCTCTTCACCGCAGCTTCCCAAAGGCCAACAAAATGGGTGGAATAAAGTGAAAATTAATAAAGTTTGATGAACAAAATTGTTGAATTTTCGTTTGAGTCTCCTTCTTAAACATGAATTTCTTTAATTCTGTAACTGGTTGGAAGCTCCGAAAAAATTAATAGCGTTGTCGCAAAAGATATCTGTTGGTAATTTCCGTCGTCCTCCCATTCTTTTAGGGCATTCAAAAACACCTTAGCTGATAAATCGGAGACTTCTTCGATGTGCACAGCCTTTGTGAGGAGGCAGACGAACATCGCTATATATGATTTGGTAGGCCCCTTTCCTCGAATTCAAACATATGTGTTGACAGGTCCACAAAAATCAATCCCACAGCGTTCAAATGGAAAACTAGGCGTGAGACGTGTCGGTGGCAGCGATCCCATGATTTGTTTTAATAATTTGGGCCTGTAGCGAACGCAATGGATGCAGGAACGAACGATGCGACGAGCCAAGTCTCTAGCGTTGACAATCCAGTACTACAAGCGAATTAGAGCGACTAATGCCTTAGGGCCAGCATGAAAATTCTGAAGATGCAGATGACGAACAAAGTTCCGAACGAAAGGCGAACTACTGGGCAACAGCACTGGATGCTTTTGTCTGGTAGCTCCGAATAGTCCAGTCGCCCACCACTCTTGATCAGCTTAAAGGTACTTGACGAATCCAAAAAAGGAGTAAGAAATTTCAAGCTGTTTTTTAATGGTTTCTGCTTCCGAAGTGCGAGAATATCATTTGCGAAATGAGTTCGTTAAATCGAAGTTCTTCCGACGAGAGTACAATTGTCGATGCTATTGTAAGGGGGTGTCAGGGGTCCCAATACAATGCACACAATACAATGTATAATAAACGGTGTCTTCTTCTTTTCAATAGTAATACACTTTATTTCTACATACTTTTTCGAACTACTTTTTGATCGCACGTCTGGCTTCTTACGCTGCTGAACCTAAGACTGAATACATCCTCTTTCTGACGCTATTCTTTTTAAACATGTGTGTTGCCAGATATCTCTGGCTGCCATATAGGGTATTTTATGATTAGATTTAAATATTAACGTTCGCTTATGAATATTCGATATTTACATGTACGTATATACAGCTTATAGTAAGTAATTACATATATGCATCTTAAGTAGCTATTTACATATATACACATCTTACAGTTCGGCCTATCCTGACTCATAATCGTCCCGATTATAGAGTATGCTGTGTTTACTTCGGGTCTTATCTTTTTGTTTCATTGAACTGCCACTTTGTGTTCTTTTATTTGCAACTAGCAGTTCGTCCTCGATGTCTGAACTTATAATTTCACTGAAAATTCAGACAATATTTTCAGCCTCAGTATTCAACCACTTTTTCATAAATGCAGCTTCCCAAATTCCTTTGTAGGGTGTTTGTGATAATTGAAAGCCTTACACATCTACCACGAGGTATCTGTCATTTGGTAAAACTTTTTCTATTTTATAGGGTCCTTTAAACTTAGGTATAACTTTTTTACACACTCCTGGAGTACTAACAAAGTTTTTCAAAACAACAAAATCGCCTACCTTGTACTTCATTTCAACTCTTCCTCTGTTTTTAATCCGTGGGCTACATCTCTGACTTTTCACAATAGCTTCTACCGCTTTTGATCTTATTTCTTGCAAATCATTTCTTTGTTCCATTTCTTTTAAATTTTCTTTCAGATAGTCAATAACGGTACCTCTTTGATTTATACCAAACAATAGCTCACTCGGTGAAGTTCCTGTACTACTGTGGGAAGTATTATTGATGGCAAATTATATCTCGGGAAAAATCGCGTCTAAAGACTTTTCTGTTCCACCGATAGTCAGAACTATCCTGACAATGACTTTATAATAGCGTTATACACCTTCTCACAACCTCGGTGACCCATATCATCGTGGTATAACCGTAAAATATTGCTTTCCATAGATTTAGGTACATAAAATAAAATATTCCTCTTATGTTTTCTATAGACTAGTCCATTCCTCAATTCATAAAAACTGTCTTCCGTTTCTTCTAACTGCTCACGTTTCTTACATATATTTTCGTCCATATTTTGACACAACGAGAGATTTTGTTCAAATGTATTTTCTTCCAAAACTAAAATGTGTGGTATCCTACTTAATGCATCCACGTGCTGCATGCGGCTTCCTGGTCTTTACTTTCTAAAGTACGAACAGAGACCTAAAAAACTTTGCACTTCCTTAACATTTTAGGGAACTGGGAAATTGGAAATTGACTCTATATTCTTTTGATCTGGTTGTATACCCTCCTTAGTTACATGATATCCAAAATATTGAACTTTGTCTTCCATAAATTTACATTTATCTAACCTCAGTTCTAATTTATTCCTTGTCAACCTTTGAAATACTTCCTTCAGAATTGCTAAATGCTCATCTACAGATTTTGTTGCAATCATAATGTCGTCCAGATATATCGCTAAACTGCCTTTCCTAATCATGTCATCAAAAACCGAATTCACAAACCGCTGAAATGTTGACGGGGCATTCCTCATACCAAATGGCATTTTACAAAACTCAAACTGACCCATTGGCGTTACAAATGACGTATATTTTATGGACTGCTCGTTAACGTCCACATGATAAAACACACTTTTCAGATCTAATAACGTAAAAACTTCTTTGTTAGCTAATATATCAATTAAATCTTCAATCAACGGTAATGGATAATTGTCCTTTAGCGTAACTTTATTTAATGTTCTGTAGTCGACGCATAATCGTATATCTCCTGTATTTTTTCTTACTAAAACAATGGGTGATGCGCACTCGGACTGACTTGGTCTAATTATTTTTTTACTAAGAAGTTCATCCAAAATTACATGTACTTGCTCTTTTTCGTGAAATGATAACCTGCGAAGCGAACAGTGGAAGGGTTTTTCGGAATTCAAACTCAGCTTAATTTCGTTTCAGGTTTATCGGGACGAACGCTGTACATACAAGGTGCAATTCAAAGGAAACATGACTTTTTGAATCTATCGCCCCCTGGTGGCGCTATCTATATGTCGACTGGTGCGTTAGAATCTGCTATCTTTATCGATTGTCCAGTGAGAATTTCATGACAGTTCATAGATTGGAAGTGAAGTTATTGCGTTTTAAGTGTCAGTATGTTTGTGTTATCGCTCGGAAAATGAGCTTCGAAAAAAAGAGCCAACATTAAATTTTGTTTTAAAATTGGTAAAACTTTTACCGAAATTGATGAAACAAGTTTATGGCGATGATTGCCTATCCCGTAGCAGAGTGCACGAGTGGTTTCAACGTTTTCAAAGTGGTCGTGAGGACAGAAATGACGATCAACATGTGGGCCAATCAAAATTCGTTATCACCAAAAATGCCATCGCAACAGTGCGTGAATTCATCAAAAATCAGCCGAAATCATCATTGAAATTGATGGAAATGGAATTGAACATCTCCAAAATATCGATTTATCGTATTTCGACCGAACATTTGGGCTTACGAAAGGTGTGTGCACGGTTTGTTCCGCGAAAAATTGACTGACGACCAAAAATTGCACAAAAATCAACCGATTGTGACCGATTATTTGACCAAAAATCACATTTTAACCATTAACCACTCACCGTATTCACCTGATATGGCACCGTGCGACTTCTACCTTTTCGGAAAACTACATTTGGCCATGAAAGGAAACCGCTATGCTGACGTTGATGCCATCCAACAGGCGGCGACCGCCATCCTCAACGCTATACCGACAAATGACCTAAAAAAGTCGTTCGATCACCTTCTTGAACGTGCAAAACGTTGTATTCAGGCGGAAGGAGACTATTTTGAAGGCGACCAATAATTTTTTCAAAAAAAAAAAATAGTTTTCGTTTTTTAATAAAAGTCCTGGAACTTTTGAAATGCACCTTGTATAATGTTGCTTAAATATGTTTTTGAATTTTGTTTTATCTGTTATCGAACTGTTAGTATTGTTAATAAATGGAAACTGATCAACATAGGTTGCATCTATAGTCATTAATTCTGGAATTTGTTCATCCATTTCATTTAATTCGCATTTAGGAGGACTTTAATTTATGCTTTCGTTCCTTATTCCTTCTGTTTGGCATCCACATTCCTGACTTATTATTTTAGTTTGGTTTACTTTAATTAGTTCATAGTTAGCTTTTTCCAAAAAATCTGTTCCTAATATAGCTGCAAAACACATTGTGCTGTTGGGTACAACATAAAATTCTTGATTTATTTCTTCTTTTTCAAAATTAACATTACAGGTGATTTTTCCAATAATAATCAATTTGCTTCTGTTTATGCCGTAAACTTCCTGAACAAAAACTGGCGTTTCAATGCAGTTTAGTGGTACAAATTCTTCTTTTATCAACGAGACTGGACTTCCAGTGTCAATTAGGGTGTCTAATAAAATTGGGTCATTAGTATTGTTAGTTGAGAAATTACATAAAATTGATCTTACAAATTTATTCTGCTGTTTTGCTCGTTCCTTTCGCTTGACGCAGTCGATTGCGATATGACCCATTTCAGCGCAAATAAAACAGGAATCCGGCTCCCGCTTTGCTTTCGGATCGCGGTATCTTTATTAAGTTGGCGGCTCCCGTATAATGTGTATGCCTTAGTATTACTGCCGTTGCTGGTATTAGGTGTGATGCTGCCTTTGTAGTTGCTGCCTCTGATGACCTCTGGTTCTAAACGGATATCTTTAAACGCATCCAAAAGATCATCCGTCTTTTCGAACCGCTGCATCTGTGCCTGCGTACGCAGAATAGGGTTTGGTATTCCGTTTATAAGATGTTCCAACAGCACGACATTAGAAAAGCTTAGGTGACTCGACAATATCAATTTTTCATTGGTGTGCCACTTTCTATTGGTGAATTCCTCTTTTTGAATAAGCTGACTCTTCGTGTTGTTAAATAAAGCTGACATTTCCATCAAGAGGTCGTCCACCGCAATAGTCATCAAATCTGGGCGATTTTGCAACCACTTCAATGCCTTGCCCTTTAATCGGTTTGCAATGATTGCACGAACACTGTGGTCATCCAATTCATATGCATTCTGCACGGACTTTATCTGTTTATGGAAGTGTGAGAAATTATTTTTATCTTCGTTAGGATAAACTCAGTAATTAATTCTTTCAGGTGGGCGAACGATATCGAGTTCTTCGTAGGCGGACTGTTGTTTTTAACAAACTGCATTTTCTCTCTGTGCTCTAACTGTAGCTCTCTTTTTAGTAGATCTACTTCACGACGTAAAATTTGAATTTCTTTAAGATACAATTCTTCCATATGGTCATTTAAATGATTTATTTTATTGTTATTAGTGATGTCACTACTCACGCTGCTTCTGTTTTCGTTGTCTATAATTATGCTGCTGCTGTGCGTATCTCTGCCATTGCTGCCGCTGTAAATTTCTCTGCCGTTGTCAATCTCGCTGTCGCCGCTCACATCTGTCGTTGCTGCCGCTTTTACTGTTTTTGCTGCTGTTCACATTTCTGCCGTTGCTGCCGCTTATAATGTCTCTGCCGCTGTTAAGATCTATGTCGTTGCTGCCATTGTAAACTTCTCTGCCGCTGTTCACATTTCTGCAGTTGCTGCAGCTTATAATGTCTCTGCCGCTGTTAAGATCTATGTCGTTGCTGCCACTGTAAACTTCTCTGCCGCTATTAATCTCGCTGTCGTTGCTGCCACTGTTAATTTCTCTGCCACTGTTAAGATCTATGTCGTTGCTGCCGCTGTTCTCTAGGTTTACGACGCTATCCTCATATTCTTGTTTTTCCATAGTGCGTAGTAACTGAATTCCGTTTTCTGTCTTGCTCATACTTGCGTTTACCGTTAGTTGCGGCGTCTGTATTCCGGCGTCGTCTGCTGACATTGAAATTTCATCAATTCTTGTAAGGTCGCTCTTTGTATGGTTACTCAACTTTTGCATATCTAACAATCGTTTTATAAGTTGGTGTTTATGACCACTTGTTGGCTGATTTTTCTGTTTCAGCAATCGCTTCAAAGAATACACTGTCAGTTTTTCAAATTGTTCCTCGTTCATTGTCCACTTGGCGTTCCATAGTTCCAGTTTGGGAAGCGATTGTTTTTTCACTGACGCTACTCTGGATTTCGAAGTCAGCAAGTGTACGTTAATATGTCCATTTGAGTCTTCTGTACGCATGTACAAGCAGCAACCATATGCTCTGATTGATGCATCGCAAATGTCATGTATTTGAATGCTGCAAGGGCTCGGTTGCAGACAATAGCGAGGAACAGTTAGCGACGACACAGAATTCAAGGACTGCAAGCATTTAGTCCAAGAATTAAGTAAGGATTGTGGGACCGACTCGTCCCAGTCGAGCTTCAGAAGCCATAATTCCTGAAGGATGATTTTTGATGTTACGACAGGTCAAAAAGCGATGATGCGGTAGCTAAAATTGTCCGCTTTGTAGCAGTGGTATACACTTCCTTGGGCGTGAATGTAAAACTGAACGCATCATTTTGCTGATGCCAAGTTACACCAAGTGTACTACTCACGAAGTTTTCGGAGATGGTTATCACTTTAGTAGTTTCGTTTTCCATAAGTTCTCGAAGGTTTGAGTGCCATTTGCATAGGGGAAAATGTCCACGACTGAGTATTTCAGTAATCTCCTGTTTTAGTGTTTGCACGGCATCGATATCGTTTGCTCCACATAGCAGATCTTCCACGTAAAAACACGACTTGACAGCAGCTGATCCAACAGGCAACTCGTTTTTACATTCATCCGTCAGATACTGCAAGCTACGAATTGCGAGATATGGCGCTAACGCCGTCCCAGAGGTAACTGTGTTGAGTTGGAAAGTTTGTAAATCCTCATCTGGAGGAGCTCGCCAAAAGATATACTGAAACTATCTATCATTTTTGCTAACGAGTACTTGCCTGTACATTTTTGTAATATCAGCCGTGATTGCGAACCGATGCATCCGAAACTGTAGCAGCTGCATGTAGAACTCATCTTGAATGGTAGGGCCGATCAAAAGCAAGTCATTAAGCGATTTTTGAGATGTCGTGCGACATGATGCATCGAAGACGACTCTGAGCTTCGTTGATGAGCTGGTTCCGTTAGATTTGGATTGTGCACGCGCGACATATGACCGAGGCTTTATTCTTGCATAAAAGATATGTACTGTGAGCGAATATCGGGTAGACGCGACAGGCGTCTTTCAATGGCATAAAATCTATTTCGAGCTGTTTCGACAGAGCTTCCAAGGCAATTTGGATTCTCCTTATGTGTGGTGGCTACGAAATATCTTCGCAGCGACGATGATTTGGGTGAAGCTCCTCAATCGGGCGTTCGATCGACTCAATTTTCCATAAATGTTGCAAGTGTTTATCAATCGAGTCCTCAACTGTGGCTAAGCACAATGGTTTTCTGCAAGGTGGGTAGATTTGGTCCGATACGAATTTGACCAACAGCAAGAGCTTCATAGAATGCTTCAGTACCCAACAGCAAGTCGATACGTCGAGATTTAAAGAAAGTATTGTCAACCAACGGTGCATTAGTAGGCAAATTCCAACTTGAGATGTCGATCTGGGTGTCGGGTTGGTACGCAATGTGCGACGTAATTCCGAACTGCAGCGTCAACTGATAATTCGATATTCGTGATTTTATCGATGTTGTTGTACGAGCCTTGAGATTAGTTAAAGAATCACCGATGCTACGGATCCCAATGTGGTGACTTTCTCGATGCAAGCGGAGTTTTTGGGCGAAGTGTTCAGTTATGAAGTTAACCTGAGAACATGAATCTAGCAACGCTCTACCAAGCTTGTATTCACCTGATGAATCCTTGACCAACACCATAGCAGTTGCCAAGAGAATCTGATCACCAGGAGCAATATCCATGTGAGAATGTGATGCAGCTTGAGGTTGGTGAACCACGTTGGTTGGTGCAGCTGATGCTTGCGTAAGCGATGTGTGCGAGAGTTGCGATGGCTGTTCATGATGTAGCGATGAATGATGCCCTCTATTACAAGTGCGGCAACGATAAGTCGATGGACATTGTGCCATTTTATGTTCACTTCTGAGGCAGTTGATGCAAAGTCCTAGTCCTTTGACCTTATCGAAACGTTGGTTGGTGTTCATGGCTTTAAACCGGACACAGTTATTAATTTTGTGGGCAGGGTTGGAACAGAGTACACAAGATGCATTAGTAATAGCAAATGTTGAGACGTGTTCACTTGTGGATTTGTTATTGTCAAACTTGCGTTGAAGTGAAGTTCCTGATGACTGTAGAAACTGGCAATGGCGTTCTAAAATCTGTGTGCATGTAGAACAGCATGGCAGTGTCTTGTAGTCCAGCGATTCATTCCATTTGCTTCGAGTTTGCTGATCACATTTATCCATGACAATATATATGAGCATGGCATGGACAATATGGGTTAAATTGCCAATGGACTCCAACGAACTAAATATTGCGGATGCCTAATCCACCAGGCTACGAAGCTGTTGACTGTTTCCCCTTCAACTGGCGGTAGCGCAATCAATGCGGCAATACCTTCTAAAAATATGAGAGTGGGATTATGAAACCGTTCTTAAAGCAAGTAATTGAACTTTTCTATATTTGATAGCCCAGACTCACGTGCAATTATTTGTTCAAACGAATTGATGAAATTGCTGTAGTTGGCGTAATTTCCATCGAATGTCGGTAGAGACAGCTTTGGCAGCGACGACGACTTTATAGTAGCTGCCGGCGGTTGTGATTCCGAAGGCAGTACAGTGGTATTTAATTCACCTCCAAGTTTTTCCTTAATGCACATCTTGATTTCCACCTATGTGTCTTCTATATCTGTGCGACCATTATCGGTTGGGTCTAAGTTTTCAATATCAGTTTGCACAGTTAAAGCCATTTTAAAATATGACTCTAATATGCCTAAGCGACATTGCAATTCATCATTGGAAAGCCTAGGTTTAGACTCATCCTTTATTTCAACTAAAGACCTTATGCGAGATATAGTACGTTTAATATTTCCTCGCTTGGCCTTAAGTTCTTCAATCGACATATTGCTGTGCAATGTAAACTGAACAAACGCGAATTAAATAATTGTTAATGCAGCAGCCAAAGACACCAACGCAGCTGATAGTGACGAAGTAATTATGTGACGAAGTGATGATTTTTATTGCGATTATTCGTTTACCGACGAAACAACAATGTGAACGATGTAAATTCTAATAAAGGCGAATTAAGGCGAAGTCGTACCGTACTTCCACCAACTCGAAGTACAGTCAGCAAACACGATCCAAATGAATAGGATCGAAGTAGCGGCGTACCTCCAATAACGATGGGTTATGTATGTATGTATATGCAGGCGAAAAAGCGAAAAGTGCGTCAAGTCAATGCGAAAAAATTACAAATTTTAATTTGTTCGCAGAAAAATTCACACACAATCCCCACGTTGGGCGCCAAAATGTTGTGTCAAGGAACGTTTTCCTTGCCAACATGAAACTTCAGGTCTGGGCGGTATGCAAACTATTTAGAAAAAAATCAAATTGAAATGTTAAATGTTCGGTCAAAATGCGAAAATTCGATGTTTTGGAGATGTTCAATTCCATGTCCATCAATTTCAATGATGATTTCGGCTGATTTTTGATGAATTCACGCACAGTTTCGATGGAATTTTTGGTGATCACGAATTTTGATTGGCCCTCATGTTGATCGTAATTTATGTCCTCACGACCACATTGAAAACGTTGAAACCACTCGTGCACTCTGCTACGTGATAGGCAATCATCGCCATAAACTTGTTCCATCAATTGAAACGTTTCGGTAAAAGTCTTACCAATTTTAAAACAAAATTTAATGTTGGCTCTTTGTTCGAAGCTCATTTTCCGAGCGATAACACAAACATACTGACACTTAAAACGCAATAACTTCACTTCCAATCGATGAAATGTCACTGGACAATCGATAAAGATAGCAGATTCGAACGCACCAGTCGACATATAGATAGCGCCACCAGGGGGCGCTAGATAAAAAAGTCCTGTTTACTGACGCTGAAATTTGGACACAAGATCCCCCCCCACAGTGAAAATGAGGACTAAGAAGGCATTTTGGAAAAAAAAATATTAGTTATATAGTAGTTCTGTATGTGTACATTAAACGAAATATTTCGACAAGAACAAAAATGTAACGGACTGCTGAACAAATGTTCATTTAAATACCTTAAATTCCTTTCTACTGGTAATTAATAAGGTAAAATTATTATTTCATTTTTATTTTAACAAATTAAATCTAGTATCTAATACTAAAGTTAATATTAGATTAACGAGTACTAGCTACTTGGCCCTTTGACTCGATGTGAATTATTATTATTATTTATTTATTTCTTTAATTTACAGGGTTAGATTCTAATTTTATGCCTCTTTTATAAAGTTGAAAGATCGATTTAACAAGAAGTTATAGCCATTAATACATTTGCTGCCCAAGCGCTGCCCTCAGCTGTTGTTGATTTTGCTGTTTGGTTGACTGCAAACATGTTTACAAAGACACGATTATATCCGCATAGGCATTCATACACTCACATAGACACAATTGCTATGTAAATGAAAAATTATACACCCTTTACGTGAGTTCGAAAACAGAGAGAGGTAAAATAGATCCAAATTTGTATACCCTGTACCCGTAGGGTAAAAAGGGTATATTAGGTTTGTGCAAAGTATGTAACATGAAGAAGGAAGCATCTCCGACCACATAAAGTATATATATTCTGAATCAGCATGACGAGAGAAATCGATCTAGACATGTCCGTCCGTCTGTCCGTCCGTCTGGATGAACGCAAGGATCTCAGAAACTATAAAAGCTAGAATAACCAAAGTTGGCATCCAGATTCTCCTAGGTCCGAGTAAGGACGAGTTTATTTTATTTTTTTTAATTTTCCCCCGCTACAGAATTTCGTCAATAGCGTCCACATTTCAAATGCTACCTAAACCAAACTTTGCATACATAATTTATATACAATTGTCTACTGTTGTTCAAAATTTTATTCAATTCGGTAATTACGGAAGTTAGAGAAAATTGCGATTTGCATGGGAGAGGAGGATGTTTCTGGTGTTATAGTCTCCGAGATATAGGTGATTATACGAATGGAAAATCGGAAAAACTCCCATAGGGGGAAAGTGGGGGGGAAATCAACAAAATAAAACAAACTTGCAGAGCGTACACACATAACGCGTCTTTGTGCAAAGTTTGGTGTCTCTACCTCATATAGTCTCTGAGATCCAGGTGTTCATACGGACAGACGGACAGGCAGACAGACAGACAGGGGTAGATCGACTCGTCTCGTCATGCTGATCAAGAATATATATACTTATTATTTTATGGGGTCTGCCACGCCTCCTTCTGCCTGTTACATTTTCAGCTCCCGCAATATAAGTATAATTATTATGCGGTAGCATAGACAATGAAATCCAACAAATCTGGATATTAACGCTGATCAGTTGGCCAGTACGTTGGCTTGCCGGTAGATAGAGTTGAGTATTTATTGTTTGTTATGCACTTAAATAGTTATATTCCTTTTGGATTTACAAGCCTTGAGCCACACCATGGGTGCTCGGCGTTTTAGTCTCCACCAGTTATAAAGCGTCTGCAAAGAAAGAGTTAAAATCCTCTAGTTTGCAAGGATGTCTTGGTGGAAGGTACACTGGAGCAACAGTTATGACTAAATACTCACATTTTATTTGGATCGCTGCAACTTGCATATTTTTTGTGTTGATACTGTTTAGCGGGTTGTATTTCAAAGTTTTTTTTCACAATAACCGCACTTCCACCTTGTGCTCTGCCGGATGGGTGATGTGCATTTATGATGTGGTACCCCTTAATTACTATATAGTCTTTCTTGGTAAAGTGTGTTTCCGAAATATGTAATAGGTCAATGCTGTTGGTTTCAATAAATAATGGTCTTTCATTTCAATGGCTGGAAAGTCCATTGGCGTTACATATTGATATACGAAGTTGTAATTGCATAATTTGCTTACTAGCAACATTATCATGTTTTGTAAGTTGGTTGTTCGCTCAGACTGTTTTACTAGTAGTTGTTCAATTCTGTCTAGTGCTGATCTTTCTTGTGTTACAGTCTCACCTTGTAGTACTTGCGCGTAACTTGCTTGATTTTAGTAAGTATTTTTATAGCTTGTACACAAAGGGTACAAGGGTATATTAGTTTTGTGCGAATGTATGTAACACACAGAAAGAGGCATGGCAGACCCCACAAAGTATATATATTCTTGATCAGGGTGACAACCCGAGTCGATATAGCCACGACCGTCTGTCCGTCCATCCGTTTGTATGAGCGCTAGGATCTCAGAAGGTACAAGAGCTAAAATTACTTGGATACTTGGTATCCAGGTTCCCATAAGCCCTAGGTAGGTCAAGTTTATTTTTTTATTCTGTTACACCCCCCCCCCCCACTCCACCACAATTCGTGTTTTTTTTCATAACTCCCGTAATTCTTTCCCGGAATTTCGAACTAAAATTAGTGATTATGTGTTTGTATGCCAAGTTTCATCATGATATTTCAATTCTGAAGAAAGTTATAGCTATAAATAAAATCGCTGCCCATGCTCTGCTTGTTACTCTGCCCGCAGCTGTTGTTGTTGTTGCTGCTTTGGTTCAACTTTGTGCTGCATATATACACGCATATAAACACGCATATAAGATGGGAAGGCAGGATAGTGAGAATGGCGGAGCACCTAGAAGCAGCATTGCACCATTTCGATCATTATATTTAAAACTATATTATATATCTTGGTAAAAATAAACATTATAACATACACAAGATCACATTTGGGGGTCAACCTAAAACAAAAAAACTGTGGAATAAAAAGCTGTGAAAAAAAGAAAAACTGTGCAAAAAGTGATAAAAAGTGCGTGAAAAGTTTCATGCATATGTACATTAAATTCAATTAAAGTTGCATGAGTGCCAGAAAAATGAGATCAGGCTACAAACCAAAGCCGAAGCCAGTGAGAGTGTCATTCTATTCTTAAAGAAAAGGCGTCAGTAGTCTCACGGACAAAGCAGCCGTCAGTTTCAACGCGGCCGACGCTCACAAAAATGAATGACAAAGAGGACAAAGAAACCGTTACAAGTGAGCACGATCTGACAATATCACATGAAACGATGTTGCCAGAAAGATCCGAAACCAACAGAGAAAAATAAGAGAATATGCAAGAACGAACGAATAGAACAGCCGAAAGCAGCATTACTATGCAGCAGCTAGTGCAACTCTTGACCCTCAAATGCCAAACAGAAGAGAGCAGCAAAGAAGAAGGCAAATTGGTGGTGGCAAAATTTGCAGTGCCGAAATTCACAAACAATTAAGTGCTCGCACAAAACGCAAGGATGAAAATTTTCATGAATATTTGTTGCAAATGAAGAGCATTGCAGCCCGTGGGGTGATGGATACCGAATCACTAATTCGATATGTTGTGAATGGGCTAAATCTTAAAACTGATTTTAAATACAATTTGTATAGCTGCACATCGTTCAGAGAATTGCGAGACAAGTATGAAGTTATATATCAGGGTTGCGTAGAGCTTTTATTTAATGCAAATAACAACTAAGACGTTCGGATCACTTGAATCAGGCCGGTCGTCACGCCTTGGGCGATTGTCATCAGCATCAAAAAAGGAAGTAAAAATTGTAATGTCGGGTGTCCCGACTTTGAAATACTCTGTACATATGTTTACAATAATTATTAACAACAAATTAAGAAAATTAAACAAAAATTTAAAAAATGATTCAATACCTAATCGAATCAATAAAGTAATTGTTAACAAAGCTTACAAATATTTGATGAATAAAAAAAAACTTTATGACAAACTTTTGTAGTTCAAAAATTAAAAAAAAATAAATTTAGTGTAGGGGGCGCTATCCTGATGACCAAATTTAAGCCACGCTATTTTTATACTCTGTACATGAAATGTACAAGAGTATATTAGGTTTGCGAGAAATGAAAAATGTAACAGGCAGAAGGAGGCGTTGCAGACCCCACAAAGTATATATATTCTTGATAGGCATGACAAGCCGAGTCTATATAGCCATGTCCGTCTGTCTGTATGAACGCAAGGATCTCAGAAAGTATAAGAGATAGAATAACCAAACTTGGTATACAGATTCACTGAGCCCGAGAAAGGACGAGTTTATTGATTTTCCCGATGCACCCTTATTACCCCCCCCCCCCCCCCCCCTAATCGTGATTTTCTATAACTCCCGTAATTCTTCTTCTTTGAAGTAAAATTTGGTAGACACATCCAGCTAGTGATTATATATCAGTATACCAAGTTTCATTATGATAGGTTGATCAGAAAGAAAGTTATAGCCATATAACCAGGCCCAATGCACACATACATATATATGTACAAGTACACCAACACGCATAGACACAATTCTGATGTAAATGTATGTAAGTAAACAAATCCCGGTTTCAGTGGGTTTGATTTAATCTTTATTAAGCTCAACTGAGCATTGTGAGTTGTAAATTATAACTGACTTAAATAAATATTCAATGCAGGCCACATAGCCTATGGCCCGCGGCAGCGCCGGAGCATAGCCCATGGGCCGCGGCAGCACAGGCAACAGAACGCTGACTCGGCGCCTCGTGACCGTTCCTGCAGTGGTCACTCAGCGCAGGCATGCTGGTGTCAGGTTCCGCCGGCCGCTGTGTTGCAACGGCGTCCGGTCTGATGACTTGGTCAGCAGATATTGCCTTGCGCGTGTGAACTGGCATCTGTGTTGCAACGGCGTCCGGTCTAATGACCTGGTCAGCAGATTCTGCTTTGCGTGTGTGAACTCCTCCCGGGGTTAAGTGAAAGCCGTCCTCGGGTTTTCCCAGATGTGCTACGAGTTCAATTCGGCGTTTTAGGGCTCGATGTCGTCGGACCCTCAGAATGCCAACATAGCAAAGCAAGACAAGTGCGAGAGTAAGGCAGCTGCTTAGTAACGGCCTTGACTGTAGTTCGGATTGAAGGTCGCCAATGCGTTGAAGATTCTTCAAGCTCGGATCGTGGAGGAAGGGCAAACTTAGGTGCTCTCGGTGGCTGGTCACGTTGATTTGTGACGAGACGGACACCGCAGGTTTTTTCTTCAAGACGCCTCGATGGTTGATATATAGAGTGCCGTTCAGGGAAATGCGGTTATTATAGGTGACCAGGTATGTTCCCAAAACCAACTGATTGATGCCATTATCTTCGACCTTAATGGTTGCGTCATTGATCAGAAGGAGGCCTTCGTCAATCAGGGTCACCGGCTCCAGGTATCCAGGGATAGTTGCGCAATGTGCGACGATTCCAGACACCAGCTGTTTAGCGCAAGTTGAAGGCTGCATCTTCTTGCAGAAGGTAGTGCCCACAGCTGCGTTACATTCAGAAACGGCGAAGGTCTGCGCACCGCAATCGGCTACCGTGCTACTGTCTTCTAAATCTAAAATCAGTTTGTTCTTTTGAACTGAAGAAACATTAATTCTCTAAAAAACTAGCTTATGTTTGGGATATTTAATAAAGAAATATAACATATTGGTATTTTGGAAGGCTTTAATACTAGATACTGATAAAATTTCTGAAATGCTAACATTTGTGAAGTGTTCATTTGCCAATTCTTTAATATCGACGTTGTCCAAAAAGAGAGGGCTTATTAAATTGATTTGAATTGAATTGAGTCTGAATCTTCTGCCCTATGAATTGCGTTCAACGTCTTTGTGATTTCGTTAATTCGTGTCTGGAATTTGGTATTTATTTCAATTTGCTTGTTTTCAGCTTCTATTAACTGTCCTTGCCTAAACTTAATCTGTTCCCAGTCGTCTAAGTCAGGTGTACCGGCTACTACTTTCAGCGCGGTTCCCAGCAAATTTATACTGCATGCCTGTCTGTGGTGAACTCTAAGTGTTTCTATTAATGTTTCTATATGTCCCAGGTCTGTGTTGAGTAAATTCTTCATATGGTCTTTCGTAAATAGGTCCAAAGTCTTTTTCGTTTCGTCAGCGTAAGTTTCGTACGACGTTATATTAGTTGTATGTCCCAGGTACCCATACTCATCCCAGATAGTCACGTCCCCGTCAGTTATAGGTATGTAGTCAGCGTGAGAGTAATCAGTAAGTCTTGATGTCGCTGTTGTCAGAGTGGTCAGTGTCAGAGTCAGAGTCAGTACGAGCAAATATCCCAAACTGCGGTCAAATCGAAATGAAAGAAAAATTTTTGCCCGAGAATGAATAGCCTGTACCACTGCGAACTTTGAAAATTTGTCAACGCAGGTCAGAAAAAATTTCTTGTCTGTGGAATAAACATCAACATGCAAGATTTCTCCAGCATATGCTGGTATCGGTGTTTTTCCAATTGCCTGTTTGATCGGATGTCTACTATATTTTCCCATAGCGCATATTCTGCAATTTGTGGCTATTTCTGTCGCTAATCGACTCATCTTTGGAAAAAAAATAGTCTCGAAGTATTTGTTTACTATTTTCTTGGGTTGCACGGTGAGCACGATTATGCTCTATCGTGGCTATTTCCCTCTGCTCTGTGCTGTTAGTTATGTCCATTACAATATTCTTGGAATATCTAAATACGGTTGAGGGGAATGCTTCTACCAACTTATGTTGAATAAAGGCCAAAATAGGCAAATCGCAATGTATTGCGTTGACTACGTCCGCTCTTACCACGTCCTGCAAAGTTTGCAAGACAGTGTTTCGGTCAGAGAACCGGACAATGTACCTAACCCTTTCTTTAAAGAAGATGAAAGTTTTCACCGAAGGGGTGTTATTCCCCTCAATAACTATCTGATTCCGGTAACAGTTTACAGGTTTGTCTGTCGCCTCTATAGTGTAAGTGAGGGATTCCTCGCTATGCACTGTGGCAGCATCAGAATACACAGAGTCTTCTAGGGCGTTAACGTTCTGACGAGACAAGACTTCTGACACGAAGTTCTCTTTGCCAGGTTTATAAATTAAATTCGTATTATGTTCATCAATAAAATCTTTTCAGCGTTTTATTTTTGCTTTCGGATTTTTATCTGACACTGCAAATGTCAGAGGTTGGTCAGTGAAAATGTTCAAATTTCTGACCCCGTATAGGTAGCTCCGAAGATTTTTTAAGGCCCACACAATGGCAAGAAGTTCTCTTTCATTGGTAGCAAAGATTACTTCATTGTCGCGCAAAGTTCGCGAAATCATAGTAATAGGGCGTCCGCCCTGAGACAACACTGCTCCGAGACCATGACCTGATGCGTCAAATGGTATTTTGAAATCGGGATACGTTAGTATCAGGTCTTCGGAAGCTGGTATCTCTTTTAGCTTATTAAAAGCTTCAAGTTGGCTTTAGGTCAATTCCAGATTAACTTTTCTCAAATGATTAGCACTAATTCTGCCATTCTCATCCTTTAAGACGTCCGTTAGGGGTCTCGCGATAGCGGCAAATCCTGCTATAAAGCACCTATAGTAACTTGCCAGCCCTAAAAATGATCTAAGACCAAACAAGGTTTTCGGAGGCCGGAAATCTTGAATAGCCTGCACCTTTGCAGGTGATGTTTGAATTCCACCCCTACTCACAGTGAATCCCAAATAAATGCTTTGACCGTTTGGTCAATCATTTTATCAAAAGACTTTTTTACAGCGGTGGGAACATCCGCGTCATCGATTTGGATGAAATTTACGATTTGGCATTTAACAAAGTGAATCGGCTCTGAACTGTGATCATATTTGATATAATTTGTTGTTAAGTCTAAATTTGCATTGATCTGCTTTAACAGGTCCAATGATCTCCAGAACGAAGAAATATGTTTTTATATTGAATAAGTGAATTGAGCATTTCTGCTCAATTTTTGTATTGATCTTACTTGGAATGTTTTCTCAACGGGCAAAAAGTACTTTAGTACTGAAAGAGGTTTTATATAACTTTTGGACGCTCCCGTGTCAATAAAAAATCTGATAGTTTGCCCCGCTACTGTACGTGTGATGTACGGGAGCAGGGAGTTACCCCTAAAAAATTACAGCTTTCAGCTTCGGACAATTCGTCCTCAAACGCTGCTGCTTCCGACTTTGATCGGGCTTCATAACTTTCGCTCTCTTGTTCCTTAGGCAAGTGGTTTAACCGTTGACGGCTTCGCATTGATTGGTCGCCATAATTTTGGAACCTCCTATTGCCCTGTGACTGAGAGTCTGCCTAAAACACGATGAAGTATCTACTTCCATCGGCTCAGGACGCTGCCCTTGTGGCTTTTGGGTCTGGGAGCGTTGCTTCGAACTACCTGCCTTTTGCTGTCCCTGGTGTTCTCTATGGCCCTTTTGGAAGAATGGGCTCTTTTGTTGAAAATTGCCCTCGTTTTCCAGCTGGCTGCTTTGGCGCTAGCCCTGAGGCCGTTGACTACTAGGCTTCTGAGTTTTTTCCTCAGTATGTTTGGCAAAATTTGCCATAAAAATGCCTCTGTCATTGCTTGATTCTGCCTCCTGTGCAAGTGCCAGGGCGCTTGGCAGATCACGCGGCTGTGCTGGGAAAACAACCCACTTGATTGATTTTCTCAATCTAGAAACGAAAGTGTGAAGTGCTGCAGCCGAAACGTACGTCATGAGAGTTTTATTTATAATAAGTGTTAAGTTTCTTTCTACTTCATCATAGTATTTTAACAAGGGCAAATCACCCTGTCTCAGAATATTAAGATTTTGATGGATTACGTGTTCCGGTGTTTTGTCGGCAAACGTGAAATCCAATCTTGCAATAATGGCTTCAAAATTAAGCACTGTATAAAAGGATGCAAGTACCGCATCTGCTTGTCCCCTTATTTTATTTGTAATTATAGCAACTGCCAGATATTGTCTAGAGCTCCCGTTGTAGGGCTCGAAAACTTTATATACTGAGGTAGCAGCATGTCTCCATGAGATGTAATTGTCCTGTTTCCCATCAAACTCGGAAATAGACTTTACTATATCTACAGGTTCCTTTAACTTCTGGCGCGGCCCCCCTAAGGTTATTTAACTGTTCCGCAACCACTGCGAGCTTCTGCTCGAAAATCTGTGCTTGCTGCTCAAGACAAACCCGCACTTTAAACGCGAGTAATTGCCCCACGTTGGGCGCCAGGAAACAAATCCCGGTTTCAGTGGGTTTGATTTAATCTTTATTAAGCTCAACTGAGCATTGTGAGTTGTAAATTATAACTGACTTAAATAAATATTCAATGCAGGCCACATAGCCTAAGGCCCGCGGCAGCGCCGGAGCATAGCCCATGGGCCGCGGCAGCGCAGGCAACAGAACGCTGACTCGGCGCCTCGTGACCGTTCTTGCAGTGGTCACTCAGCGCAGGCATGCTGGTGTCAGGTTCCGCCAGCCGCTGTGTTGCAACGGCGTCCGGTCTGATGACTTGCTCAGCAGATAAGGCCTTGCGCGTGTGAACTGGCATCTGTGTTGCAACGGCGTCCGGTCTAATGACCTGGTCAGCAGATTCTGCTTTGAGCGTGTTAACTTGTATGCATGTATGGAATATTTTATATTTAATTTAGTTAATTAATTAAATTAAATTAATTTATTTTTTGTGGGGTGGTACAGGATATTTAAGAGTTGAGCCTGCTCGAATTTAGCATTCCTTTCTTGTTTTATTTTCTATAATTATTGTAAACATATGTACAGAGTATTTCAAAGTCGGGACACCCGAATTTAGCTTTTCTACTTGTTTTGTATACTTTCATAAAAAAAAATGAAATAAAACCTTAAATAAAATGTTACAGTCACTGTAGCTGTTTTTATACTCTGTACATGAAATGTACAAGAGTATATTAAGTTTGCGGGAGCAGAAAAATGTAACAGGCAGAGGCGTGGCAGACCCCATAAAGTATATACATATATTCTTGATCACCAAATTTTGCACAAAGATGCCTTATGTGTGTACGCTATACGAGTTTGTTTTATTTTTTTGATATTCCCCCACTTGCCCCCTTTGGACGTTTTCCCGATTTTCCATTTGTATTATCGCATATATCTCGGAGAACTGTACGTGAACTTTACATGAAGGGTGTGTAATTTGATTTTTTGGCTATGTCATACATATAAATTTTTCTTTTGTGTGGTACATTTGAGTTTGGTGTATATAGATGGATTATTTATGTGTAGGCTGTATATAATTTTGGTGTTTGTTTGAATTGTACATATGTGTGGGTTTAGGGTTCGCATTCACGCTGTCCTTAAATCGGCTGAGGACAAAGTTTCGCCGGTAAACCTCCTGGCCAGGTACGTACGTCACATTCCTCGTCCGTCTATCGTACTGCCGTTTTGCCTCCTCGTACGCTAGGTGGGCACTCTGCTGTACTTCATCCCGCACCGCCTGCTGCTGATCAGGTCTGGGCAACATGCGCAATTCCGCATCCTCCAGGGCTCCCAACTTGCGTGCCAGTTTGTAATCCCTGCCGCTGGTAAACAAGTGGACGGCACTACGTGCTGCACACTGACCATCCGAGAGCTTCTCGTCCCACTTCGTGTGGTCGTCTTACACATAAGTCCTGATGGCCGCTAACACCGGCTGGTTCACGCGCTCCGCCGCATTCGCTTGTGGGGAATAGTTCGCCGTGCGTACGTGTGTAATGCACAGCCTCTGCAGGAACCCCGCAAACTGGCTGGACACAAACTGCTTCCCATTGTCGGTATGAATGGTTTTAGGGACTCCGAATGCTGAAAACACCTCCTCTTGCAGAAACTGGACCACCGCCGCCGCCGTTGCTTTTGGCATTGCTCGTAACCACACGAATTTGGGCATATGGTCCAGAACTACTAGAATGGTGGTATTCCCTCTCCTGAACCTTGGATACGGCCCCAGAAAATCCAGATACAGCCTCTGCATTGATCGGAGCGATATGGTTTCGACGCCCATTACCGGCCTCGCTAACTGCGTGCTGTGTTTCGTCGCTTTGCACGTTTCGCAACCGGCCACGCACATCTTCACCTGTGCCACCATCCCGGGCCAGAAGAAAAACTGCCTGAGCCGTTCTATGGTCCTCTTCATGCCCCCATGCATGGCCGCGTCGCTCTCATCGGCCTGCTGTATAAGGGCTGCGGACACAGGACGCGGTACCCAGAGCTTCCAGGAAAATTCCTCTCGCTCGGGCCGCGTGAACTGCGCTCGCTTATACAGCAGCCCATCCTCCACGCGTAAATCCGGAAACAGCTCCGCGTTCTCCCGCACTCGCTTCAGCCGCTCAGTATACTCTGCACTTTCGAACTCGGTTGTCTCGAAATAAAAAAAAACAACTTACTCCACTTCGAAAGGCCGCGAGAGTGTATCGACTACAATATTGTCCTTGCCTCCTGTCCAACTCCTTCAACGACATCAGCCACCGCAGGCTGGCGTGATCAGTCACCACTTTAAACGGAATCAGTTTCACATACGGCCGGAACCTCTCGACCGCTTTCACCACAGCCAGGCACTCCTTCTCGGTGACGCTATAGTTCAGTTGAGCGCCCCGAAGCTTCGCCGAAAAAAAAGCTATTGGCCTTTCCGCACCATCTGCACCGTGCTGGAACAACACAGCTCCTACGCCCGCATGGCTCCCGTCGCACTGGATCACGAACGGCTTCCAAAAGTCTGGATGCACCAACACCGGCGCACAGGTGAGTGCCCTTTTCAATTCCTGAAACGCCTCAGTCGCTTCGCCCGTAAACTGAAACTTTCCTTTTCCTTTCAGGCAGTCTGTCAACGTAGAAAAATTCCGGATGAAGCGCCTATACCAGCCCGCGGTTCCCAAGAATCGGCGGAGCTGCTTTGCGCTGGTCGGCAAGGAAATTGCCCGAATCGCCTCGACCTTCTCTGGGTCTGTCCGCAACGCACCATCGCCAACTATAAACCCCAAATACTTCAGATACCTATAGCAGAACTTTGATTTTTTCAGGGAGATAGTCAAGTTGGCTGCTTTCAAGGCACTCGCCTCGTCCAACAGCACCCTTCAATGCTCCTCGAATGTCCCGGATATGATGAGCAGGTCGTCCAGGTAGACGAAAACGTGGTTCCTCAAACGCTGGGGAATCACCTTATCCATCACGCGGCAAAAGCGCTGCGCCGCATTGCACAGCCCAAACGGCATGGCCTTAAACTGGTACAACGGCCTTCCTGGTACCGTAAACGCGGTATACTGGCGGCTTTCCCGATCCACTTCGATCTGCCAAAACGCATTCTTAAAATCCAGGCTGCTGATGTAAACTGTGTCCTCCACTCGGCAAAAATCGATTCAATGCTCTGGAGTGGATAAGCATCCTTCACCGTGAGCTGATTCAGTTTCCTCGCGTCTAAGCATAACCGGTTATTTGCAGGCTTCCTTACCAAACTCGGTTGCTCCAAGGACTCTCACTTGGCTCAATCACCCATCTCGTCGACTTCTGCAAATAACAGCGTCTGCACTGCCGGCGACACTGGATGAAAGCGCCGAACTTGCGCCAAAAATCTACACCTAGATAAAGTGGTTGGCATAACGATGGACAAACGTGGAATACCATGTCCGACTCTGTTCCGCTATATTGCACGCGGGCCTTAACGCTGCCGATGATGCGATGCGGCGCGCCTCCTGCGGTTTTTACAGAGGACCTGGTTTCCTGAACTACCAGCCCTAGGTCTTGCACTGCTTCCATGGCACCAGCACCCAGCAAGCTTACCGACGCCCCAGTGTCCAACAAACCAGTAAATTCCCGCCCCGCGATCACGACCACGGCGTAGGGACGACTATCCGTGCGAGCCGCCGACCGCATAGCTGCGCAAACCGCCAGCCGTTTCTGCCTGCGCTCGCTGTGCCTCCTACGCGCCGAGATACCCTAGACGCGCTTCCCGTATCTAGCTCGTGTTGCTCCCCAAATATGCGGCTTCTGGCTGCTTCATACTCGCGCTGGCGCTGTACCAAAGGCTTCCGCTGTGACCATACTTTTTCCGGTGGATTAATCAGGCAATCAATCTTACAACATGCGTGAGTAAATATGGCTATTAATATTATCCTTATCATTACTAATTCCTATTTCTACTCTGTTGATGTCGGAGGTACGCGGCTTATTATCTACCGGGAGTGCGACTCCTCTGGCTGCGTCGGACTCCTCTCCGAGTTTCCCGGACGGCACTTCGGGCACTTCGGCAACACTACGCCTGGCTGGCCACACTTATAACAAAATATATTGCGCACAGCGGCCTCACAGTCAAAATAGGTATGCCCCGACTGTGCGCAATTCCAGCATTTCAGCTGCGACCGGCTCCCACCAGCTTCATGTGGCCTATACACCGCCTCCAAATTCTCCATTCGGTCGGCCCCCGGATTTTCCGCCTCCACGTCCAGCTCGTGTACACGATGCTGCTCCCGCTGCTGTCCATAGCTCATACTGGCTGAGGGCCGCACCCAACGCGTTGCAAGCATTTTCTCAGCGTCCTGGCACTCTTCCCGAAGCTTCTGCAGGTTAGTAGATGACTCGCGGTATCGCGGGTAGATGACTCGCGATACCGTATCCCTAATGTTCGTTTTAATCAACTTGATGAGGTCAAAATCCGAAAAAGGACACACCAACAGGGACCGCAGCACCAGCATCGCCTGGATATACTCCTCTGTGCTCTCGCCCTGTCGCTGCTTTCGCTCCCTCAGCCCCTGCTCTCTCTCAAACTCGGATCTTCGAGCTTGGAAGTGCTGCTGCAGGCCATACCGGAGATTCGACCAATCGTGCACTCCCGAGGTACGTATATACATCCAGTACCAATCCTTAGCCCTTCCACTCACCAGACAATGGAAGTCACGCAGTACGTCAGACCATGGCACTTGGTACAGCGACTTTAAGTGCTCCAGGCGGAAAATGAACCCAGCCACTGGCATGCCTTTGGCTTCGCCATCAAATACCAGGCCCCACTTCCTGATGTGCACTATATCCGGTCTCGGATCGCCCACCGTGGTTCGCCTATGCGGCCTGTGCACGTCCGGACCTAGATCCCGCATCCACGGATCCGCCGCAGCCTGCCGCTGCTCCACATGCGCTCGCTGCTCTGCCTCCAACGTCCGGTTATCTACAAACAGGTGAGTCAGTGCCGCTGCTGCTGGTCTACCGCCTAATACCTCTCTTTCTTTTTCTGCCGGCTCGTACCCGCTCATGGCTGGCCGCTGCACCTGCGCGTGACCTCTGTCTGGTATTCCCACCGGCGCGCTTTGTGTCTTCTCTTGCCTCAGCGCCGCCACTGCCTCGTTGATCTCCCGCATAAAGGACAACATACTGGCCTGCATAGTGTCGCGTATGGACTGCACCTCGGATGCCAGCGACGTGCGATATGTTTCATGCGCCTGATCGCCGTTGATCGCAGACCGTATTTCACTTGGCAGCGCGGACTCGGCGCTGCCGACCTGTCCTTGTTCACCACTGCTGCGTTCTTGTGCGCGCGCATCGGCCGCCGCCCCGGAACTGTTCGACAACTCATCCGAAAATCCTCTGAACGCTGCCTACGCCTACGCTTGGCGGCGACGCGTCGATGAGCGCCTCGGCTGGTTTGTCCACCTCACTCAATCCTGCGTAAGGAGGCGAGTCCAAGTGCACCAACTGCCTATGCCTGCTGTACTCCTGGCTACGCCTAACTTTCCGGGTTACATTCGGATCTAAATTCATCGTAAGCTACACACGCCGTCAGTACCCAAATATATATGTATACTCTATTATAACCAGGTATGGCTTTATGCTGGAAATCCTTCTAAACCAAACAATAAACGAATAAATAAACCGACCTGGGTACGGATATGTGTCTCTAAATGGGGGATAATATACTCCCGCCGCTATATACACACTATATAACCGCAACACCAGCTTATATACATAAAATAATTAAATATACAAGTATATGCAAATACCAAAAAAAAAGAAAACCACAAATAACCAAGAAAATGGGAATAAGTAAATACAAGCACATAAATGTACTCCACACGCAAAAACATCCAATAAATAAATAAATCGTGAATATAAAATAGGCCTCCAGCAAAACCAAAAACAAAAACTTAGACTAACAAAAATAAATAAATATATAAGTGCCACACGCAAAAATATGGGGATAAATAAGTAGAATAATAATAAATATATGTCACCGAGTTCGACGAATCAATAAGTAAATTCAATTTAACCAAGCACGTATCCTCTACCTAAAAGAATAAATACCTAAACCTAAATAACAAGAAAAACCTTATATAAAAACAATAACCTTCAAATTCCCGCCCTACGCACAGACTCGCCAATCTGTGCCAAAATACGCTACCGATACATATTAATAGCGATGCCTCAGCCCAGGGACAACTGTGCTAGACCGGTACCATTCACAATGGACTTCCTGTCTATTGACACTTATTTGCTGCTACGCAAATAAATAAATAAAAGGTAATTAATACACTAACTGACTATAAGACCATTCAAAAAAAACAGATTCTCACAATTACATACTCAACAACCAGGCATGTATGGGTGAGATGGGGATCCTCCGTATGACGCTGCACCACGGCACGCTGTCACTGCAGAAGGTAAACAACCAAAACAAACATATATTTATCGCACGCTTTATACCACCAAATTTCTCCCAGGCGCCCACCAAACCTCAAATCCTGCTTGGGCTATGGCGAATTGCTGTTCCCATGCTCTGCTACGTAGGGCAACGATGCTCCTTCCGCTTGGGACAGGACTTGGAGCTACTACGCAGCAACACACAAGAACTCATACCAAACAACAAAAAAAACACAAACAACAAAAACAGGGCAACTAATCTATTCTTTACTTAACATTAAACAGACATCCCTATCTCGATCTCTTTGGCTCCGGGACATCCCGTAGGGCAACAATGAGTGGGTACTAAGACCCCTCACAGACCTGCTACATCTGCCCCTTCGCTGCACCTACTCCGTTGGCCGCCTTCCTACACCGCGCTGTAGGAAGGACACAACTGCGGCAACGATGGCTGAGCCCTATTGGAGCCCACCCACGGACCTGGCAGTTGCACCCCTTCCCGCCGGCTAAGGGGCCACTAGCAGCTATTGCTGTAAAGTTATTGTGAACCACGTTATTAAATTAAAAAAAAAAAAAACAACAACCAGAAAAACAAGACTGGCTTTTCTCCTTCGCTTCTGACTGGGGCAACCTTTGCTAAACGTATACCCAGGTGCATTTCATTGGGCACCATCTTGTTATGTCCGCCTTTGCCATTGCATCCCCGGTCGCAACGCCGGCTAGCCATCGGCTCAGGGTCAGATTCGACCGCGACAGGGGGGCGGCAGACCAACAATCGAAATTTATATTTTTTTTCAAAACACACCTACTCATATTGTCGGCTGGGGGACGCCTGTGGAATTTGAGTGCTGTCATGTAGCCGCGTGGCCCTCCCTACCTTGAGCCGGTATTGGCATCTTTTGCCGGCTCCCTTAAATGACCTTGCTTTGGTTTTCCTTCTGCTCAGTGACTTTTGTCACCCCATCTCACCCCATAAATGGACTCTACTCCAGATTCATGCTCAATTTTCAATTTTATTACAATAAAAATATATTCGTGTATTTAGGCCATTGAGTTTTGGGACGCTGCAGTTTGTTGGCTCTTTGTGCCTATTTATCTTATTCGATTTTCGAACCTCCTAACCTACCTATACTCGAGTATGTGGTTATGAGGGATGTAATGACAAGGAAATAAACAAAAAAAACTGCGCCGCTCCAATACACATTACAATATCCTTTCTTACATCCTTTAAATCTTTATTTACAATATAGTTACTTACTACAGTAACAAAACCTGCATAAAACAATTTAAACAGAAAAATGGAATAATAACATAAAACTGTCTTTTATTCCCCAAGTTTCCGTAAATGAATCTTTGTCAAATCTAAAAAATTGTATTGCTTTAGGGCTTTGTTCAAACAATAATAAAGAATGATATAATAATATAGTAAACATATATTAAAAAAAAAATTTCATTTGACAATGTAGCGATGTGTCGTAGAATGCAGAATACTCGTCTTCTAGCTGTTGGGGGCAGCTGTTATTGTGTAGCACTGTTGTCAATTGCGATGAAGTTTTTTATAGCCTGTACCCAAAGGGTGAAAGGCTATACTAATTTTGTGCGCATGTATGTAACACACAGAAGGACACGTGGCAGACCCCACAAAGTATATATATTCTTGATCACGATGAGAAGACGAGTCGATATAGCCATGTCCGTCTGTCTGTATGAGCGCAAGGATCTCAGTAAGTACAAGAGCTAGTATAACCAAAATTGGTATCAAGGTTCCTATAAGCCCTAGGCAGATCGAGTTTGTTTATTTTTTCTGATACACCCCCCCACTCCCCCGCAATTCGTGTTTTTTCTTATAACTCGGAATTTTTAAATCAATTTTGGTAGGTACATCCAGTTAGTACTAATGTGTCCGTGTTTCATCATGATAGGTCAATTCTGAAGAAAGTTATAGCCATAAATAAAATCGCTGCTCATGCGCTGCCTGCAGCTCTGTCGGCAAAAATCGATCTAGCCCTGTCTGTCTGTCTGTCCGTCCGTATGAACACCTGGATCTCAGAGACCATAAGAGCTAGAGACACCAAATTTTGCACAAAGATGCCTTATGTGTGTATTCTATACGAGTTTGTTTTATTTTTTTGATTTTGCCCCCCACTTCCCCCCTATGGGAGTGTTCCCGATTTTCCATTCGTATAATCGGCTATATCTCGGAGACTATAAGACCTAGGGATATCAAATTTAAAGTCCAAGATGCCTTATATGAATACGCAGAAAATGTGTATTTTTGAATTTCCCTCCCTCCCCCCGCTCCCCGCCAAATAGTAACTCCCATAATTCTTGGAATTTTGAATACCCCCAGTTAGTTATTATGTGTCCGTATGTCAAGTTTCCCTATAATAGACCGATTTAACAAGAATTTATAGCCATAAATATATTTGCTGCTGTGCCGCAGCTGTTTGCAGTCAACCAAACAGCAGACTGCAAACAGGTTTAAATAGACACGAATAGATGCGCACAGGCATACTTGTACATACACTCACACAGTCGCAATTGCTATGTAAATGTGCAATTATACACCCTTTACGTGAGTTTGAATACCGAGAGAGGTACAATAGATCCAAATTTCATTTAATTTAATTTTCTTAATTTTTTTATCTTCTATAATTATATTATTAAACATATGTAGAGTATTTCAAAGTCGAGACACCCGACTTTAGCTTTTTTACTTGTTTTTTATAAAAAGCATAGATAAAAAATTAATGGATAAAAATTATAAGACTCTATTTCATATGGTTTACAAATGATTAAACATTCAGAACAAAAAAGGGGCGCAAACCTGATGACGCGCAGTGTACAAGTATATGTTGCGCATTCATATAACAATATTATGTGCCACTGGGTATATGAACTTTTGACTAATTTAGATCAATATGTGATAGGAAATAATATGCAGTAAGTAAAATCAAATACATTTTAAAGCAAAAGTAATTAGTTCCGCAAGGAAGAGAAAAAACTGATAGTATTTAAAAATGTAATATTTTGAACAATTATATATCAGGGTTGCGTAGAGCTTTTATTTAATGCAAAATAAAAAGTTTCTTAAATTTGGTGGAAATATAATCTTAAGGCCGATCCATTGTGGCAACTAAGACGTTCGGATCACTTGAATCAGGCAGGTCGTCACGCCTAGGACGATTGTCATCACCGTCGTCAGCCGTGGGCGATTCCTCGGAAGTTTCAAAATCTTTAATCATTTCTAGATATTTTGAGTTTTCTTCACCGCTAAGTATTTTGAATGGTTGATTTCTGCCTACTATAGCAACAGCAATGTTCTAAAAATATTATAAGTCATATTATATATGGTATAAATTTGAAATCAATAGAAAATTTTACCATTTGGAATGAACTTTCTTCTTTAGTTGTGTGTTCATCATTCGGCAAAGAGCCTCGAATCGCTTTAATACCGTGACATATAATCTCATCCTTAGTACAGTTGTTAAATTTTAATAAGTTTCGCTCTAGATACGTTCTCGCGCTTTGCGAGCGTGATCCAATTGACATAGCTTTGCAATTGTAATAATTTGCAGAGGGAACTACTTGGTAAATATGAGGTCCCTTTTCGTCGTAGCCTGCTACAAGTAGGCCCACTCCGTAAGGACGCCTATCATATCTCTGCGTTGTTGATTGCATTTTATTTCCCAAATTTGTAATCAGTCGGGACACGGGATAGTTAGCATCATAAGAATGCTTATAGCTTAAACATTCTGAACGCAAATACTTGCTAAGAACCCTGGCATCTGCCGTAATTCCAGCAATTGATATTCCAAGGTGATCGTCAATTGGAATAATTTTTCTTTGTGATGCAGACAATTCAGATGGTGGTTTGCACAGTGCTACGAGAACAGCGAAATCACTATTTTTTAACCCCACCGTAGCGGTTCCAAGCTTTACTGCTTCCATAGCGTACTCCACTTGATGTAGCCGGCCCTGGGGACTCCACACAGTAACATCACTATCATACTGATTGCGAAACTGAACACAAAATAATTTTATTTCAAATACAGACAAAAGACAGCATAAAATATGACAATTGCATTTACCATTTTTCTTTTCAAGCGGTATTTAAACTGATTAAACCTCAGAAGATGACAAACAATAAATTTCAGTGGTGGTACGTTAGACTAGAGATGACAATAACTATGAATATACTTCACTTCCACAGTATCAAATATTCATTCTTGGTAGGGAAATATTATTTAAAGTAACAGATACAATGTCACTGTTAAGAATATGTATATTCTTGACACTATGAAATAGGGAAGCCCTACCCAACCCTACCATATTCAAGAGACATTTTTAATAAATTAGGTTTAAGCTATTTTGAAATAATTTTAATTCAAAATGAGAACGATCAATATATCAAAGGTGCACCCACGATATGTTTGTGAGAAAACATTGGAAGTGTTCGAACATATGTATACTAATAAACAGTAAAGAGAGGATTTAGCCATCAGTAATTAAAATTCCTGAAACAATTTTCAGAGCCATTTTTGTACAAAATACCAGCTACCACATGTGGATGGGTGATCGCGGTAATCAGGCCAATCACACCTAAGGGGAGGGCGAACATTGTACGCACACATCATTTGATAAATGCTTTCAGCGAGTAACACGAAATGAATTATTTTTTAAATTTTTAGTATACCCTGTACCCGTAAAGTAAAAATGGTATATTAGGCTTCTCCGACCCCATTAATTATACATATTCTTAATCACCACGACGAGACGAATCGATCTAGACATGTCCGTCCGTCCATCGGGATGAAACTCAAAACCTTGGCCCTAAAATTTCGTCAATGTCCACATTTCACAAGCTATATAAACCAAACACAATTAGTATATATGTATGTAATTTAAACAATTTCATCCAAATCGGTCACTTCTGAGGAAAGTTATTAGCGAATCCATTTCACCCCAGTACTACGCCCACAAATATTTTTTTTATTTATTTATTTATTATTTTATTTACAAGTATTCTGTGCGCAACACTAGCCAGGTAAAGGAAACGTTTACTTTGAAATGGATTAAAGTTTTCTTTTGTAATATGGTCAGAAATAAGTTTGGAAATTGACGCAGTTGCCATTTTGAGCCCGTGCATTACCACATTGGCAAACAAATTCAAATCTTATGAATACAAATTTAAATTCAACACCAACACAAAATTTCAGCATCTTAAAAATTTCTTTCTATTATAACCTTTTACTTTAAATTTATAATAATAACTATACATTTTAATTGAGAAATTTATTTTTTTGGATCTATCTTCCGACTATTTTATTAGACCAATAAAAAACCAGCTGTGTTCCAGTTATGTATATAGAGACGCATGCATTTTGAGAATCCCTTACATACATATAGAATGGATCTCTTGATAAAATTCTCGCTTTTTAATTACACAGGAATACGGGTATATAAGTATGTATATCATTTGGTAGTTTCAGGGCATAATTGAATGAAAATTGGAATTGATTACACGCAAGGACAATCGAAACATATAAGAAGTTTTTTTGATGTTAACCATATTTGCATTGACGTACGTACTATACTTTTTAGTATTGTGAAAGAAAATTCGGTTATTTCATGGACTTACGGCTTCCTTACACTAATAGAGTGTTCTTTGAAACGTGTTGCATCTTTTATATAACTGCAGCCAACATGAAAGTCGAAATTTGTGAGAAGTTTTGGAATGAAAAGTCTCGTTATGATGTCGCTGAAAGACAATACTACGAAGGATTACACAAAGCAAGTTTTTATATTTGTTATAATATACTGATATGTATAGACATACATATGTATGTATTTTAGAAATATGTACATATGTATGTATGTATGTACATGCATACGTACATGCGTAAAAATACAGGCAGTGGCAACCAGCGTATATGATCCTATTTTTAAATTAAAAATAGTAGACTATTTTAATGCTATATGTAGCTTAACCACGCTTTAATTTGTACTTAAATATTTTATTTATTTTTTAATTTTAAAATGGATTTACATTTAATTCTTTTTAAATTAATGTTGGGTTAAATCTATTTGAACAGGTGATAAAACAATAAAAAAGGGGAAACAACATTATATATCAAAAAAATTTAGGGAACTGGCATAGCTAACTAACTAGCTGGAATCACATTCTGAGTTAGTTTCTGAGTGTAGACACAGGTTCGAATCACGCTGCAAGTAATCATAGCTTGAAGAGCCATACTGAAATCTCACAGTTAAAGTAAAAAGACGACACATTCCGGTGATGGTTTGACTACTACTTCAGTTTCTTCAAATATGTTCTGCAATCAAATATGTGTTTTGCTTTTTTATGTATAGCCTGTATACCTGTATAGCCTATAGGCTATATTAGTTTTGTGCGAATGTATGTAACACACAGAAGGAGGCGTGGCAGACCCCAAAAAGGATACATATATATTCTTGATCAGCATGACAAGACGAGTCCATCTAGCCCTGTTTGTCTGTCAGTATGAACACCTGGATCTCAGAGACTATAAAAGCTAGAGGTACCAAATTTTGCTCAAAGATTTCTTGTGTGTACGCTGTGCAAGTTTGTTTCATTTTTTTGATTTTCCCACCCACCTTACCCTCTATGGGTGTTTTCCCGATTTTCTATTTTTATAATCGGCTATATCTCGGAGACTAAAAAAGCTAGGGACACCAAATTTTAGTCCCAGATGCCTTATGTGAATAAGCAGAAAATGAAGTGGAATTTCCCTCCCTTCTTCGAGCACACCAGGCTCGGTCACTTTGCATATTGCGGTCGGTTCGAACGAGTACCGGCCTTCACTGGTTTGCTTTCGAACAGTTCAGGCTCGGTCACTTCGAGTATTCTGTTCGTTGCGAACGGGTACCAGCCTTGATTGGTTTGCTTTCAAACACTTCAGGCTCGGTCACTTCGTTTAAGATGACTGGGTCCTGATCGAAGCAAACCAAACTTTGCAGAATGAGCGTTTGATCGAACGAGTATAGTGCCGTTATTTTTCGAGTATTGTTTGGGTATTGCGCGAGCTATACTCGGGTAATACTTGAGTATGAAATATGCATGTATGTACATATTTATGTATTTGTGCGTGCACGTGTTGTTTGCAATTATGCGCAAGCATGTGTATATGTGTGTAGGTATTTTAAATAAAGAGGTACAGAATGAAAAGAAAACATATGTATACATATATTTATTTTTATATTATGATATTTAGCATAATTTAATTTCTTAAAAAAAGGAGGGCCTGCATCGGAGGGCCTGCTACTAAGCACTTCATCGGTGGTCCATGAAACTCTCGAAACCAATATTTTACGGTATAGTCTGAAGGAGCATTAGCCCCATAATTTTTATCCAACTTTTGTTTAGTTTCCTTCGCGGTTTTCTCAAAAAATAATGTTTTTTGAGAAAACGAAATTCATTTTTTTCCATGCTAACATGAAAAACTCGTCAACAACTATCAGCTATAAAAACAAAACTAAGGGCTGTATCAAGCTTAATTTCAACATGCCTACCTAATTATGAATGGCGCCATGGTGGTCAAGGATGTTACTTTTCACCTAACCTAGTATGCATGTCTATTCGTGTCTATGTGAGCATTTTTCAAGTCAACCAAAGCACCAACATCAACAACAACTTCGGGCAGCGTTTGGGAAGCAATTATATTTATGGTTATATCTTCCGGTTAAATCGGTCTACCATAATGAAATTTGGCATACGGACACATAATCACTAACTGGGGGTATTTGCAAAATTTCCAAAATACACATTTTCTGCGTATTTAGAAAAGGCATCTTGGACTAAACGTTGGTGGCCCTAGGTCCCATAATCTCCAAGATATAGGCGATTATACGAGTGGAAAATCGGAAAAACCCTCTTAGGGGATAAAAGGGGTGGGAAGATAAAAAAATCAAACAAAATTTGGTGTCTCTAGCTCTTATAGTTTCTGAGATACAGGTGTTCATACGGACAGACAGACCGACTGACATACAGTCAGACAGGGCTAGATCGACTCGGCTGGCCATGGTGATCAAGAATATATATACTTTGTGGGGTCTGCCACGGCTCCTTCTGCTTGTTACATTTTTTGACCTCCCTAATATATATTTAATATACAAGTATAAGTATAAATTTTGTTGTTGTTTGTTGAGTTAGCCCCTAGTAATAAACTAGTAGCTGAGTATTTTACAATCGGTACTTGAACCAAGTGTAATTTGGAGGAGCTGAAAGGGAATGTGAGATCAGAGCTGAACGAGAGTTATTGTGTTTCTGTCTGTTTATGAAATGCAGGGGTTTATATACAAAATTCAGAATGTGCGTAGGTCTAATTATTACTAATAAGTGATTCTTAAAATAAATCGTTGGTGGAGTGTTGTATGCAGCTAGCTCAGTCGGTGCGTGCATATCCAGCACGCGGCGCCCGGTTGGTGCTTGTTTTGTGCACATGCGCGGCCGCTATTCTAACAATAGCTAAGCCGTTAAACAGTTGTTTAACCTTCACTTATATTGACAGCGAGAGTGTGCTGGGGCTCTTCTGGTTGCCGATTGATATCATCCAGTTCGATGTTTGTCGGCAGGTGCCTTTTTGTTTCGGAATATTTCATTACATTGCTCGGATGTAGATGCAATAACGTGATATGTTTTTATTACAATTAAGGCATCCACGGGAACGGCATTCTAGGGCTCTATGATTTTTTCCCAAGCAGTTTACGCATAATATTTTCGTTTGTGCCCAGTTTAGTCTTTCTTAGGCTGATTTTGCAATGAAAAATGCGGTGGTTGGACTGATTACAAAACGTGCATGTTTTGTTTGTGTCAGCTTCGGCCGATGCATATGCCTTAAATTTCTCCTTATTTCCTTTCTTGCTTCCGATGGCCTCCAAAGCCAGAAAGCGTTGCATAAGGAAGGACATAAACTCCTTTAAAGATTGGAGTCCAGTATGGACTGCTCATACAAAGTATGAGTTTGGAAATCCAATTTCTTCGTCAAGATGTGCAGAAACATTGGGTCCCAAGAATGGGTGCTGATATTCATGTTCTTTAAGGCAGCCATTGTTTTGCGAATAATGTCATGAAACTGTTTTATTGACCAGGCTTCACTCACAACTTGTGGCTGGTCAAAGAGTTTTTTCAGTAGAGATGAACATAAGACTCGTTGATTATTAAAACGATCCGGAAGCATTTTCCATACTGTCTCGTTGTTTGCTTCAGTGAGCGAGAGGTGTCGAATCAATCGTTCTGCTTCACCTTGAACATTGACCTTCAAGTACCACAATTTTTGGATTGTGGGAAGTTCGGCCTCATGAATCATCTTCTTGAAGATGTCATCGAACTGTTACCACTTGAGATAGTCACCATCAAATTGCGGTATTGACATCTTCGGCAGCTGCAATGACAATTGACTTGTCATTTGTGTTGTTGCGTCAAGTGCGGGGTCTGCAGTAGCTTTTGCATTCATCTTTATGACAGCACTTTCGGCAGAAATAAAATTGGCTGCATTATCGCCCAGGCTGTCAGGATTTTCAAAATTTTTATAGATTTGAAAATGGAGATCGGAAATTTGATTTCAATATTTCTTCACCATAGGCCTCAGTTGTTATTTGTTTTCAAGTGTCCTTTGTCCCATTATGCGAGACAATGCTTTCATCGAAGCGCTTTGATGCTTTATATGCGGCTCAGTATCTTGTGGCCTTTCAGCATTATTGCCTAACAGGCTAGTGTTCATGTCAAACGTTTAATACGTTAAATACTCATTAGCGATAACTATATTTTTGTATAATAATCGCTTTCAAAATAGCTGTGGTCTATTATTTGACCATTTAAGGCAACAAAAACATTATTATTGCCCGCTTGAAACTGCTCCCGAAGATGGCTTAGCCTTGCCTTTTTTTCTTCGTAGTAAGCTTTCGCTTTTCTATCCTGGGAATCCTTTTTGTAATTCCTTATCAGGGTTTGAATTTCAAGCTTGCTTATTATGCAGCAAATCCAGTTATGGAGATAGAATTGGCATTTCTCCCATTTGGTGTTAGTTGGTATTATCAGACCCGTTGGAGGTGTTTTTGTTTTGCTTTTTAAAAGCTGGATGTGCCTCGACTCACACCGATGAAAGGTCAATGACACTAAATACAAATGGAGGTCCGTCCGTTTCTGGCGGCGGATTTATCCCGAAGTGTTCCCTCGTTGAGATTTCTGGGGCTTCTGTGAGCACGACCAGAACTGCCGCCCAACAAAGCTCTCTTCAATAGAGTTGATGTTGGTCGCCTTGTTGACCAATCCTTCCAATCCAGTTGCGTCCTCAAAGTGTGTGATCCTATTTTAAGGATTACGTCGGGATCACCAAAAATATGTTGTTGTTTGTTGAGTTAGCCCCTAGCAATAAACTAGTAGCTGAGTATTTTACAATCGGTACTTGAACCAAGTGCAATTCGGAGGAGCTGAAAGGGAATGTGAGATCAGAGCTGCACGAGTGTTATTGTGTTTCTGTCTGTTTATGAAATGCAGGGGTTTATATACAAAATTCAGAATGTGCGTAGGTCTAATTATTACTAATAAGTGATTCTTAAAATAAATCGTTGGTGGAGTGTTGTATGCAGCTAGCTGAGTCGGTGCGTGCATATCCAGTGTAGGTGTAGGTAGACGTGGCACCCGGTTGGTGCTTGTTTTGTGCACATGCGCGGCCGCTTTTATAACAATAGCTAAGAATAGCTGCCTGCGTTGGCTTTATATGCACATGCGTGGCCCATGCGTAGCTCTTGATACGGTCAAGTGCGTGTGACATTGACAGTACGATGAACTTCAGCGATGTGGGGCATATATGAACACCAGCACATTTCAATTACAGATTATGAAAATGTCGCAATCCACACATTCATTATATGGCGCACTATTTATATAATTTTTTGATGTTTATCTGTTGCATATGTCGTACGCATAAATTATTATTTTAACGCTCCGTTTAGTAATTAATCAAAATTTTTATTTTTTTGGCCCCCCGTTTCGAAAAATCTGCGTACGATCTTGTGTATGAAGTGTGTAGGTTTTCCTGCTTACACATGAAAATTTCCTTGGATTTTGTCTACAATTATTATAGCAATACTTTTTCTGACTTTTATTTTCATTGCTGTACCTCGTAAAAGTACAACTAAAAAAATAAAAATTTGTTTTAAATATTAGTGGAATAACAAATAATTAAAAATGTACATTTATGTCTCTTTTTAAGGTCACTGATCAGAAAAACTGCTGTCCTTTAGTTTCTGAAATTGCAAAAGCAAGAGAGCACATACAAACTTCATTGGAAAAGGTAAATACAAAAAATATGATACAGAAATGGATTTTCTTTAAATAGTGAAAGGGTATATTGCTCTTGGTGCATAAATTTGTAACACGTAGGTGGACCAGCAGGAACTCAAATCACAATCAGCAACAGCTGACTGTCGACGCTCACATTTGACTGACTAATTCTGTAAAAATCCTGTAACGCACTCAGCTGCCAGCAACAGCTAATTGTCGACGAGTACATTTCACCGACTAATTGTGATTAAATTCTTTTTAAAATAATATGTTAAAAAGAAAAGAAATATGCCATTTGCATTAATATGAGCCCGCCAGCATTTGCGGAAAGGCAAATTAATTGTTGAAAAAATACAACACAAATGTTTAAGAAGCGCATCCCACAAAAAATGTTGCATATTAAAAATTAAATTTATTTTAATTTTTTGTTGGAATCTATGTTTTCCCCTACAAAAAACTATCATTTGAAATTGTATTCAGAAATTACAAAAATGTACATACATTTTGTTTGACCATGACCATGACCATTCACATTTTCGCTAACAAACAAACTTGCCCATTCGGCGATACAATTTTATATATATTTTATTTTTAACTTTCGCTTGACTCACAACTTCAGACTTAACTCAACAAATTGTGATGTTCGAAAATGTAGTGTTCTATTTGGGCCAATAAGGCATCTCTATTTTGCAGTTGCTTTGGATGTTGTGTGTGAATGCTGGTGATTTAAGTATACATTTAGTAATTTGCTAATTTAATAATATTTACGTCGGATATGCAAAATATTTTTGATGCAGATTGTTCAGAAAAACTATAAGGTTTATATTCAAATGATTATTTTTATTTGGAAAAATGTCTTTGTTAGTGTTTTTAATCAAAACTCCTGGAAAAGTAAACGAGATTTGAAACATGCCAATTTCTGTGGCACCGAATTGGTTTTAAGGCGAAACCTGGGCGGACGAGATTTCTGTGGCACCCCTGAATAGCATACATTTAATCTGGATTGTGTTTTGCTCGCTCGTGTTTGTGTGTGCATCACAGAGATACGTCAGAGTACCAATAGCAGCGGGCAGACATCACATTTATACCCTGTACCCAAAGAGTGAAAGGGTATACAAGTTTGTGCGAATGTACATATGTATGTAAAACACAGAAGGAGGCGTGGCAGACCCAAAAACTTATGTATATATATTACTTACAGTGCCTGCAAATAACTGTTAACCGTTTCTCTACGTCACAAAATAACTGTTACCTACGGACGTTTTTGGGAAATAGTCACAGGTGATCCGTTCACTTCGTATGATGAATAAATCGTTCTCACTTCAACCAAGAACCAGTTTTTTGTTTCTTTTGATATGATTATTTACTGGAAGTTTGGTCGTGAGCCTGAAAGTCTTTTGCGTGTATGTAAGTGTATGACTTATTTGTTGATTTGATTTTCTTAATTCTATGCTTTTAAACAATAAAGAATATATTAAGCTTCTTTAATATATAAATAATGATCATTTTTATACTCTGTACATAAAATGTACAAGAGTATATTAGATTTGCGGGAGGTGAAAAATGTAACAGGCAGAAGGAGGAGTGACAGACCCCTAAAGTATATATATTCTTGATCAGCATGACAAGACGAGTTGATCTATGTATGTCTTTCTGTCTGTCCGTCTATCCGTATGAACACCTGGATCTCAGAGACTATAAGAGATAGACCCCAAATTTTACAAAAAAAAATGCCTTATGTGTGTACGCTATACGACTTCCACTTCCCCCCAAGGGGGGGGGGGGGGGGGAAGAAGAAACATAAAACACATAAGCACATAAGAAACAGTGAACCTACATACACACAAATATAGTGCAGCTAAGCAACAGAACAAAAGTGTGAACCAGTGAACTAAACTGGCTCATCGCACAGCCCAATTTCGTTTTCAGGCTTTTCCTAATTTTTGTGGGGTGATACAGCGCAAGCAAATATATAAAACCAACAACAACGAACACAACGCAAGCCAAGATAAAATGAGTGAAACAAGCAAAGCAAGAGACAAAGAAAACTATTAAAAATTCAAAGCAAGCCAGAACAACGTGGACAAAGATGAATCAGTGTGAGCATGTTCCAGTAGCCACTACAAGTAGAAATCCGGGGGTGGGAACCGGATGCGATCGAAAAAGCGATCCAACTCGACGACCTCAAGCAGAACTTCGCAATGTTCATAGTGAGGGGAGCACTGCACCGTGAAACTTGGGCTCGGCTAGCGGTACTTGAACGGCGAAATCCGAACCGACCCCAGTTCCTGAGTTTGGACATGATCGTGTCGTGACATGACAGTTTGTTGCGCATTTCGACTACGAATGCGCCGCGTGATTTCCAAATGACCGGAACTGTCTCACCTGCATATGTACCTCTCACCCAGCATGGTTTGTGTCCCAACTAGGAGCCAAAGCCAAATCCATCGCAAGCAAGTCGAACTTTACGTTTCGAAGAACCAAACCAAAATAGATCTGCAAGGGGAGATGTCATGGCATCCTTGTCGCCTTTTGTTTCTACTCCAGAGTGCCTAAGGCAATGGGGACTTCGTTTTGATGGGCGAGCTGAGTCACTTGCATTCATAGAGCATAGAGAGAAGAAGGGCTATCTCTTACGGTATAGAGTTCGAAGACTTGCCACGGGCCATGCTAGAAGTCCTAATCGAGAAAGCCGCACTTTGGTTCCGCACAAGCTGGCTGCAGAATGCTACATGGGTGACATTTCGTAAAGAATTTTCAAATTTTTTTCTTCCTTTCAATTATTGTGGGGGAGAGTTTTAAAGATTTCGTTGATATTGCGTGCACTCATGCACCATGCAGGTTACACGGATTCTCAAGAACTGGATTGCATCTACGAGAATACATTACGCCACGAGTTCCGAACACTGCCTCACCTTATCCAACTTATTGGAGAGTTAGAAAGCGTCAAGCAGCGTGGTCAAAGGCGCACGTCTTTGGCCACACCTTTCGTCAGTACCTCGCCAAAGCAGTTCGCATACAGTTGCAAGTACAACGTATGGCCATAGCATCAACGCAAGCTCAGCCACATTCGCAACCAGCTGATGACACACGGCTCGCTCGGCGAACATGCAGAAATTATAGCCAGCAGGGCCATTTCCAGGATCAGTGCCATATCAGGATGCACCGAACGTGGTGCGCAAGGCTGCAGCTCCAGTCAACAATCCATTGCCCAGCTCAGGATGGCCTGCGAGTTGCGATGCACCGAACGCGGTGCGCATGGCTGCAGCTCCAATCAACAATCCATTGCCCAGCTCAGGATGGCCTGCGAGATTCAATGATCCGAACGCGGTGCGCATGGCTGCAGCTCCGACCAATACGTCATTGCCCAGCACTCGATAGCCTGCGCGTTGCGATGCGCCGAACGTGGTGCGCATGGTTGCAGCTCCCGCCAAAACACCATTACCCACTACTACTACATTGTCTCCTACGACTACGAAGAAGTCCATACGACACTACTGATGTGGCTAAAGAACACGAGGAAGACAAGAAGCAGCAGAGCCACGGCCGCCGATTATGAAGTCCAAGACCCAAAGAGTTCTAGTCCAAGAATCCTGGTCGGGTACTTTCGATTAATCTATGCATTAACTAGAATTAAACCCAGCAAACCATGTCAGCTAAGTTTTAATAGAATGTGCTAGACCTACCTATTCAACGATTCCAGATGTCCAGGTCCACGGAAGGTCAGATATCCGCTAAGCCGGTCCCCCGAAGAAGAGGAAGAGGGTGTGACGCGGTAAAATTCCACACATTAAATACTATCGCTACACATCGCACATGATCCTATTACTTATATTATTACTAGACTTAATATTACTTAATAAACATAGCTCGCTCTCTTCTCCGGAGACCCAAGCAAGCAGACGTGCGACTCGGCGAGTACTAGCAGTGAGGTATCGAACATAACCTCGATCAACCTAACACCAAATCCAAGTAAGTTCTGGTAATTAGGCAATCATCGTGGTGCAGCGTAGGGCCAAGAGCATAGAGATTATAAATAAAGGACATTGTGAAGAATATTTCAGTGCGTACTTAATTATTGTTCTCTAAACAATTCTCCGTCGCTATGAGCGAAACTTACATATACCAGGCTTGAGTCGGTATATATGTAAAATGCGACTGCAACAGCAAACAAGTGTTGGGTGTTATATTTAGCCGCGCACGAGTCGGCAATGTAACGCCAAACGAGCCTACTTCCTTCCACGCATCCTTTAGCTCCAACGGCTATAAAGACTGCATGAGCCGCGATATATGAAATTGTCCACTCGAACAACTTGAGTCTTGGGAGTTATATTTGACGTGCCGACCGATATAACGCCAAGACACAGGCCACGCGGCGACTGATCCCCTACAGTAGGCATCGAGTCCCTCTTGTCACATGGTCCCGTCACAAACTTACATTTTTTCTTGTAAGGAACTCTGGACAGCTGAGTTATACCTTTTTTTAGGGGACTGAAATATGGGAGTTTTCCTGTAAAAAGAAATGGGACACAAAAGGAAACCGCGTCGACAGCCCACAGCCCAAACGGCAAGAGCTATGAAGCTGAAATTTGGGCTCAAGGATCCTATCATAGTGAAGGTGCCCACTAAGAAGGGATTTTGGAAAATTCAAGCTCCAAATGGTGGAAAACGAGCTCCAAAGTTTGTTTTTTTAAATTCTGCATTTCTGCACTGATCAACTTTAAGTTAGATTTTTATAATCTATAAAAGAATACAAACAAAACTGCATACTCGGATTTTCGAAATTTGTGGTGGAGCTTGAATTATTGGAGTTTTAATATTTATTCACCTTTTCAAATGAAAAGTTTATGTTTTAAATTTTTCCCGATCGATTTCAATTTTGGGGCTGTAATCTACGTAATTAAATCTACAACTTTGCGTTCAAGGATTTTTAAAATATGCATTTTACAAATGCAGACAACAAACAATACAAAATATCAAACAGTTGGGGACAACTAAGTATACATGTACACACACACACACATACAAGCAGCTGTTCGTGTAGTTGCGTGCGAACGATTGAAATAGCCAAAGCAAAATGTGAGACACTAATGTGTGAATGTACACACATACATATGTACACATCTATGTACATGTAAACATCTATGTATGTATGTATGTTCATTCGTCTTGCACTGACAGAGCAATTAATTAAAAATTATTTAACATTTTTAAAAGTAATTTTTTCTTTGTTTACTACATTTGGCATTAGGGCTTTCATTAGTAATTTTATGCAGCAACAACAAATTACCAAGAACGCAAATATCAAATAGTTGGGGACATCATATACACACACACAGAACAAGCAACAGTTCGTGCCTATGTGTGCGGTTCTCTACGTACGGTTGAAAAAGTAAAGCGAAACATGCATGCATATGTACATACATACATATGTATGTATGCCTGTGTACATACATATATATCATGTATGTCATTTGTGTACATACATACATACGTATGTATACACTAGCAGGTATTGCCCGTCTTAACCCGGCTCAATATAATGTTTCCAATTGTATTTATTTTGTGTGTGCATAACCTACCCATATGTTTTCACCTTATAAGTTACCAGTAGGAAGGCATTTAAGGTATTTAAATGAACATTTTCTGTTCTTGACAAAAAATTGTTCAGTAGTCCGTTACATTTTTGTTCTTGCCAAACTATTTCGTTCAACGAACATGACCACTATAACTAATATTTTTTAAAGCTCGTTTTCCCCCCGTTGGAGCTAGAATTTTCCAAAAGCCTTTCTTAGTGTGCTCCTACACTATGATGGATACTATGAAAAGATACTTGAGTCCAAATTTCATCTTTTACCGTTTGGGCTGTGCGTTGATCACCAATTAGTCAGGACAAACTGTTTTATATATAGAGATAACGCAATGTTTTAAGATAGACGATTTGCAAAAAAGGAGGAATAATTATAAGGGTATATCCTAATTTTAAATTCACATTTGAGCCTTTTCGTGTCATATTGAGTCAATACGGTCACGCACAAACTCGGAATATGAAACACGGCACTCGTGTCAATGCCGTCCAGCGATGAGCCACGATCAAAAAGCACTGACAATTCTCATCTCAATTTGCTAGAGTAAAACTTTCGATAGTTGAAGCCACCGATACCATCAAAATATCGAAGTTTGAATGCAATAAGCAGAATATTTAAATAATAAAATCTAATTATTTATTGAGATCAATAAGAACAAATCATACATACATACATCTGCCCGCAATGCGAAGCAGAATATGCGTAGCTCCGTTATTCGGTTTCTGCTTTACTATCGCTTACGCAGTCGTTGCTTAGCGACGGTAACTGTAAACTTTTGGCGTTTTGCCTTTGCAATTAACATTAAATGGTCAAAACGAAAGAAGATGTGCGAGCCAACAACTTAAAGTTATTGTTGTTGTTTTGTATGTACATGCTACATACATATACAGGCATACATGCATATGCATGTACATATGTATGTATGCATGGGCACACATAGACACGAACTGTTGCTTGTTGTATGTATGTGTGAGTGTGTGTATGCGATGTCCCCAACTATTTGATATTTGATATATGGCAAGTAAAAAACATGTTGCATACATACAAACCTATATATGTATATAAGAATGTATGTACGTACATACATACTTATTGATGCACATATGTACATACTATACATACAGACGTATGTATATATGTATGTACGTATGTAATACATATGGTGCTGGTGTAATTCATAATGCGAAATTCTTTCTAAGGGGAGCAATGTCCCCCCTGCCCAACCTGCGTACGCCCTTGTAGTCCGTTGTCCTAAAATCCCTTATGCCAAATGTACTAAACAAAGAAAAAATAACATAAAAATGTTTATGTTATAATGTTAATAATTTTTAATTAATTAACATTTCTTGCCCTGTCAGTGCAAGACGAATGTACTTTTATACATATGTATGTATGTATATATGTACATACATTTGTACAAATGAACATTCACACATTAGTGTCTTACATTTTGCTTTGGCTACTTCAACCGTTTGCACGCTACTACACGAACAGCTGCTTGTATATACATATGTATGTGTGTGTGTATGTATACTTAGTTGTCCCCAACTGTTTGATATTTTGTATTGTTTGTTCTGCCTGCATTTGTAAAATGCATATTTTAAAAATCGTTAAATGCAAAGTTGTAATTTTAGTTACGTAGATTATATTACCCAAATTTGAAATCGATCGGACAAAATTTATAACACAAACTTTTCATTTGAAAAAATGAATAAATATTAAAACCCCAATAATTCAAGCTCCAACACAAATTTCGAAAAACCGAGTATGCAGTTTTGTTTGTATTCTTTTATAGATTATAAAAACCAAATTTAAAGTTGATCGATTCAGAAATGCAGAATTTTCAAACAAACTTTGGAGCTACTTTTCCCCCCTTTGGAGCTCGAATTTTCCAAAATCCCTTCTTAGTGCGCATCTACACCATGATAGGATACTTGAGCCCAGTTTTCAGTTTCCTAGCTTTTACCGTTTGGGCTGTGGGGTGTTGATTGTGTTTCAATTTTTCCACGGAAAACCCCCCCTTTTTCATGCCCCAGAAAAAATGGTGAAAAACCAAGTATACAGTTTTTCTTGTATTCTTTTTGAGAGTATACAAACTAAGTTTCAAGTTAATCGGATAAAAATTGTAGATTTTTCATACAACCGTTGGAGCTCGTTTTCCCCCCTTTGGAGCTCGAATTTTCCGAAACCCCTTCTTAGTGCTCACTTTCACTATAAGAGGGATCTTGTGTCCAAATTTCAGCTTCCTAGCTCTTACCGTTTGGGCTGTGCGTTGATTGCCAATCAGTCAGTCAGTCAGTCAGTCAGTCAGTCAGGACAAACTGTTTTATATATATAGATTGGACAATCGAGCACTGTTGTTTGATTGTAATAAATAATGTTCTATGGTTTTAAATCAAATTTTTAAAACGAAAAATAACAACAACTGCAAGTCATTGGCTCGCGCTTCTTTCGTTTTGATCATTTACGCCTGTTAATTTCAAAGGCAAAATGCCAAAAGTTTACAGTTACCGTCGCTAGGCAACGACTGCGTAAGTAAAGCAGAAACCGCGTTGCGTGCAGGTGTACATATGTATGTATGTTTGTATATGATTTGTTCTAATTGATCTCAATAAATTATAAAATGTTATTATTCAAATTTTCTGTTAATTGAATTCAAACTTCGATGGAATTATTGATTGTATCGACGGATTCAACTATCGATAGTTTTGATGCTCTAGCACATGTATGTACATATCAGCGTTGCCGAACGCTCCAATTTTGGCGGGACGTCCCGATTTATAAATCAAAATTAAATGTCCCGCGTCGGACTTTTCGGGGATAACTCGACCGTGCGTACAACGTGCTGAGGAAGCACACAGTTAAGTCAGGACTGGCATTCCGCCCGGTGCGTAACGAAGATATGTACATATGTATGTATGTACGTATATAGTACTTATTGTACTATGTATTGGAAAATAAACTCTTTAAAAATCTTTAGAGAGCTTCGAAAGAAGAATATCATATAGTAAATAAACTTATAATTATAAGCACATTTAGTTAGCCCAGCAAAGACGGGCCAGATCTGCTAGTTATTATATATGTAAATATACATGTGTGTATGCTCATTTAAATATTATGCAGTTGCATAAGTTGACCAAATAACTTTGCCAAATTGTACAGCTTTTAATTCTAGAAATTATCTAATTATCAGTGCAATATTTTTTTTATTCAAAGATTTTAATATCTACTCTCTCTTAAAAATGTAATGAATACCGTTACTTCTATAAGTTTGCAGAAATAACCAGTTTTATAATTGTACAATGTATTGTCAACTTTCTTTAGTACACCGTTGTATAAAACTTTCTTAACAATTGATATATCATACAAGTAAGATAATCACAAAAGCTAATTGGCTGGGTGTAATTTTAAAATGTACAAAATTCAGCAAAATACTCAAAACTTGTACATCCTCGGTTTTAGGAGAATTTGGATACCAAATTTCCTACCTTTTATACTTTCTGGGATACTTGTGTGCATACTGGCGGAAGGACAAACGGACATTTCTTTATCGACTCGTCTTGTCATTCGGATCAAGAATATATGTACTTGTAACCGATTACCGCGCCTTTTTCAGTATGTTTCATGTGTGCTCGCTTTAAACTAGTATACCCTTTTGCCATACGTTATGAAGCTCATCTTCTTGGCTTGGCCAGCTTCCAGGCAGTAGTAGGCCTGTTATAAATGCATTACTCTCTGGTGAAATTGGGTGAGTTTATGGTGCTTACGATTTTACAGTTGAAGTGTTTTCCTACAGCTTAACAGCTTTAATATTTGCATATTGCTTCCATCTGCTAATGTGGGTATGTTTTCTGTATCTGTCTGGACAAACAGTGTTCCTTGTTTTGTCTTATTCCTTGTCTCCCATTTCATTTTGTTTTTTCGACTTGCCTATCTACAGCATCCTTGTTGGCCAGGACAATTTTTAGCAATCGTTTTTATCCGTTTAAGCCTTGTCGATTTTTGGGTATGGCGTGCCACCACACCAGTACCTCGTGTAGCAATATCGGTCTCAACACTGAGACAATGATTCAAGCAATACCCAGCATATTCTGCGGTGCTTAAAGTGCCCTTCTTGCCTTTTTAACCCAGATGGTGACGCTTGATGCGATGGATATTTGTAGGAACGCTCTATAGGCGCTCTGGTTCTATAGGCGGGTTAAGGCCTTCTATTTTGTGAGCATCCGAGTTTTCAATGTTTTGAGCAGGAATGAGGTGAGTCTTGTAATCTTTCCGCTGTACTTGACTGCATTTGCCTGCTATGCGCAAAAACAGGACTAGCTGGCTGGCTCGGGGCACCTTCCTCAGTCTCGCTGTTTGGCTTTCTTCACCTCATTCACAAAATTACAAAGCCGTTTTCATTCCAGAATGGCTTCATCCGCTTGTTTAGCTTGTTGTTTTTGAGGGTCTGCAGAACTAAACGGAAGCGACATTTACTTTTTGAGTGAGTGTCTCCAGGGACTTCTCAATATGTTATGTTCTCCTCTCTATGTTATGGGTGGTTCACAGTTTCCAAGTATTATATATTATTGATCAGTGTGTCAAGAGTCGATATAGCCACGTCCGTCTGTATGAACGAAAGGATCTTAGAAGATTCAAAAGCAAGAATTACCAAAGTTGGTATCCAGGTTCCCTTAAGCCCTAGGTCAATTATGAAGGAAGTTATAGCGATAAATATATTCTCTGCCCAAGCTTTACCCGCAGCTGTGGTTGCTGCTTTGATATAATTATGTAATGCACACATACAAATGTATAAGTACACAAACACTGATGTAAATAATTTTTATTTAATTAAATTAATTAATTACGTTTTTTAAATTATTATTTTTTATACTCTGTACATGAAATGTCCAAGAGTTTGTTTTATTTTTTTATATGGCGATTTAACAGGAAGTTATAGCCTTATATGTATGTACTACCAAGCAGTGCCCGCAGCTGTTGTTGTTGTTTCTGCTTTGCACAGGCACAGGAGACATACACAGCACACACAAACACACACATACACGCATAATTAATCTACACATATGTATGTACAGAGTATTTCAAAGTCAGGACATCCGACTTTAGCTTCTCCATTAGAACAAATTGATCAGAAAATGTTTTACCATAATTATTTCGTATTAATAGTATCATAGTTTTTAATAAATTTTGTACTTGATTTTCATTCCAGATTGGTGAAACTTCGTGGAGCACTGGTGGTATAGATGAAATTTTAAATAGAATGTCATTATATGAAGCTGAAACAAAGGAGTTGAGAAATCTTGTAATAAATTTGAGCAAACAGAACAATGATGCACTCAAACGTTTATCTTTACTAGAACAACGACTTGGAACTTTTGTAGGACAAGGAAATATTAATAATGATGTTGTTGACCAATTCGGATCAGATAGTTATGACAAAAAGTGCTGAGACTAGCCGAAAAAAAAAGTGGAACAAAGCTTATTCAAAAATAAACCTAATATAAACCTTCTAGTTTAATTCTATATTTAAGATCATTGGATGATTAAATCAGTCTAATGAAAACGGCGATACATGTAATTTTGTAGCCGTTGCTTTTTGAATCCAAAAATAAAGCATTGCATATGTTGTAGAAAATTAAAAGTTATCTATCGAAAATTATTAATTGGAAAATTATACAGAGCGTCGATGTAATAGTTGCATTCAATAAAAATCAATTAAAAAATACTTTAAATGTTATGATTCGAGTACGCTGTCAATTTTGAATTTAATTGTTCGAAATAAACAAAGAGCTTTTAACTGAACAAGTTGTAGCGGATTGTTTTCCACCAAATAAAAAGCTCATAGAACAGCTGACTGAAATTTATACATTGACCCTGTCACACGTGCAAAGCAAATATACTATGTACGAAATTAAATGCACTGTCTGAGTTACAGCACCCATGATTTGCCAGCGCCTGCATTGATTGGCCGGACTTGTCGGAAAAGTTCCAACATCTGAGCCCGTGTTTAGATGGAGCCGCCTTCGGCACAATACGTTTGCTAGAGCTTCCTGAAGTAAATTACGAAAAAGCGTTAGGGTACAAACATAGTAAGCGCTGAGACGAAACCGAAACTGAACGCGAATTGCTTGCGTTGCGAGCAGGCTGATAGTTGTTCATAGTGAAAGGTGTATTTATTTTCGTTAGTTTAGTTTATTTTTATACTCTGTACATGAAATGTACAAGGGTATATTAGGTTTGCGGGAGCTGAAAATGCAACAGACAGAAGGAGGCGTGGCAGACCCCACAAAGTATATATATTCTTGATCAGCATGACAAGCCAAGTCGATATAGCCATGCCCGTCTGTCTGTATGAACGCAAGGATCTCAGAATGTATAAGAGCTAGATTAAACAAACTTGGTATACAAATTCTCCTGAGCCCGAGAAATGACGAGTTTGTTCATTTTTCCCGATGCACCCCCCACTCACCCACTATTCGTGATTTTCTATAACTCCCGTAATTCTTGAAATTTTGAACTAAAATTTGGTAGACACATCCAGTTAGTGATTATATATTCGTAAACCGTAGTTTCATTATGATAGGGTGATCAGAAAGAAAGTTATTTTCGTATACTCATATACTCGACTTTAGCATTCCTTTCATGTTAATCTTTTGGACGTTGAATTATGGGGTTATACTTGTACTTATAATGACTTAGCGACGGAATCAATTAATATCTCCGGTACATGAGCTTTTTGATAGCTTACAAATTAACGCACAAAATGTAGGAGGACGCCGTGCTCCTGGGTAAACTGCAAAGATGGGCTGTCGAAATTTCTGAAGAAGAGTTTACGGATGATTGAAAATTTGGTAAGCGACACCTTAAAGACACCTACCCTAAAGGTGGACAAAAGCTCAATTAAATCGAGTCGTAACACATTTGTTGAATCAGCTAACAATACTTGTACACATCCACTTTGTATATTTTGTTAAGGTCGATAATGTAACCAATTGAACAAGATTTCTAAATATGAAGAAGAAGGAAAACCGACTGCACATCTGCCTCAACTGTCTTCGTAAGGACTATTCCGGGCAGCAGCGCAGGTCAGGACATTGTGAAGATTCAGCTTCAAACAGTTTGCAGTCTGATCCTGCATTCGCCATACAGAAACATTCGACGTTCGCATTCTTTTCTATACGGCATGTTCGTAGCAAGCACTAAATGTCAGGACTCTGCATCGCAGCTGAATTTCGTCACTGCTGGTTATACTCTGCACATGAAATGTACTAGAGTATATTAGGTTTGCGCGTGCTGAAAAATGTAACAGGCAGAAGGAGGCGATGCACAAAGTATAAATCTATGTCTGTCTGTCTATCTGTTCGTATGAACACCTGGATCTCAGTGACTATAAGAACTAGAGAAACCAAATTTTGCGCAAAAATGCCTTATGTGTGTACGCTGTGCAAGTTTGTTTAATTTTTTTAATGCAGAATTCAAAAATGGATTTTCCTCCTTGGCCAAATTAAGAAGTAACGCCAAATTCCCGCCTGTCGTCTTATTACTACAAACATTTTTTCTCTTATGTGCTAAACTTGTAACGAAGCCTTGCTGATGGTCACAGGGTGTCGTTACAAGCAAAGGAAGGCGAGAAGTAGTAATAAGAGAGAAGTACATAGTGTGAAATTAGTTAAGTTCTGGCCACATATTATGGGGTTTCCGCTTTATCAATCCCAAAGGCAGAGCCCTCTATAAGTGTATAACTGACAGCAAACTTGACTGCCGTTTCACCGGTGAGCCTACATATATTGCTGTTTCTAAAGGGATCGCAAGGCATAAGATCGTCACCAGCAACGTGATCGAGCTGTGTTTGGCCAGTGCGCTGTCAGACATACCAGCCAGCATCGAACGCTACCAGCACTGGCTGCAGAGCAATTCGGACCCAAAGGTTGAGATTGCAACTGGAGACGATTTCGACGAAGTTGTTAAATATCTCAACGTTGAAAAGCACAACGCTGCGTCGCATACCACACCCCCAAGCCGACCCTTCTACAGCGTCGCTCATAGAGTCCACCTTTGGACTCCCGAGGTTGCAGCTCAGGTTACTGAGTGTGGCATAATTCTCGCAACCCCAGGGACAAAACTAGGTTCAACAGAGCGGCCAAAGCATTCAAAGAGCTCTTATATAATCGCCGAAAGCAATCCCTGGAACAGTATCTTGAAGACTTTGAGTCAGGCGACCCTCAACACAACTGTGGCGACTGACCAAGAGCGAAAGGTCAATAAGAAGGATGAAGCCAGCGAAAGGGCCGATTATCTGTACGACGCATGTAACGACGCCCTGCGTTTCGCAGTATTAAGTTAGTATTAATATTACCGTTGATAGATATAAAGTTCACGTGTAAGCCTCCATGGTTTACGCGTAGACTTTCTAACCTAAAAAACATAAAATCCAGATGTTTGAAATTCAATCAGTCGGGTTTAGGTGTTGACTTCTCTAAATATTGTATTGCAAAATCTAATTTTCTTCTTTTAAACTCCTTGTGTTACACGAATTATCTTGAGCGTTGCAAGCTCCAATTTAAACATGACCCTAAAAAGTTCTTTAACTTCGTAACTAAGTTAAAATCTTCGACTTTGCCATCGTCATTTTTCCTTGCCAATAACAACTCTTGTAATGATTCTGAAAGTGCTGAATTATTTGCAAATTTTTTCCAGTCGACGTACTCCTCTGAGTCTTTTAACGGTAATTCTTACCCCTTCCGCATTATGCCTTCAAATTCTATATTTGCTCCAATAATTACAGATTCTTGTATTTAACTAATATACAATCTGTAAAAGCTTCATTCTCTCCTGGGCCTGACAACATTCCTAGTTGTTGAAAGAGTGTAGTACTTCCCTCTGCAAACCGTTGCTTAAGCTTTTTAATCTGTCCCTTGAGAACGAAATCTTTCCTGCTTCTTAGATAGAATCGTTCATTATACCACTCCACAAAAAGGGCTGTAAGTCAGACATTTCCAACTATAGAGGCATTCCTAACCTAATTACGTCCTCTTTACAGGATCATTGTAAGTCTATAATCTCCCCTACTAAGCATGGATTTTTTAAAAATCGGTCAGCAATGACTCTTCTGCTTGAATTTACATCTTTGATAAATGATGCATTCTTAGCAAAGATGCAAGCTGATGTTATATATATGCTGACTTGAGCAAAGCATTTGATTCTGCGAATCACGACCTCCTCCTCTTGAAGCTAACTTGTATGGGATTTCCTTCAAACTTTTTGAATTGGATTTCCTCGTACTTAAAAAATAGGTTACAGAAGGTACTACTCAGGTCGAATATTTCTAAACCTGTTCTCGTAACTTCTGGTGTACCTCAGGGTAGTCATCTTGACCCCTTTATTATTCAGTCTATTTATTAATGACCTTCCGTCTATCCTGCTGCACTCCCGTATACTAATGTATGCCGATGATGTGAAGCTAATTTTTTCGTATAAAGATCGTCTTTATCCTCAGTATAAATTGTATTAGGATCGCATTGAGTCAGTCCAGAAACAATTTCTTCTTTTTGCTCTTCGTGGGATCCTTCGAGGGATCGTCTGGGATCCTAATCTGCAATTACCATCCTACTCCAGTATACTTCTCCTTAATAAACTGCCTTCTTTAGCTCACCGTAGGATAGTTCTTGGTGTACGTTCCAATGCCTTTAGGTCGTATCAATTTTTCTGATCCTTCCAGGCCAATAAGGAACTTTCTGCCTCTTCTACTTAACAGATGTACTAGTGATTACGCCATGCACAATCCTTTTCGAGTATTATACTTTTTACTTTTTAATCTCAAGTGATCTCTCTTCCCTCACTGAAATCTTCTATTTTCAGCTACCTCCGGCAGAATCAATGATCCCCACTGCTGTGAGTAGGGGCATAGCTTGCCGGACTGGCTACTACATTTTCCTCCAACGGGTCAGTGATTCTTCACCTTTAATTTTTAATTATATTTATTTTTAACCAATTTCAAAAAAGAGGAGGTTATCAATTCGTCTGTATTTTTTTTTTTTTTTATGTTTGTTACCTCGGTACACTCGACTGGGTGAATGGTTCTTATACCATTTGAAAGCTGGTGCTTCTAGAATGGTCCCATATAAATTTAGTCCAGTTCTGACAATGGCATCCATGAGAAAACAGCATAAGTCTTAAATTTGTATTAAGTATGTGCAAGGCAAATGAACGAATAACTTTATATCACGATAACCGATTCCTTTTGTATTTGAAAGCTGATGATTCCCATGTGGTCCCATTTCAATTTAGTCCAATTCTGACAATGGCATCCATGAGAAATCCATATAATTCTTAAAACATACAAAATGTTCATGGGTTTTAGATATCATGCGAAGGCACCCGGTAGATGAGTGTCAAATTTAAATGAGATATCATATGAAATAGAATTTCAATTTCAGTATAATGCCGTCGAAAAAATCTAACCGTAACAATGCGTATAGCAAAAATACACGACCCCAGCGTTCTAAAAGCTCAAAAGTCAGAAGAACAAACTGCAACAAGAGCCGCAACTCAACAAATCAGAACAGAAGATATTCGCAGACGACAGACAGACAGTGTGATGAACGTTTTCGACAAAATATATTGAGAACAAGAGTGGCGCTGTCTCATATGAGAAACACGTTTATTAGGTCTACCCATATTCATACACATTAGTTAGTGTACTTCACATTCACTAAAAATCCAAAAATAAACAACAATTTAAACAACAAAAAATCGGGAATGAAAAGGTTTTGACTCTATTTTAGAGTTTCGACACGTCCCCACTAACAGCTGAATTTTTTGATCAAGGATAAGGGCACAGTTGGTAAAGAAAACAAGAGAGAACGCTACAGTCGAGCAAGCCCGACAGTGTAATACCCTGTACCCAGGAAAACTTCCGTCACAAAGAGGAAGAAGAAGAGCGAACTTGTTGCTGCAGTTTGGGGGGGTTGTACTGGGGAGAATTTGTTTTGCTAATAACTTTTCTTAGAATTGACCGAATTGAATAAAATTTTACACAACAGTAGACAATTATATATTAATTATGTGTGCAAAGTTTGGTTTAGGTAGCATTTGAAATGTGGACGCTATTGACGAAATTCTGTAGCGGGGGAAGGGGGGGAAAATTAAAAAAAATAAAATAAACTCGTCCTTACTCGGACCTAGGAGAATCTGGATGCCAACTTTGGTTATTCTAGCTTTTATAGTTTCTGAGATCCTCGCGTTCATCCAGACGGACAGACGGACGGACAGACGGACGGACAGACGGACGGACATGTCTAGATCGATTTCTCTCGTCATGCTGATTCAGAATATATATACTTTATGGGGTCGGAGATGCTTCCTTCTGTATGTTACATACTTTGCACAAACCTAATATACCCTTTTTACCCTACGGGTACAGGGTATAAAAATTGTTTTTGTGGTTCGTATAAAGGCGCACCGAAATGTGAATGCACTGATGGAAAGCAACAACAAAAAGTCACTTGTTCACTGCACTTAGAGGTTTAGCGTTTGTAAGCCGTAATCGATTACGTAAAGCATTCGCTGATAATCAGTCACAGATATGTGTACACTTGACAAAGTAGTACTTTGGCAAAAAGTTCAGTTTATATTTAAAAAACGATTAATCACAGAGCTCAAAATAACCACGACTTTCTATATCTACTATATATATATATATATATATATATATATATATATATATATATATATATATATATATATATATATATATAATATATATATATATATATATATATATATATTTATATATGTAGAGCTAAAACACTCGTTTGACATGTATATATATATATAATATAACGCAAAATAAACGAATCAAACGAATTTTAATACGACACTATGCTGAGACATACGAGTAATCAAGGAAATGTCAACATTAAACACAAGGAATTACCGTAAGAATGACGTAGTAGATATAGAAAGAGAGAAGAATCTGAAATGGTTCGTAATGAAGTGCCTCTTTCTCTTGACTGGCGCGGCGCGCGACCCCTGACACCGACTCCAAAAAGAACAATAATTGTATCTACATTATATATTGAATATTAAGTTGTAGAAGAATACGCAATTATTTTTTACTTTTTATACCCCGTAGGGTAAAAAGGGTATATTAGGTTTGTGCAAAGTATGTAACATGCAGAAGGAAGCATCTCCGACCCCATAAAGTATATATATTCTGAATCAGCATGACGAGAGAAATCGATCGAGACCGTCCGTCCGTCCGTCCGTCTGGATGAACGCAAGGATCTCAGAAACTATAAAAGCTAGAATAACCAAAGTTGGCATCCAGATTCTCCTAGGTCCGAGAAAGGACGAGTTTATTTTATTTTTTTAAATTTCCCCCCCTTCCCCCGCTACAGAATTTCGTCAATAGCGTCCACATTTCAAATGCTATCTAAACCAAACTTTGCACACATAATTTATATATAATTGTCTACTGTTGTTCAAAATTTTGTTCAATTCTACGAAAAGTTATTAGCAAAACAAATTCTCGCCAGTACAACCCCCCCAAACTGCAGCAACAAGTTCGCTCTTCTTCTTCCTCGTTCTCTCTTGTTAGTGACTGTTAACATATATATATATATAGAGAGCTAAAACACTCGTTTGACATGTATATATATATATATATATATATATATATATATATATATATATATACATGTCAAACGAATGTTTTAGCTCGTAGGCCGGTATGGCCGCCAGCATACTGGTGCAAGCCTTTCGAATAGCCTCTACGTTTGCATAATGGGCAAATGATCCGATCAGGTGAATACGGCGAGTGGTTAATGGTTAAAAATCTGATTTTTTGGTCAAATAATCGATTCTGGGCAATTTTTGGTAGTCAGTCAATTTGTGCGGAACAAACCGTGCACACACCTGTCGTCCCAAATGTTCGGTCAAAATGCGATAAATCGTTGTTTTGGAGATGTTCAATTTCATTTCCATCAATTTCAATGATGATTTCGGCTGATTTTTGATTAATTCACGCACAGTTTAGATGGAATTTTCGGTGATCACGAATTTTGATTGGCCCACATGTTGATCGTCATTTCTGTCCTCACGACCACTTTGAAAACGTTGAAACCACTCGTGCATTCTGCTACGGGATAGGCAATCATCGCCATAAACTTGTTCTATCAATTGAAACGTTTCGGTAAAAGTTTTACCAATTTTAAAACAAAATTTAATGTTGGCTCTTTGTTCGAAGCTCATTTTTGCACCGATAACACAAACATACTGACACTTAAAACGCAATAACTTCACTTCCAATTGATGAAATGTCATGAAATTCTCACTGGACCATCGATAAAAATAGCAGATTCTAACACATCAGTCGACATATAGATAGCGCCACCAGGGGGCGCTAGATTCAAAAAGTCCTATTTACTTTCGAACGCACTTTGTATATATTACAAATTACAAAGCAATTGCGTCTATGTGAATGTATGTATATGTATATATGTCTATGCGCGTATATTCGTGTCTGTGTGAGCATGTTTGCAATCAACCGAGCATCACTAACAGCTGCGGGCAGCGCTTGGACAGCAAATATATTTATGGCTTAACTTCTTGTTAAATCGATCTATCATAATGAAAATTGGCATACGGACACATAATCACTAACTGAGGGTAATTACCACATTTGATTTCGAAATTCCAAGAATTACGAGAGTTATGGAAGATCCCTAATTGCAAGGAAGAGGGGAGAAAGAGCGAAATTTCAAAATACACAATTTCTGCTTATTCACAAAATGCATCTTGGGCTAAAATTTGGTACTCCTACGGACAGAAAGACAGACAGACTGTCTGTTAAATGAGTTAGATGGACTCATCTTGTCATGCTGATCAAGAATTTATATACTTTGTGGGGTCTGCCACGTTACATACATTCGCACAAAACTTGTATAGCCTTTTACCCTTAGGGTACTGGGTATAAAAATATATAAAACGAATAGTGTAACAGAATACATTACCATCAACATTGTCCCCATGCGTGACTCTGTGTTCGTGTATGTTTGCAGTACAGAGTTGAGCGGGCATAGCATGGGCAGAGATTACACTTATGGGTACAACTTTCTTCAAAATTGACCTATCATGCTGAAACTTGGCATACATCCCCATAAGCACTAACAGGACGTAAATGCTTTTATTTGAATTTTCGAGTTAAAAATTCCAGGAAGTACAGGAGTTATCGATAATCACTAATAGCGGAGAAGTCGGGCATGCATCAGAAAAAGACAAAATCCTATCCTATCTCGGACTTAGGAGCATCTAAATACCAAGTTTGGTTATTTTAGCTTTTATACTATTTGAGATCCTTGCGTTCATACAGACATGGCTATATCGACTCGGCTTGTCACCCTGATCAAGAATATACGTGGTCTGTTCAAAAAAAATGTATTTTTTGAATTCTTTTGAAAATCATTTATTTATTTATCAATTTCCAACTTGTCCCCAGCAATGTCCCTCAGATATTGTGCACTTATGCCATAGCACCTATAGCTCCCTGCGACCAATGAAAAGAAACCTTTTAGCCACAATTGATGAGATAAAATCAAAATCGAATAACGAGCTGATGGCCATATCGAAAAGTGCATTTCAGAAGTGCTCCGAGGATTGGAGAAAACGCTTTTCACCTTTTCTTTGGACCATATGGAGCAACTCTCCCCAAACAGCAAACGATTCCCATTGTGGAAAGCTAAATCAGGCGTATGTCCACCAATCGAGAGTGAATCACCATTACATACACAAAGAGGAAAGTGGGCTCGCAGCAAAGCAGAGAAGGCAATTCTATTTGCCGCCCATTTAGAAAAAGTCTTCAAACCACATCCAGCAACAAATAGCTTTGTGCTCCCACTAACAATTCATCTTGAAGATACCACGCCTATCGTATTCCAAGCAGGAGAAGTTACAAGTGTCATTAAGGGCCAAGTTTCAAAACAAAAAAAAATCTACGTATCACGACTTAATTTCCCCCAAATCATTGAATTTCCAAGCTGTGCAGTATATTTTCTCACCATCATTTTCAACAGCATGATGAAATGGGGCTAATATCCTCAACAATGGAGAAAATCTGTCATCACAATGATCCATAAACCCGGATAGGACAAGTCTCAGCCATCATCATAAAGACCTATCAATCTCCTACCGTGCCTATCGAAGATATTCGAAAAACTACTTCTGAATAGCATCAAACAACACCTACACAGCAACAACCAATTTGGTTTTTGCGAAAAAACATGGAACCATTGAACAAGTCAACCGAATAACCTATGAGATACGAAATGCATTTGAAAAACGATAGTATTGCTGCGCTGTTTTTCTGGATGTCGCCCAAGCCTTTGACCGCGTTTGGCTGGATGGCTTAGTTCACTAAATCAAAATACTACTTCCACAGACATTTGTTGATGATACTGCCATCCTAAGTCGCTCCAAGTGCCCAACAAGAGCTACAGAACTTTTATCATCTCACCTCGTGGCCATAGAAGAATGGCTAGCAGACTTGCCCATACATGTAAACGAGCAAAAGTGCAAACATGTAAAGGTGACATAAATAAACAAACTTGTCCTCCATTGTCACTAAACTACATCAATATTCCACAAAAAAAAATGTAACTTAGCTTGGTGTCCATTTGAATAGACGGCTTACTTAGCGCAAACACATCGAAGCGAAGAGAGATCAACTGAAACTAAAGGCTATTAATCTACATTGGCTTATAAACGTCCGTTCACCGGTAAAACTGGAGTACAAAGTACTATTGTACAATGCAGTTCTCAAACCAATTTGGACATATGGCTCTGAACTATGGGGAAACGCTTCCATTAATAATTTAGAGTTAATCGAGAGAGCTCAATCGAAGATACTGAGAACCATTACTGACATGAAAATATCCGGAAAGATTTAAATGTGGGATGAAATCGCCAATGTGAAAGCAAAGTACCAGCTGCAGCTTCGGCAGGCTAGCCATACACGACTCCGAGACACGAGACCCACCAACCCAGCATTAACAGTTAGGGCCGTAATTCAAATATTTAATTGTAATTAATATATTAGGGTAAGATTTGACTACTTATCGCAAGTATCCGTGAGAGAAGATTCAATAAATAAATGAAACTGAACAAAAAACCTTTTCTTTTGAACAGACCACGTATATACTCTGTGGGGTCTGGAACACATCCTTCTGTATGTTACATACAAATACAAATACCAAGTACTTACCGAATGCTCAAGGCCTGGGGCATTCAAGTGTTCAAAATTGTCGTACAATGCGCTATTCGTTTAACAATATCACGCAGCAGCTTTCAATATACCGTTGCGAAATCCATGAGGCGACCTAAGCACTGTTTTTTCGTTGTTTACTTGAAATGTACAAAGTGTATTCCAAAGTAAACAGGACTTTAAAAAAAAAAAACAGAACAGAATGGTTTTTTCGGCAAAATCAATTTATTTTATTCAAAATAGTCTCCTGCTTCAATACAGCTTTTTGCACGATCCAAAAGCATGTCGAACGAGTATTTTAGTTCGTTGGCCGGTATGGCCGCCAGTATGCCGGTGCAAGCCTTTTGAATGACCTCTACGTCTGCATAACGCTTTCCTTTCATGGGCAAATGCATTTTTGCGAAAAGGTAGAAGTCGCACGGTGCCATATCAGGTGAATATGGCGAGTGGTTAATGGTTAAAATGTGATTTTTGGTCAAATAATCGGTCACAAGTGTCGATCATCTGAGCAATTTTTGGTCGTCAGTCAATTTTTGCGGAACAAACCGTGCACACACCTTTCGTCCCAAATGTTTGGTCAAAATGCGATAAATCGATGTTTTGGAGAAGTTCAATTCCATTTCCATAAATTTCAATGATGATTTCGGCTGATTTCGGTAACAGTTTTACCAATTTTAAAACAAAATTTAATGTTGGCTCTTTGTTCGAAGCTCATTTTCGCACCGATAACACAAATATACTGACACTTAAAACGCAATAACTTTACTTCCAATCGATGAAATGTCATGAAATTCTCACTGGACAATAGATAAAAATAGCAGATTCTAGCGCACCAGGGGGCGCTACATTCAAAAAGTCCTATTTACTTTCGAACGCACCTTGCATATAAAGCTGCGGCTATAAAAACTAGCACAGCTAAAAATATCTTTGCTTTGTACTTAAATTTTATCATGTTTGCCAGCAACACTGCGTAATTATTATCGACAAGCCCGACACACCAATTTTTCTGTTTTTACCGGCTCATATGACCTACAAGTTCACAAAATCTTCTTGATTTATGGTTAGCTAAGTGTCTGTTGGCTTGGTCTGCCAAGAACATATGTTTTTGACGGATGCTAGGTATTGAGTCGGCAAGCGAATTGTCTACGTGTTAGAACATTGAGTTGAACCAACGTCGGAAAAATGGAAAATATTGCATAAAGATTGGGCATAAATATTACCATGGATGGTGGTCACATCAAATAAAAATGCTGCGTTAGCTCTATCGCCAGTCCCTATAAATCGCAATAAAAACTGAAAAATAATGTAAACTATCGCTCTATTGGAATAATACCGACTACTTCTTATATGATATCAAAGGTTGTCCAGCAGTTAGAAACTACTTTCTTTTTATGTTTTAAACAAAGTTTTTTTTTTATCAACATCATATACTTAGATCTTAGGAACCCCTTTAAGGGGTGATGAGTTATTTTTAGCTTTTATATATTAATATTACAAATAAACATAAGTACTCACATATATATAATATAATTTTATTTTAGTTACTGATTTTTTATATAAATTACATACAAATAATTTTTATGAATAAACTACGTTTTAATTTAATCATAGTTTAAAAGATATACATTTTATTAATCCTTGGACCTTCTCGGCCGTCCAACTTTTCCTTTCCTTTGTCCTAATGCTCCGTTAGAGCTAGCGGGATTTTTAAGTAATTTATGCCAATCTTGCTCGCACACTAAACTAGCTCCCAACATAGTGTACCTTTAAAAAATGATAAAGAAAAAAGATTAATTTGTATTACATACATTCGGTTACTTCAAACACACTATGAATAACTTTAATATGTGCCATACTAGGACGTATAGCTCTTTTTATTTATTTATTTGTATGTTCCCTTCTCACATGTCCAGAAAAAATATAACAAGTAAAAAACCTAAAGTCGGGTGTCCCGACTTTGAAATACTCTGTACATATGTTTACAATAATTATAGAAAAAAACAAGTAAAAAAGCTAAAGTCGGGTGTCCCGACTTTGAAATACTCTGTACATATGTTTAGAATAATTATAGAAATTAAAAAAGTAAGAGAATTAAAAAAAAAAAAAATTTGATCGATTTTACCTCTTTTGGTAAAATTGCGATTTGCGCGGGAGAGGGGGAGGGAGGGAAATTCCAAAATATACATTTTCTGCGTATTCCCACAAGGCATCTGGGACTAAAATTTGGTGTTCCTAGGTCTTATAGTCTCCGAGATATAGGCGATTATACGAATGGAAAATCGGGAAAACCCCCATAGGGGGGAAGTGGCGGGGGGAAATCAAAAAAATAAAACAAACTCGTATAGAATACACACATAAGGCATCTTTGTGCAAAATTTGGTGTCTCTATCTCTTATAGTCTCTGAGATCCAGGTGTTCATACGGACGGATAGACGGACAGACAGGGCTAGATCGACTCGTCTCGTCATGATGATCAAGAATATATATACTTTGTGTGGTCTGCCACGCCTCCTTCTACCTGTTACATTTTTCAGCTCCCGCAAACTATAAGACCAAATTTTAGTCCCAGATGCCTTATGTGAATACGCAGAAAATGTGCATTTTGGAATTTCCCTCCCTCCCCCCTATCCCATGCAAATCGCGATTTTCTCTAACTCCCGTAATTCTTGGAATTTCGAAATACCCCCAGTTGGTTATTATGTGTCCGTATGCCAAGTTTCACTATGATAAACCGATTTAACGAGAAGTTATAGCCATAAATATATTTGCTGCTGCAGCGCTGCTCAAGCGCTGCCCGCGGCTGTTGTTGATGCTAGTGCTTTGGTTGACTGCTAACATGTTTACTCAGACACGAATATACTAGCATATACATACATACACTCACATATACGCAATTGCTTTGTATATGTGCAATTATACACCCTTTACGTGAGTTCGAATACCAAAAGTGGTAAAATCGATCAAACATTTTTTTTAATTCTCTTACACCATTATCAGTTCAAAAGCGAGGCAGTGCATCGGAAAAAAACACAACTCTGACCTAGACTAGCTCTAGATGCCCGTCCGTATCAATAATTTGTCTCGCCTTGGTGATAATTGGACTGAGGACTGGCACGCTCCTCTGGACACCTAAGCAAGATCCAATACATATACATACTCATACGTCATTATTCTGTCCTTGTATTGACATGAAGAACCAGTAAATGATTAAAGCCACTTTACATGCACACACTACGCTAACATTACCACCAAACTTAGGATTCATTGGGCGATCGAGATGCTGAATCGAAAGGCATTGCAATACACTTTTAGATAAAATATCAAAGTTTTTATTCATTTAGATCTATTGTAAAACCTTCAAAGTAGCCATTAGGCTGCAATGCACATATGTCAATGTTTTTTTTTTAATCCTCGAGTCAGATCGAAAAAGTCTGATTTGGAATGGTATTTAGTGACTTTTTCTATTCGGCTTGAGTCTCCTCAATTGTTGTGGTCTTTGTAATTTATAAATCAGGCGAATACGGTGGGTCTTGATTTTTGCGAAATAGTCTCATATGACTATGCATTGAATTTTGTAACAATCAGAAGGAGGCGTGGCAAGCCAAACCAAACATATATATTCTTGATCAGCATGACGAGGCGAGGCGATCTAGCCCTCCTACTGCCTGTTACATATAAAAAGACTTGTTGATATCGAAACACCAGTTCGAGTTAAATTCAAATACAGGTAATATTGGTTTTTGTTACATAAATTTCCAAGGGTACGAAAACAATTTCAGCTTGCTATACAGCATCCGTAGCGATAGGTTGTAAATTCGATTGTGTCTTCAACTTTTTTTTCATTTTGTTTTATTTATTCATGTAAATAAAAAGTACACTTATAAAAACTATGAACATGTATGGTTATTTACCTTTTTTGATTGGAATTAATAGCATTACAAAGAAACAATGTACGAAAGCAGTCCGAAATGTTTCTAGTCTGATAACAAGTAAAAAAGCTAAAGTCGGGTGTCCCGACTTTGAAATACTCTGTACATATGTTTACAATAATTATAAAAAATAAAAAAAATTAAGAAAATAAAAAAAAAAATGTGATCGATTTTACCTCTCTCGGTATTCGAACTCACGTAAAGGGTGTATAATTGAACATTTACATAGAAATTGCGTCTGTGTGAGTGTATGTATGCCTATGCGCATCTACTTGTATCTGTGTAAGCATTTTCGCAGTCAACCAAACAGCAACATCAACAACAGCCGCGGGAAGCGCTTGAGCAGCAGCGCTGCATCAGCAAATATATTTATGGCTATATCTTCTTGTTAAATCGGTCTATCATAATGAAATTTGGCATACGGACACATAATAACCAACTGGGGGTATTTCCAAAATTTTAGTTCGAAATTCCAAGAATTACGGGAGTTACGATTTGCGTGGTAGAGGGGGGAGGGAGGGGAATTCCAAAATATACATTTTCTGCGTATTCACATAAGGCATCTGGGACTAAAATTTGGTGTTCCTAGGTCTTATAGTCTCCGAGATATAGGCGATTATACGAATGGAAAATCGGGGAAACCCCCATAGGGGGGAAGTGGGGGGGGGGGGGGGTGGGGGAAATCAAAAAAATAAAACAAACTCGTACAGAATACACACATAACGCATCTTTGTGCAAAATTTGGTGTCTCTATCTCTTATAGTCTCTGAGATCCAGGTGTTCATACGGACGGACAGACAGACAGGGCTAGATCGACTCGTCTCGTCATGCTGATCAAGAATATATATACTTTGTGGGGTCTGCCACGCCTCCTTCTGCCTGTTACATTTTTCAGCTCCCGCACACCTAATATACTCTTGTACATTTCATGTACAGAGTATAAAAATAAGAATTACGAAGGTAACAACTTCTTCATTCAATGCAAATTTCCCCCACGCTTAGGGAATAAAAACTAGCCACTTGGGGTCTGCAGAGTAAGGAGGGAGCTGAAGCTGTACAAAGCGTAAAACATTGATTGCATTTGCCGTTCAAAAACAAATCTCTTATGACCGGCTGATATATCGACGTAGTAAATGAATTGTTGATCGAAGAAGAAGCGGAACCCACGAGTTACAAGCAATATATGCTTTTTTAGAATAATGGGCGGATAAAACGCAAGCATAAAAGAAAATATATGAGTTGGATTTATTAAAACAACTAATTGTAAAATTTGTTTGTAACGGAAGGGTAAATATGGTTCAATTTTGGTAACACCCAGAAGACGGGAATATCCCATCCAAGTTGAAATTTAATTTCGGTTCACCCTCTCCCGAATTCGAGGCTCTTGCGGAAATATTTAAAATAGCAAAGTGCCAAAGTGCTAGCAAACTGCGAAAGCAACAGAAATGCTGAAATGAAACATACATACATACATACAAACATACAATTTTGATTCCTTACAAATGTACATATTATACCATTTGGTTTATTTTTTGTTTTTGAATAAAATTTTTCTAGAGTAGCAACGACATTTTTTATAAAATGTTTTTGGATTCTAACGTTTTATTTTAATTTATACGAGTATGTCTTACGAGATTTATATTTGTTTGTTGTTACCCTTTGTTTTAAGTTTAAAATAAATTTTTAACATACCTATCGCCAGGTCGCAAGTTTGATCCACATTTAGCGCAACTAAAGCATCTCAGATGAAAAACGCAGTTCATTATTTGTTTTTGTTGATTTTGTAAATCGACATTATTAATTCCAGTAAGGGCTTTTGCTACCATTTCACTAGGCGGAATAGTTTCGCCACATCCAGAGCATACTCCAGAACATCCAAACAAACTGTGAGCAAAAACACATTGGTTAAAAGTGTGTATAATATTTATGATAAACTCTAAAAAAGTGAAAAACGCATTAAATAAACAAAAACAAGACAGAACGCTACAAAATACAATGTACTCTCTTAAAAAAAAAACAAGTAAAAAAGCTAAAGTCGGGTGTCCCGACTTTGAAATACTCTGTACATATGTTTACAATAATTATAGAAAAAAAAATTAAGAAAATTAAAAAAAAAAATTTTTTATCATTTTTACCTTTCTGGGTATACGAACTCACGTAAATGGTGTATAATTGCACATTTACATAGCAATTGCGTCTGTGTGAGTGTATGTATGCCTATGCACATCTATTCGTGTCTGTGTATACATGTTAGCAGTCAACCAAACAGCAACATCAACAACAGCAGCGAGCAGCGCTTGAGCAGTGCTGCAGCAGCAAATATATTTATGGCTATAACTCCTTGTTAAATCGGTTTATCATAGTGAAACTTGGCATACGGACACATAACTAACTGGGGGTATTTGCAAAATTTCAGTTCGAAGTTCCAAGAACTACGGGAGTTAGAGAAAATCGCGATTTGCATGGGAGAGGGGGGAGGGAGGGAAATTCCAAAATGCACATTTTCTGCGTATTCACATAAGGCATCTGGGACTGAAATTTGGTGCCCGTAGGTCCTATAGTCTCTGAGATATAGGCGATTATACGAATGGAAAATCGGGGAAACCCCCATAGGGGGGAAGTGGGGGGGGGGGGGGGGGGGGAATCAAAAAAATAAAACAAACTTGCACAGCGTACATACATTACGCATCTTTGTGCAAAGTTTGGTGTCTCTACCTCTAAGTATAATTATTTAAAAAAATTTAATTAATTAATTAAATTAAATATAAAATATTCAACACAGGTGTTTATGTACAATTTCAATAGTTATTATTATTATATGTGTGTATGTATGCAGCACAAAGTTGAACCAAAGCAGCAACAACAACAACAGCAGCGGGCAGAGCTTCGGCACAGATTATATTTAAGGCCATAACTTTCTTAATAATTCACCTATCATTATGAGACTTAGCATATAGACACATAATCACTATCGGGATGTAGTTACCAAATTTTAGTTTGAAATTCCAAAAATTACGGGAGCTGAGATCCTTGCGTTCATACAGACGGACATGGCTATATCGACTCGCTTTGTCACAATGATCAAGAATATATATACTTTGTGTGGTCTGCCACGCCTCCTTCTGTATGTTACATACATTCGCAGAAAACTACAAGTAGTATACCCTTTGGGTACAGGTTATAAAAATGCGATAAACGCATTAAAGATTGGACTGAAAACAGAGACAACAATTTACTGAATCCATTTCACAATTATTTTAACTCTCAAATAATTTTGCACACATTACTGACTGTCGACGCTCACATTTGACTAATTCTGTAAAAATCCTGTAACGCACTCAGCTGCCAGCAACAGTTGACTGTCGACGAGTACATTTGACCGACTAATTGTGTTTAAATTCTGTTACGTACTATGTTAAATAGAAAACAAATATGGCATTTGCATTAATATTAGTCCACCAGCATTTGCGGAAACGCCAATTAATTGTTGAAAACATATAACACAAATGTTTAAGAAGCGCATCTGGTCCAACAAAAGAATGTTGCTTATTAAAAATTAAATTTTTTTGCATTTTTTATAACACCATTTCGATTTTTTCGCAATTACGGGGTGTACTACCATAAATTGGACGAAAATTGCGTCCTGTTGTGGCGATATATGTTTTGCAAAAATTATCATTTGAAATTGAATTCAGAAATTACAAAAATTTACATACATTTTGTTTCTCTGGTCCGTATTGTATATTCAAATGGCCGTTTTTGACCATTCCAATTTTCGCTCACAAACAGATTTACCCAATCAGCGACGCACAATTTTCGCCAAGTTTGTTTAATAATTACACAGTTACGTCCATTATATATTTTATTTTTAACTTTCGTTTGACTCAGAAATTTAGACTTGACTTAATTCAATGTAATGTTCTATTTAGGCCAATGGGGCATCTCTATTGTGCGGTTGTTTTCGATGCTATGTGTGAATGCTGGTGTTTATAGCCTGTATCCAAAGGGTGAAAAGCTATACTAGTTTTGGGCGAATGTATGTAAAATACAAAAGGAGGCGTGGCAGACCCCAGAAAGTATTATTGATTAGGATGACAAGTCGAGTCGATATAGCCATGTCCGTCTGTCCGTCTGTCTGTATGAACGCAACGATCTCAGCAAGTACAAGGCAAGAATAACCAAACTTGGTATTTTGTTTTTTTTTCTGATACAACCCCCACTCCCCCGCAATTCATGTTTTTCATAACTCCTGTAATTCTTGGAATTTTGAAATTTGGCATATACATACAGTTAGTGATTATGTGGCCGTATGTTAAGTTTCATCATGATCGGTCAATCCTGAAGCAAGATATAGCCGTAAATAAAATCGCTGCCCATGCGTTGCCTGCAGCTCTGCCCGCAGCCGTTGTTTCTGCTTTGGTTCAACTTTGTGCTGCATACATACAGGCATATAAGCACCCAGATACACGATTCTGATGTAAATGTATGCTGTTGAAACTGTACATGAACATGTCTCAACTTTTGTATATATGTATGTATTGAATAATTTGTAAATTTAATTAAATAATTTAATTAATATAATTTTTTAAAATTGATTTTAATTTTTTGTTTTCATTTCTTCCTTTTTGGCTAGTACAGGGTTTTTAAGAGTTGAGCCTGCTCGACTTTAGCATTCCTTTCTTGTTTAAGTATACATTTAGTAATTTGCTAAATCTCTACTACAATACTTATTATAAAGCGGAAAGATTTGATTGTTTGTTTATTTGTTTGTTTGAATTGAAAAGGCTCCGAATCTACTAGACCGATTTAATGGATTATTTCAGTGTTGGGAAGCTACACTATCGACGGTTAACATGGGCTATATTATATTTGCAAAATGAATGGAATCCTTACTAAAACGCCAATAATGTAACCAAAGGTGTAAAAAAATTTGCTTAAAAAACTCCTGAATAGCATGGTGTCCATTCATAATCATCTTCGAAACATTATCACTTTAAATATTAAGGCAATATTATTTAAAAGCCTCCAGCCAAATTAAAAATTACAAATCGATCGACACCGTGATTAATATTGAAGACATTTAAATTCACTAAACCCTTCTGGACTGCCGCCACATGAATTGACGGTAAAATTCGGAATTGCAATCATGTTTTTTAGAAATTAAAGCCTTCCAAGCATGTGCAATGGGACGAGGCTGCTAATTAAGGAATTGCAGGACAATTTAAGTGTAGCAATTATTATCAACGGCCCAGAAACTGGTCAAGTGGCTCATATAACGAGGATACCGATGATCCTATTTGATCATTTATATGGCTTCAATTTCCGGTAGTCCCAAGGCCAAACCTTCGAATCAGTAGGGATCGACATACGAAAGCAATGTTTTACTGTATGTTTACCTATCACGGGTCGGAGCTCCTGAAAATCAATTTACTTGTATTTTGCTACCAGAAAATAAAACATCAAATATCTTTTACAAATATCTTTTTAAGAAATAAAGAATAACAAAAAAATCTAAAAACGAACAAAAAATCTTGAAAATAATAATATCCAAAATAAATTTTACTCCTTAGTAACTCATAGCAAAAAAAAGGGTGCATGTGTGTTAAGTGTGTGTGTGTTATAAAATGTATAACTTTTAAAATGTTTGTAAAAATACCCGTGCGAAGCAGGGGCAGGACGCTAGTTAATAATATTTACGTAGGATATGCAAAATATTTTTGATGCAAATTGGTTAGAAAAACTATAAGTTTCATATTCCAATGAATATTTTTATTTGGAAAAATGTCTTTGTTAGTGTTTTTAATCAAAACTCCTGGAAAAGTAAACGAGATGAATCATCCCAAAATTCCTTTAAAATCGGCACATCATAATGAAATTTGGCATACGGTATGATCACTAACTTGATGTATTTGCCAAATTGAGTTTGAAATTTCAAGAAATACGGGAGTTATGGAAAATAATTGATTGTGGGGGAGAGGCAGGGAAATTCTAAGAAAACACCACCAATGTGTTCATACGGACAGACAGGGCTAGATCGACTGTACTTTTCGTGCTGATCAAGAATATATACTTTGTGCGGCCTGGCTCGCAAACTTAATATACTCTTGTATATTTCAGGTACAGAGTATAAGAATCCAAATCGTAAGAGCTAAACAGCCTCTACCTGTAATGTGTCATTTTAATTTGGTCAACCTGGGCTCAGGTGTTTATATAGATCGATTTAAATCGTTATGCCGACTAATAATATACATACATACAAGTACTTGAAACGTGATGTTGAGGATGCATCTTTCTTCTATCTGTGACATGGAAACCTATTACGCCATTCTTTCTCTTCAAATCTTGTATCCGTACAAAATTCAGCCCTTTATAAACATCGCTATATCTTTTGGTGCATATTATTAACATTATTATTTTTAGGCAAAGATAGCGGGATAATAAAACTTGGTTTCCATATTCTCCAAGTCCCAACACGGATTTTTTTTTTTAGTGATATTCTGTAACTCAAATTTTCTCATTATACTCTGTACATGAAATGGAAGGTGGAAAATGTAACAGGCAGAAGGAGGAAGTATATACACTTCGCGTCATCAGGTTAGTACACCTCTGATTTTAATAGCATAGTTAGTTAAGTGGCTTCAACACCAACATTTCCCCTGATCTTTGCAATCGATTCATGAGAGTTGGATGCTTCTCTCAAAATTGCTGTTTTATCAGCATCGGAAATCATTTTACCGCACTTTTTATTTATACCATATCCCGACATTTTAAGTAAGAAATTGAATATAAATTTTCCACTTCTGCCGACTTATTATGCTATTTCAGTTATTGAAAGCTTTAACTCTTGACTTTAACTTGAGCAGTAAAGAAAATTTAGTTTCAATACCTGTTCAAATTCCGAAGACAAATGAAATTGCATGTGCTAACCTGATGACGCAAAAATGAAGCACCCTTTCAAATTTGAAGTCCAAGATGCCTTATATTATGCCTCTACCCCGCAAATCGTGATTTTCTCTAACTCCCGTAATTCTTGGAATTTCGAACCCAAATTTTGCAAATACCCCCAGTTAGGATTATGTGTCCGTATGCCGATGATAAACCGTATGATAAACCGATTTAACAGGAAATTGAATTCTCTCCAGTTAGTGTGTCAAGTTTCATAATGATTTAACAGGAAGTTATAGCCATATATAGTATATCATCGTTGCCCAAGCACTGCCCGCAGCTGTTGTTGTTGTTGCTGCTGCTTTACACAGACCCACGAGACATACAGACACACACAAACACACATAGATACGCATGATTATTCTACACATATGTACAGAATATTTCAAAGTCGGGACATCCTTCTCCACTTGTATTACTTGAATTTAAAAAATGTATGAAACGTTTTTTGTAAAAACGAGTACGATGGTCTTAAGAGATAGGCATGCACGGCTCTAACTTTTTGTATTAATTAATCAAAAGTTGTACATAATTGATTGAATATTGTATTGAAAAATATTAATTGATATACCTTGAATAATCCTTTTTACATAGTATTAGCCCGCGCCGTGTAAAGCAACTGGAACCAACGTCTGCTAACATAGTTCCACAGCAATGACATTTTAGGCACCCATTGTGCCAATATCTGTCTAAAGCATATAAAAGATATCTATCACTTATTTTATCTAAAAAAAATAATAATAATTAAGAAAACGTATTAGTCTTTGTTAACATGGATCTGAAAAAAATTTTATGACACAATCATAAATAAGTTTAGTTTTATTGAAATCTGTATATCTGTATCGATAGGCCACATTTGTTGATTTAATAAAATAAAGCACACATTTTTTGTTGGTTCCTTATGGTGCAGAATTCCAACAGTACACTGCCGTTTTTTGGACTTAGACCTGCAAATTTGTTGGCAATAAAATTCTTAAACCTAATAAGTACATGAAATGTACAATACTACGAGCCCCAATCACTATTAATTGGTACGGTTAGTTTTTTTTCGATAGTGCAACTTTCAATGACTTATTTTTATTTGTGGGTGATGATTGCACAAACAAATGTATACTTTTTAAAAAGGTAATTGAATTACCTTTAATTTAATATCAAAACATGCACACGGTTCGCATAACAATAATGCAGAAAAACTATTTAAATGAGATAACTTCATAATACCTCAGTAAAATTGATATGTGCATCTGTTTTTTTTTTAAGTTTCTTAGGAACTCTTGAATGTTAGATTTTTACCTTTATTTTTTTTTAATATAGCTAATAGATATTGATACTTAAAAATCCATAAATATATTTAGTATTTAATTATTTGATCAATAATAAGTTAACGCAAAGAAATTTTTCATAGAAAGTTGATATATGTGCAAATGAAAAGACATTCAAATTTTAATTATTATTTACATTTTGAATACAATTTACTTATAGTTTTAGTAGGATATTGTGTTTCCCTTTTGTCATACGACCTATTTCAACCGTCAGGACATGGATTAACTAGCTTTTCAAGGACGATTACGTCAATTTATCGCCATTCCTGGACAATGGCCTCTCTTACATTTTTTAAAAGGTCAAATTGTTTTCCCCACCTAAGAACTTTGCCTGATAGGATGCCCTAAAGATCCTCAATTGGATTTAAATCCGGACAATGCATTAAGGGGATATTTCTTGTCTAGAAAAAAGTCATGCTATACAGTGCAACGTGTATTGGGGCGTTATCCTGCTGAAATTTCCAATCCTATCAATGGAACTCTTTTGGAAATGGTATAAGTTCGCTGTTCAGGAGATCCGCATACATTTGCGCATTCGGCCGATCTGGTATGAAGCATATTGGTAGCTTCCCAAGGAAGCTTAAAGCCGCCCATACCATGTACCATACCGCCATGGTTGCATCTGTGGTAAATCTGCCGGGGATTGCTTATTTCGCGCCAATACTTTTGGTTTCCATATGAGCCGTCTAAATTAAATTTTTTTATAACTGAAGATGACCCTTTTGATTTTCCTGTCCCAAAATTTGTATTTTTCGTAAAGTGCAAGACGGGCCATTTTATGTAGGTACAATAGCTTTGGTTTATGCACCTTGGCGTCATATTGGAGACCAATTTCCTTTCTCCAAATTTTTTGCCACTGTGGCCCAGTTATTTGCATTTTTAATCCTGCCCTAATTTGGGCTCAGCTCATTACTTTTGTGGTTGCCAAAGCTTTTATGCCATAATCAGTCATAGTTTTAGTAATTATTTTGTTTTCTATGCTTAACTACTTTTCGCGGGGCATTTCAAATAATTATTAATTTTAAGTTCGCCAAAACACAACGATACAGCTTTTAATAAGCCTCCAACAAACCTTCTTAACAATTCGATTTTTTTTTTCTGGAGATAATAAGTGTAGTTCAGACTTAAAATGTAAAAGGATAAAATGCACATTTATCAATTTGCTATGAAATGCATGACCTGGGATTCTTTTAAATGCTAACGGTACTTGAGATTAAGAGCTGATAAGAAACGAATGTATGAGAAAGTAACACAAAGTAAAAGAGAAAAAAATTGTATACACAAAACATTAAAACATCTATGAAAATAACAGTAATATTAAATAAAAATTTTGCACATATATCAATTTAAATTTTTAATTTTTGGTACGGCATTATTTTTTTTTTTAAATAAGGCTGTAAAAATATAAAATGTCAATATAAAAATTTAAACTAACCTTATATTAAAAAACATATGCCTTTAAGTTGTAATTTTTAATAAGTTTTCTAATTTTTGAGCACGATGGCACGAGGTAAGCCAGTTTGTGAGTAAGGTCGAGCTTCAAATATAGAAAAATTCAACTTGGGCAACAACTATTGCAAAGTATGCTTTCTAAGTCTACGGTAAAAATAAAGTGCAAAGGTGTAGAAAGATTGACAATATTCACAGTAATACAGCAAACGGAGGTCGAGTCTCGAAAATTACTACACGTGACAAAAGAGCTTTGTCGACTATAATTCAAAATCAGCGAAGATATAGCGGCAAAATGGTCAACAAGTATTGGGAAAACAGTAAAACATGAATGGACGCGACAGAAAATTAAACGAGCTTAATATGGCTTCTTTAATGTATGATTACAGCTCCTGCTGAACATAACAAATAATTTTGATGTTTTTAGGCCAAAGAAAAACGTTTGCTCACAGCTTTGCCAATAAAAGACGACTGCTATGGGCAAGAGAAAGACACAACTGGGCACTAAGGCAGAGGAACTCTATTATTTTTAGCGAGGAATCTAAATTTTATGTGTTTCTCCATGATGCTCAAAAACGAGTAATACGAAAGCGTACGGACGCATATCACAAAGATTGTCTTAGGCGTGCAACCAAGTTTCTAGCAATCACAATGGTGAGGATGCATATTAGTCAAGGGAGTGGGAAACTTGACTTCATATATGGAGCTGTACATGCAGTAATTACAAGGTTATCGTACAAGGAAACCTCATTTCACAGCTTTGTGACTGTGGGGAATACTTTTCAACACGATGTTGCATCTACACACCCCGCCGAAACAACCGTTATTGTTTTGATATGAAATTAAAGGTAATTCAATTACCTTTTTAAAAAGTATAAATATCTTTAGGCAATAATAACCAAAAAAAAATATAGGTCATAAAAAGTTTCACTATCGAAAAAAACGTAGCCGTACCATTTAATATTAATATTAGAGAGACATATATGCTATACGCAGTACCAGTTTGTTTTTTTTTTTAACACAACCCCTCACTCCCCGCTTATAAGGGACTTTCGGAAACGCCGTCCGTAAATTCACCCATATCTCGGAGACACTTAGGGGCACCAAATTTTATTCCATGACGCCTAATAGGAATTCGAAAATTATTATTTCGGAATTTCCCTACCTCGCCACGTCTCTACCGCAATTAGCAACTTTTGATAGCTCCCAAAATTTTTGTAGTTTTTAAATCAATGCTTTTTGGAAATGCTTTCAGTTAGTAGTTATGTCTCCAAGTGATTATGTATGCCAGGTTTTATCGTGATGGGCCAATTTTTTAAGGAAGTTATAGCCTTAAATGGAATCTCTGCCCAAGCTCTGCCCGCAGCTGTTGATGCTGCTTCGACTAATCATGCAAATAATACACAATCATCTCCAGCCAGTTCCAGAATAAATTATCCGCTTGACTACGCATTAACGCAAGATCGAGCGCTTAAGTTTCCTCTTTCAACTATCTAGGCTACATAGTTAGTGAATCTGAAGGTTCCGAAAAAGATATTGGTGCCGAATTAAATAAGGCAAGAATGACCTTCGGGCGCCTAATTCACCGGCCAAAAAATTCGTCTTGAAAAGGCTATGAATTGTTCTATACACATACACAGCCGCCTCATACACCTCTTACAACATCAAAAAGTAATGGCAAGGTCGATATGTCATCAAATTCCAAATTCCAAAAAATAACATAAACTGGTCCTTTCTCGGACCTAGGAGAATTTGGATGCCAGCTTTTATAGTTTTAGAGATCCTTGCGTTCATCCAGACAGATGGACGGACGGACATGTCTAGATCGGTTTCTCTCATCAGGCTGATTCAGAATATATATACTTATGGGCTTCTGCATGTTACATACTTTGCACAAACCTAATATACATAAAAACATATTTCTATATTTTGAAAATCGTTGAATGCCAATTTGTAGATATAGTTATGTTGATTACAGATAACAAATTTGAAATCGATAGGTAAACATTAATAGCACAAGCGTTGTATTTGAAAGTGAAGAAATATAAAACCCCAATAATTCAAGCTCCAAGGCAAATTTCAAAAAAGCGAGTAGGAAGTTTTTTTTTGGTATTTTTTTTTTATAGATTGTAAAAACAAAATTTGAAGTTCATCGGTGAAAAACTGAGGATTTTTCAAACAAACTTTAGAGTCGTTTTCCCCCCTTTGGGGCTCAAATTTTCTAAATCTGCCAACCAACGCTATGAAATGATACCTGAGTCTAAATTTCAGCTTTCTAGATCTTACCGTTTGGGCTGTGCGTTGATCACCAATCAATCAGTCAGTCAGTCAGGACAAACGGTTTTATATACATACCTTCTAGTAGTAAATAAACAGATAATTGTAAGCACAAATACTGAGCTAGAAAAGACGGGCAAATCCTGCTAGTATCTTATATACATATTTATTTTGTGTGTTCACCCCCCCCTTTGGAGCTCGAATTTTCCAAAAGCCTTTCTTATGAAAGGATACTTCAGTCCAAATTTCTGCTTCCTAGTCAGTCAGGTCAAACTGTTTGATATAAATAGAGATAACGCAACGTTTTAAGATAGACTATGTGCAAAAAAGGGAAAGAGTATATCCTAATTTTAAATTCACATTTGTCTTTTCGTGCCTTATTGAATCAATTCGAACACTCACGAACTCGGAATATGAAAAACGGCACTCGTGTCATGCAGCGATCAATGCTGCACTGACAATGCCCATCTCAATTTCCTAGAGTAAAACTTTCGATAAACTTTCAAGGAATTGTACAGAACCAAATTAAATAAAAATATCTCATACTTGAAAATCGGTTGTTTATTTTCAAGGATATTCAATGTTTGCATACCGACATAAAAGATGGCGCATCCTGTATGTACATACATACATGGATGCACCATGGGTTTTGTTTTGGTTCTCTTTACTGTTTTAACCGTACGTAGAGAACCGTGTACCAAAAAAACGGATTCCCAAAAATTATAATTTTGATTAAATCGTGATTAATCGAGCATTACACGATACGTTTAAATAATAAATAAATAATGCCAAATGTACTAAACAAAGAAAAAATTACTTTTGTAAATGTTAAATCGTTTTTAATTAATTAACATTTCTTGTCCTGTCAGTGCAAGACGAATGTACATACTATACATTGGTACATACATTCACACATTAGTATCTCACATTTTTCTTTGGCTATTTCAATCGTTTGCACGCAAATACACGAGCAGCTGCTTGTATGTGCGTGTGTGTGTGTGTGTATACTAAGTTTTCCCCAACTGTTTGATATGTATTTTATGTTGTTTGTTCTGCCTGCATTTGTAAAAAAAACCGTATTTCCATAATTTGAAAATCCTTGAATGGAAAGTTGTAGATTTAGTTACGTAGATTACATTACCCAAATTTGAAATAGATCGGACAAAATTTATAACACAAACTTTTCATTTGAAAAAGTGAATAAATATTAAAACCCCACTAATTCAAGCTTAATTTTAAAACACCGAGTATGCAGGTTTTTTTTGCATTCTTTTATAGATTTTAAAAATCAAATTTGAAGTTGAAAAAATTCGAATTTTTCAAACAAACTTCGGAGCTACCTATCCCGCATTTGGAGCCCACGGAAAAACCCCCTTTTTCATGCCCCAGGAAAAATGGTGAAAAACCAAGTATGCAGTGTTTTTGAATTCTTTTATAGACTACACAAACCCAGATTGAAGACAATCAAATGAAAATTGCAGATTTTTCAAACAATCTTTGGAGCCCCTTTTCCCCCCTTTGGTATTCGAATTTTCTTAGTGCTCACCTACACCATAAAAGACAACTTTTGTCAAAATTTCAGCTTCCGAGCTCTTAACGTTTTGGTTGTGCGGTGATTGCACATAGCTTTTCGTGTCCCGATTTTTCCACGGGGAAATTCCTATAATTCTGGCCTCAGGAAATATAGCGAAAAATATACGGTTTTTCTTGTATTCTTTATGAGAATATACAAATTAAGTTTGAAGTAAATCGGATTAAAATTGTAGATTTTTCATACAAACGTTGGAGCCCGTTTTCCACCACTTGGAGCTCAAATTTTCCAAAATCTTAGTGCTCACTTTCATTGTGAAAGGGATCTTGTGTCCAAATTTCAGCTTCCTAGCTTCCTTCCAGCTCTTACCGTTTGGGCTGTGCGTTGATTGCCAATCAGCCAGTCAATCAGGACAAACTGTTTTATATATATAGATGATATTTCTGTTCCGACACTCTCTAAAGAGTTCATTTCCCAAACAGCAAACTACTTTGGTACGATTCGAAAGCTAGGACATAAAGTACAAAGGTACAAAGGCTCAGTATTTGTGCTTACAATTATATGTTTATTTACTGTATGATATTTCTCTTCCGACACTCTCTAAAGAGTTCATTTCGCCATAAAGTACAACAAATACTATGTATGGTTATATGTGCATACATACACATGTATGTTACAAAGTAAACAGGACTTTTTAAAAAAACAATAGAACAAATGGTTTTTTCGGCAAAAACAATTTATTTTATTCAAAATAGTCTCCTTCTGCTTCAATACAGCTTTTTGCACGATCCAAAAGCATGTCGCACGAGTGTTTTAGCTCGTTGACCGGTATGGCCGCCAGTATGCTGGTGCAAGCCTTTTGAATGGCCTCTACGTTTGCATAACGCTTTCCTTTCATGGGCAAATGTATTTTTCCGAAAAGGTAGAGGTCACACGGAGCCATATCAGGTGAATACGGCGAATGGTTAATGGTTAAAATGTGATTTTTGGTCAAATAATCAATTCTGAGCAATTTTTGGTCGTCAGTCAATTTGTGTGGAACAAACCGTGCACACACCTGTCGTCCCAAATGTTCGGTCAAATTGCGATAAATCGATGTTTTGGAGATGTTCAATTCCATTTCCATAAATTTCAATGATGATTTCGGCTGATTTTTGATTAATTCACGCACAGTTTAGATGGAATTTTCGGTGATCACGAATTTTGATTGACCCACATGTTGATCGTCATTTATGTCCTCACGACCACTTTGAAAACGTTGAAACCACTCGTGCACTCTGCTACGGGATAGGCAATCATCGCCATAAACGTGTTCTATTAATTGAAACGTTTCGTTTTAAAAGTTTTACCAATTTTAAAACAAAATTTAATGTTGGCTCTTTGTTCGAAGCTCATTTTCGCACCGATAACACAAACATACTGACACTTAAAACGCAATAACTTTACTTCCAATCGATGAAATGTCATGAAATTCTCACTGGACAATCGATAAAAATAGTAGATTCTAACGCACCAGTCGACATATAGATAGCGCCACCAGGGGCGCTAGATTCAAAAAGTCCTGTTTACTTTCGAACGCACCTTGCATGTCATAATTATTTCTTCTACTCTTTAATGAAAGGTTACAAAAATACAAAGCAGTTTATTCTGTATTCTTTCCCAAAGTAAATACATAAACCAAGTTTAAAGTTAATCGGATTTCTAATTCTCTAAAACCACTTCTTGGTGCTCACCTACACTTTGTCAGCTTTTTGAGCCTGTCCGCGGGATATTTAATTGTGATTTAAAAATCGGGACGTCTGGAAACGTTGATATGTACATACATACTTGTATGTACATTTTATTTTTTGATGCAGGCGCTATCTATCCTCATATGCATGTACATACTTACATATACACATATAAGTGTATGTATTCAATTGTACAGTTCAACACTTATCCATATGTGTGTTTTGAATATGAATGTAGTGAGTGTAAAAGGCGTGTTTCTGCTTTTGTAAATCGCAAGAATGCATTCACGAAATAAGCTTAACGCTTAATGTCTCCCAGAATTCTACAGAATACATTTGTAGCGTTGTTAGTTGACGCAACCGTTTAACACAAGCGCTTGCAATCAGCTGAGATGCTAGAGATGGGCATGTGTCGGCTTTTTTCGGCCCGTCACAGCGCGACCACGTAATTGGCTGTATAAATACACGAATACGTATGCCATGTGAATGGATACACAAATTTTTCTTTGTAAATCGAATTATTAAATGTATATGTATATGGTAGTCCAATTTCCAAGGACCGATATATGTACATGATATTAGTTTTTCATAAAATATTAATTTATTTTGTGCAAATTAACATTGTTATTTTTTGGATATGCGCTGCAAATCCCTTGCTTTTTTCAACAATAAATTACATGTATGTACAAACAACAACGTTTTAAGATAGACGTGCAAAAAAACCGGAATAGTATTTCCTAACTTTAAATTATATTTTGGTTGAGTTATTTTTGTTTCTATCGCATTTTCACGTTCGTGCCTTTTCGTGCTTTATTGAATCAACACGAACACGCACGAAGTTGAAATATGAAGCACGCACTCGTGTACACGCAGTGCACCGATGTGCCACGAAAAACAAAAAGTACCGACTTTGCCCATCTCAGCTTGTGTATGTGTGTGTGTTTATGTGATGTTGCTGCATATGGCAAGTAAAAAACATATTTCTATATTTCGAAAATCGTTGAATGGCAATTTGTAGATATAGTTTTGTTGATTACGGATACCAAATTTGAAATCGATCGGACAACATTTATAACACAAACTTTTCATTTGAAAAAAAGTGAAGAAATATTAAAACCCCAATAATTCAAATTTTAAAAAAGACCGAGTATGCAGTTTTTTTGTATTCTTTTATAGATTTGATTTCATCGGTGAAACACTGAAGATTTTTCAAAGAAACTTTGGAGCTCGTTTTCCACACTTTGGAGCTCGAATTTACCTAAATCCCTTCTTAGTGCGATCCTACTTCAGCCCAAATTTCAGCTTTCTAGCTTTTACCGATTGGGTTGTGGGCTGTTGACGCGGTTTCCTTTTGTGCCCCAAGAAAGCCCCAATAATTTTGTATCCAAGAACAAATTTAATACACGTTTTATGTTCATCGGTTGAAAAAACCAAGTACACAGTTTTACTTTTTGTAAGAGTATACAAACTAAGTTTGAAATAGATCAGGTGAAAATTGTAGATTTTAGAACTCGAATTTACCAGCCAGCCTACGCTATGAAAGATTACTTGATTCTAAATTGCAGCTTCCTAGCTTTTACCGTTTGGGCTGTGCGTTGATCACCAAACAATCAGTCAGGACAAACTGTTTTATATATATAGTATATATGTATGCAGTACAGGAATAAATCAAAGCAGCAACAACAGCTGAAGGCAGAGCTTGGGCAATGATTTCATTCATGGCTATAACTTTCTTGAGGATTGGATTTTTTCCTCACGATATGGATTGACACTGGTCTTGGTTTCTTTCTTATATACATACACAAGAGAGAACGCTACAGTCGAGCAAGCCCGACAGTGTAATACCCTGTACCCAGGTAAACTTCCGTCACTGAGTTATATGCGCCCATAGCAGCAGCAAAAAGAGGAAGAAGAAGAGCGAACTTGTTGCTGCAGTTTGGGGGGGTTGTACTGGTGAGAATTCGTTTTGCTAATAACTTTTCTTAGAATTGACCGAATTTAATAAATTTTAAACAACAGTAGATAATTGTATAGAAATTATGTGTGCAAAGTTTGGTTTAGGTAGCTTTTGAAATGTGGACGCTATTGACGAAATTCTGTAGCGGGGGAAGGGGGGGAAAATTTAAAAAAAAAAAAAACTCGTCCTTACTCGGACCTAGGAGAATCTGGATGCCAACTTTGGTTATTCTAGCTTTTATAGTTTCTGAGATCCTTGCGTTCATCCAGACGGACAGACGGACGGACATGTCTAGATCGATTTCTCTCGTCATGCTGATCAAGAATATATATACTTTATGGGGTCGGAGATGCTTCCTCCTGTATGTTACATACTTTGCACAAACCTAATATACCCTTTTTACCCTACGGGTACAGGGTATAAAAAACGGCATTGAGTTCAAGTCAGTCGCTTAAATGTTTTATTTTGCAGCACAAAATTCACCCAGAGCACAACAACAGCTGCGGGCAGCGTTTGAGCAGAGAGAGCCCATATATGGCTATAACTTCCTTTCCGGCCTATCTTGATAAAATTTGGCAAACGGACTCATAATCACTAAATAAAAGTACTTGCAAAATTGGAGTCAAAAATTCTGAAAATTACGGTAGTTATCGAAAACAAGTAGAGAAGCTTAAGTCGGGTGTCCCGACTTTGAAATACTCTGTGTCTATTTGTTTCATTGGTTTGAATGGTTTGCGGGAGGTGAAAAATGTAACAGGCAGATGAAGGCGTGGCAGACCCCACAAAGTATATATATTCTTGATCAGCATGACAAGACAAGTCGATCTAGCCCTGTCTGTCTGTCCGTCCGTATGAACACCTGGATCTCAGAGACTATAATAGCTAGACACACCAAATTTTGCACAAAGACGCCTTATGTGAATATGGAATTTCCATCTCTCCCCCTCTTGACCGCAATTAGTAATTTTTAATAACACCCGTAATTCCTGGAATTTCGAACTTAAATTAAGCAAATACAGTCTCGTTAATTCAAACCTCTCTATAATTCAAAGTTATCACGAGTTCCCTACAAAATCTCTTTATATTTCGAACTAAATCAATAACTTTTGTGCACTTGGTAATTCGAACGAAAAAATCATTGCTATATAACAAAACGAAACGTTAATTCGAACTCATCGGCGTCCAACACTTGACAATTCAAAGTTGCATAGGGAAAGTGCCGGAAAGATTGTGTGTAAGTACATTTTGCGACAAGTTCGAACTTGTAAACTTGTTCAAACTTCATACCGCCAAGCAGACCCAAAAATCGACTTCTACGCATCTAACGGTCACCGCTCAAAATCGACCCGGTAAATGTACACTAGCCTTTGTTTTTATAGCCTGTACCCAAAGGGTAAAAGGCTATACTAGTTTTGTGCGAATGTATGTAAGACACAGAAGGAGGCGTGGCAGACCCCACAAAGTATATTATTGATCAGGGTGACAAGTCGAGTCGATATAGCCATGTCCGTTTGTCTGTATGAGCGCAAGAATCTCAGAAGGTACAAGAGCTAGAATGACCAAACTTGGTATCAAGATTGTTTTTTTTATTTCGATACACCCCCCCCCCCCCCCCACTCCCCCGCAATTCGTGTTTTTTTATAACTTCCGTAATTCTTGGAATTTTGAAATCAATTTTGGTAGTTACATCCAGTTAGCCATAAATAAAATCGCTGCCCATGGAGCTCTGCCCGCAGCTGTAGTTGTTGTTGCTCCTTTGGTTCAACTTTGTGCTGCATATGTACATACACGCATATAAGCACGCATAGACACGACGTATGGTGTTGAAACTGTACATAAACATGTCTCCTATGCATGTATTAAATAAAATCCCTTTATTAATTTAAATAATTCACTTTTTTATAATAATTAATTTTTTTTTTTGTGGAGAGTACAGGATGTTTTACTGTCGGGCTTGCTCGACTGTAGCCTTCTCTCTTGTTTTTCTTAATCTTCTTCACTAGTTCTTTCCTAAGATCTCATAAATTATATTTAAAGTGATCTATATGATTATGGAGTCCGTGCACTTTTATGCTCATATTACAGTACCGGAACACGTAATACAATTCATTTTGAAAAAATGTAGAAAATTGGCATCGTGACGAACAAACTATATAATTGTGTCCAAAAAAATTGAATATTGAAAATATAATTCTTAAATATATAACCGTTGAAGCGAAAAGACAACTTTTAATTATTTTAACCTACATTAACATAATAAAGACTTACCTCCGCAACCTCCGCACACTTTAATTGGAGTACTCGGATGAACTAATTGTTGATTAATGAAGTCGTTTGAAGATTCATCCATGAACGACAAGTGAGATGCAGATATGTTTGAGTTACTATCAGCAAGTTCTTTAGTAGAAATATTATTTCTATAACCAATAATGACTGGAGTAAAGTTTTCCGGACTAGGAGAATCTTGCTGGTGAGCCGCTAGGATATCCGAATACGAGTGAAATGATGCATTCATTTCAACAGACATTGATTTTCAATAGGTTGTTTCAGAAGCCTGAAATAAAAAATTATTTATTGTAGGCTTTGAAATACTCTGGGCATATGTGTAGAATAATTATAGGTGTATGTGTGTGCCTGTGTATGTCTCGTGTGCCTGTGCAAAAAAAATAAAACAAACTTGCACAGCGTAGGTGTCTCTACCTCTTATAGTCTCTGAGATCTAGGTGTTCATACGGACAGTCAAGGCTAGATCGACTCGTCTTGTCACGCTGATCAAGAATATATACAAGTAAACAGGACTTCTTGAATCTAGCGCCCCCTGGTGGCTCTATCTATATGTCGACTGGTGCGTTAGAATCTGTAACCTTTATCGATTGTCCAGTGAGAATTTCATGACATTTCATCAATTGGAAGTGAAGTTATTGCGTTTAAAGTGCCAGTATGTTTGTGTTATCGGTGCGAAAATGAGCTTCGAACAAAGAGCGAACATTAAATTTTGTTTTAAAATAGGTAAAACTTTTACCGAAACGTTTCAATTGATGGAACACGTTTACGGCGATGATTGCCTATCCCGTAGCAGAGTGCACGAGTGGTTTCAACGTTTTCAAAGTGGTCATGAGGACATAAATGACGATCAACATGTGGGCCCATCAAAATTCGTGATCACCGAACATACCATCGAAACTGTGCGTGAATTCATCAAAAATTAGCCGAAATCATCAATGAAATTGATGGAAATGGAATTGAACATCTCCAAAACATCGATTTATCGCAATTTGACCGAACATTTGGGACGAAAGGTGTGCGCACGGTTTGTTCCGCACAAATTGACTGACGACCAAAAATTGCTCAGACGATCGACGCTTGTGACCGAATATTTAACCAAAAATCACATTTTAACCATATTAACCGTATTCACCTGATACGGCACCGTGCGACTTCTACCTTTTCGGAAAATTGCATTTGCCCATGAAAGGAAAGCGTTATGCAAACGTAGAGGCCATTCAAAAGGCTTGCACCCGCATACTGGCGGCCATACCGGTCAACGAGCTAAAACACTCGTTCGACATGCTTTTGGATCGTGCAAAAAGCTGTATTGAAGCAGAAGGAGACTATTTTGAATAAAATAAATTGTTTTTTGCCGAAAAAACCATTTGTTCTGTTGTTTTTTTAAAAAGTCCTGTTTAATTTGGAACTCACCTTGTAAAGTATTAAAATAATCATAACGATAAAATTAACACAAGAATTAAACAAATTGTTGCAAAAATGGAAAACTCACATATACTTTTTTCCTAAGAACTATTTTTTATTTAATTTAAAAAACTTAAAGTTTACACCATTTGAAAATGTTGTGTTATATTTTTCGTATCTAATCATAAGTACTACAAATTAGAACAAGAAAGGAATGCTAAAGTCGAGCAGGCTCAACTCTTAAAAACCCTGTACCTCCCCACAAAAAAAGAAATGAAATGAATTTAATTAACAAAATTAAATATAAAATATTCCATACATGCATATATACATTTACATCAGAATCGTGTCTATGCGTGTTTGTGTACGTGTACATATGTATATATGGCTATAATTTTCTTTTTAATCACCCTATCATCGGATATATAATCACTAACTTAATGTGACTACCAAATTTTAGTTCAAAATTTCAAGAATTAGGGGGGGGGGGGGGGTGGGTTTGGTTATGATTCCTGTTATACTTTCTGAGATCCTTGCGTTCATACAGACTCGGCTAGTCAACAATATATACTAGGTGGGGTGAAAAGTAACTTCCTTGGGAATGAAAAAAAATTAAAAAAAAATTTTTTTTTTTAGTTTATTCAATATAGTCTCTTTTTAGGGCTATACACTTAATCCAGCGATTTTCCACATTTTTTATCCCATCGGAAATGTAGTTTTCCCAAAGGTCTGCAAAATAACCCTCTGTAGCGTCAATGATCTCTTCGCGCGAGCTGAATTTTTTATGTATCAGCCATCTTTTGACATTTGGGAATAGATAGTAATCAGAGGGAGCCAAATCGGGTGAATAAGGTGCATGAGGAACCACTTGGAGTCCTAAATCGGTTATTTTTGCCATGGTTGCTATGCTTTTGTGTGCCGGTGCATTGTACTGCAAAAATAAAATTTGTTTACGCATCATGTGAGGCCGTTTCGCAGCAATTTCGGCCTTTAATCGCTCCAATAATGAGCAGTAATACTCGCTGTTTATTGATTTCCCTTTTTCGAGATAGTCCACGAAAATTATGCCACGACAATCCCAAAAAACTGACGCCATGATCTTTCCGACCCATTGAGCCTCCTTCGGCCGCTTCGGAGCACTCGTGCCGGCTTCAGTCCATTGCCGGGCACTCATTCTGCTTTCTGGTGTATAAAGGTTTCATCAACTGTCACCAATCGACGTCAAAAGTCCACCCGATTCCGCTCCAGCATCACCAAACACTCTTTCGAAGTGTGCTCATGTTCATACTTTTGGTCTGAAGTCAGCTTGCGCGGCACCCAACGGCAGGATAGCTTTTTCATATGCAGAACCTCTCACAAAATATGGCGGGTTCGCTCAGTGCCGGTTTCCGGTCAGCCAACACCATTTCATGTATTTTTTGGACATTTTCCTGAGTAACCGCATCGGAGGGCCTGCCACTAGGCACTTCATCAGTAGTGCAGTTTCGGCCACCACGAAACTCTCGAAACCAATATTTTACAGTATAGTCTGAAGGAGCATAAGCCCCATAATATTTGTCCATCTTTTCTTTCGTTTCCTTTGCTGTTTTCTGTCTCAAAAAATAATGCTGTATCAGAGAACGAAAATCGTTTTTTTCCATGGTCGCCACTTTGCCAAAAGCATCAAAAATTATCAGCTGTAAAAAAAAACTAAGGGCTCCATCGAGCTGAATTTTACCAGAGATACCTAAATATGAATGGACTATAAGGCCCCATAATCATTTTATCGATAGTAGCGCATTTTGGTGGTCAAGGAGGTTACTTTTCACCCCACCTAGTATACTTTGTGGGGTCTGCCACGCCTCTTTCTGTGTGTTCCATGCACACTCGCACAAAACTAAAATACCCTTTTACCCTTTGGGTACAGGGTATAAATATAGTTTCATTTGTTCGTTTGCTTGTAATACTTTTATTTAAAAACAAGTAAAAAAGCTAAAGTCGGATGTCCCGACTTTAAAATACTCTGTACATATGATTAGAATAATTATAAAATTAAAAAATTAAAAAAAAAAATTTATTGATTTTACCTCTCTCGGTATTCGAACTCACGTAAAGTGTGTGTGCACATTTAGAAAGCAATTGCCTCTATGTGAGTGTATGTATGTCTATGCGCGTCTATTCGTGTCTGTGTAAGCATGTTTGCAGTCAACCAAAGCATCAGCATCAACATCTGCGGGCAGCAAATATATTTATGACTATAACTTCTTGTTAAGGGGAATTAAAAAAAACACATTTTCTGCGTATTCACATAAGGCATTTTGGGGTTTAAATTTGAAGACGAGATATAGGCGATTATACGAATGGAAAATCGGAAAACCCCCAAAGGGGGAATCAAAAAATAAAACAAACCCGTATAGCGTACACACATTAGGCATCTTTGTGCAAAATTTTGTGTCTCTAGTTCTTATAGTCTCTGAATCCAGGTGTTCATACGGACGGACAGATAGACAGGGCTAGATCTACTTGTCTTGTCATGTTGATCAAGAATATATATACTTTGTGGGCTCTGCCACGCCTCCTTCTGCCTGTTACATTTTTCAGCTCCCGCAAACCTAATATACTCTTGTACATTTTAGAGTATAAACATCTATGCATATATACTTCTTTCCATGAGGTATGTACTTGAAGAGGTTAATACATCTCAAAATAGGTCGGGTGAAAAGGGTGATTAAGAAGACAATTTTGACATAGACGATAATGGATTAGAATGTGCAGAAGTTGTAGAAAATTAAGTGTATCCACGCGTTATAGATATAAATTGTTTTAAACAATTCAGGCACATAATTTTGAACGTCCTTTTTTAAAAATAAAGACCATTCATCCATCGGGTGCACCGCCTTGATTGTGCGCGCATGTGCGCGGTATAGAGTTCAGCCCAAGCAGCAATTAAAACAACAGCTGTGGGCAGAAATAACATTAAACGCTTGAACTTCCTTTCCGCGTCTTCTTCTGCCTGTTGTTATGCTGACAGCTGGCGTTTCATCTTTGTGTTCTTCTGCCTGCACTTTTATCACTTTCATGCAAACTTTTTATATTCAGCTTTCTCTTACTTTTCAACGATCGAAAATAAATAAATGCTTGCTTGTTATCCTGTTATTGGTGTACATCAGAGAACTGCAACAAGTATGTTCGACCACCCTTGCTGAAAATTCAATCAAATCAGATCTTTGCTTGGCTGCAAACGAGCTCGAACGAGTTGAGTACTCTCAGCATTTTTCTTATGATCGAACTTGCATGAGTAATCTTTCTATTTTTACGAACAAGCACCGGTCTTGATTGGTTTGCTTTCAAACACTTCAGGATTGGTCACTTCGTTTAAGATGACTGATCGAAGCAAACCAGACTTTGCAGAATGAGCGTTTGATCGAACGAGTATAGTGCCGTTATTTGTCGAGTATTGTTTGGGTATTGCGCGAGCTATACTCGGGTAATACTCGAGTATTCCGCGGGTTTTACCCGAGTATGACAGTATGAAATATGCATGTATGTACATGACGAACAAAATTATTGGCACAGTTGACATGTCTGACTTTCGCACAGTGTTTCTCCGTGAAATATGGTGATATTTAAATAAAACAAATTTTATTTTTATACATTGATCAATTTCCTACTAAAATTACTTTATTTCATTCATTTATATTTTTCCATTAATTTAAGAAAATTAAAAATATAAAAAAACAGCCGTTTTCGCCTGAACAAAATTATTGGCACACCTAACCAGAAATACTTAAAATTAACATAAATAACCGTTTTTAAACATAAATTAATATTTTGTGGCTAAGCCCTTATGTTTAATGACTGCTTCCAAGCGTCTGGGCATCGAAGAAACCAAACTTTGAGTGGTTTCTGATCCAATATTGCGCCACTCCTCCACCAGTGCCACCATCAGCTCGCCCTTTGTAGATATAGCGCGATTTTTTACACGTCTATCTAATTCTTCCCGCAAATGTTCGATGGGGTTTAGATCTGGAGATTGGGGCGGATGCGGCAAAGTATGTTTTACATGATGTGCAAGCCACATGCGCACATCATAAGCCGTATGCTTTGGGTCATTGTCGTGTTGAAACGTGAATGTGGCTGGTATGTTCAACTTTTCGGCAATTTTTTAAAGATTTCTCTTAAGGATATCTAAATAATACTTTTTGTCCATAGTTCCTTCTATAAATTCAAGTTCGCCAACACCACCAGCGGACATGCAGCCCCACACAATGACGCCTCCACCACCTTGCTTTACAGACAAAGCGATGTTTTTTTTTTCCAGTTCCGTATTAGGCTTTCTCCAAACAGTTTGGCGGCCATCAGATTGAAAAATGTTGAATTTACTTTCATCGGAAAAGATGACATTGTTCCAAAAGTCCATCGGCTTACTCAAATATTCGTTTGCATAGGCTAAGCGCTTTTTCTGGTTGACTTTTGAAATAAGTGGTTTTCTTCTAGCAACGCGGCACTTGTATTTAGCTTTGTGCAGTGTCCTCCGAACCGTAATCGGGTGAATATCTTTTCCAAATTCATTTTTAACCTGAGCTGCAATCTGTGTTGAAGAGATTTTTGGGTTCACCTTCACCTTCCTGATGATCTCGGTGCGTTCCCGGTCGGTCACAGCCTTGGGTCGACCAGTGTGCTTAGCACTCTCCAATGTTAAGGCTCCTTTAAAACGCTGGACAATGCTCCGAATGGTAAACCGGCTTCTATCCATAATTTCTCCAATCTCAGCATATGATTTGCCTTGATTATGCAAATACAAAATTATTTTCCGCTGAGATTTAGTGGTTTCCTTTTGTTTGCCGCTCATTTTGTTAAAATCTTAGAGATTTTGCTTATAAAAAAAGGCACTGCGTGGTTTTTAACTCAAACATCTACAACTATGTCATTCCAAATATAAACATAACGGGGTTTTAAAAAAAAAGGTGCCATATTGTTGAAATTTTGAAAATATAGTTCACTATTACCCAAGTGTGCCAATAATTTTGTTCAGGCGAAAACGGCTTTTTTTTTATATTTTTAATTTTCTTAAATTAATGGAAAAATGTAAATGAATGAAATAAAGTAATTTTAGTAGGAAATTGATCAATGTATATGAAAAAAATTTTTTTTATTTAAATATCACCATATTTCATGGAGAAACACTGTGCGAAAGTCAGACATGTCAACTGTGCCAATAATTTTGTTCGTCACTGTACATATTTATGTATTTGTGCGTGCATGTGTTGTTTGCAATTATGCGCAAACATGTGTATATGTATGTACAAGGTATTTTAAATAAAGAGGTACAGAATGAAAAGAAAACATATGTATACATATATTTATTTTTATATTATGATATTTAGCATGATTTTATTTTTTAAACAAGTAAAAAAGCTAAAGTCGGGTGTCCCGACTTTGAAATACTCTGTACATATGTTTACAATAATTATAGAAAATAAAAAAAAATTTGATATATTTTACCTCTTTTGCTATTCGAACTCACGTAAAGGGTGTATAATTGCACATTTACATAGCAATTGCGTCTGTGTGAGTGTATGTATGCCTATGCGCATCTATTCGTGTCTGTGTAAACATATGTGCAGTCAACCAAAGCACCAGCATAAACAACAGCCGCGGGCAGCGCTTGAGCAGCGCTGCAGCAGCAAATATATGTACGGCTATAACTTCTTGTTAAATCGGTCTATCATAATGAAACTTGGCATACGGACACATAATTACTAATTGGGGGTATTTGCAAAATTTTAGTTCGGAATTCCAAGAATTACGGGAGTTAGAGAAAATCGCATTTGCGGGGGAGAGGGGGGAGGGAGGTAAATCAAAAAAATAAAACAAACTCGTGTAGCGTACACACATAAGGCATCTTTGTGCAAAATTTGGTGTCTCTAGCTCTTATAGTCTCTGAGATCTAGGTGATCATACGGACGGACGGACAGACAGACAGACAGGGCTAGATCGACTCGTCTCGTCATGCTGATCAAGAATATATATACTTTGTGGGGTCTGCCACGCCTCCTTCTGCCTGTTACATTTTTCAGCTCGCGCAAACCTAATATACTCTTGTACATTTCATGTACAGAGTATAATTAGGATATACTCTTATAATTAATCTCCTTTTTGCATATAGTCTATCTTAAAACGTTGGTGATTGGTGATCAATGCACAGCCCAAACGGTAAAAGCTAGGAAGCAGAAATTTGGACTCATGTATCCTTTCATAAGAAACGCTTGGCAGACCCCCAAAGTATATATATTATTTATCAGCATGACAAGACGAGTCGATCTATGTCTGTCTGTCCGTATGAACACCTGGATCTCAGAGACTATAAGACCTAGGAACACCAAATTTTAGTCCCCGATGTCTTATGTGAAGACGCAGAAAATGTGTATTTTGGAATTTACCTCCCTGAAACACGGTCAAAAACAGAGACAATGGCAATTTCAATTTTTCGGTATATGTAACTATCAATAGTTGAATTCCACCAAAATTTTTATTGAGATCAATTAGAACAAACATATACACTGCCGCTCAACTGAACAACTAACATAGCACAAAACAGTAACGGAATTTTTCTAACGGTAGTTGAGGAATTTTTCTTTCATTTTATATATGCTAAAAACGGTGCATATTTTTGGCTCATCAGAATAGGTTCACAACTTCAGTGTTACTTTGTGATCGACAGCGTTAAGTAAATGGTGGCAACTTTTTTTTTTAAATATTATTAGAAGTATTACTAATGATTTTTGTGGAATGGGTCGCGGAAAATAATTGAATGACTTTGAAAAGGCTCCAATAAAAGGTTATCTCAATTCCGGCGGAAATCAGCGCGAAATTGCACTGAAAATCGGAAGAAGTCAAAATGTTCTTTGCGCACGGACGGACTGGATGGCTATAACTTCTACTATCACGACTTACGAAAGGAAGAATGTGTTTTGAAATCACAGTTGTGTAGGCGGCGGAATAGTGTGGGGTGCGATTTCGTTCTATAAGACGTGTGAGCTTAAGTTTTTGAAAACAAAAACAAGAAAGGAATGCTAAAGTCGAGCAGGCTCAACTCTTAAATACCCTGTACCACCCCACAGAAAAGTAATTAAATTAATTAATTAATTTAATTTAATTAATTAACCAAATTAATTTAATTAATTAACTAAATTAAATATAAAATATTCCATACATGCATACATACATTTACATCAGAATCGTGCCTTATGCGTGTTTGTGTACTTGTACATATGTATGTATGTGTGCATTGGGCCTGGTTATATGGCTATAACTTTCTTTCCGATCATTCTATCATAGTGAAACTTGGTATACGGATATATAATCACTAATATCATAATGTGACTACCAAATTTTAGTTCAAAATTCCAAGAATTACGGAAGTTATAGAAAATCGTTAATAGGGGGGAGTGGAGGGGTGGATCAGAAAAAATGAACAAACTCGTCCATTCTCGGGCTTAGGAGAATCTGTATACCAATTTTGGTTATTCTAGCTCTTATACTTTCGGAGATCCTTGCGTTCATACAGACAGACAGACAGACGGACATGGCTATATCGACTCGGCTTGTCATGCTGATCAAGAATATATATACTTTGTGGGGTCTACCAAGCCTCCTTCTGTGTGTTCTATGTGCACTCGCACAAAACTAATATACCCTTGTACCCTTTGGGTACAGGGTATAATGAATGAAAATGTGTACAAATCTGTGATCCAAAAGGCATTTCCACATTTTTCTAATATTTTTGGACAGATTCCATTCCAACAAGACAACGCTCCCATTCATACGGCAAGAGTGGTAAAACAGTGGATTAAGGACCAAAATGTTGAGTTTCTCGAGTGGCCGCCATATTCACCTGACCTAAACATTATCGAAAACGTTTGGGGATTGTTGTCTCGAAAAGTATACGAGGGCGGGAGACAATTTAACGACACAGAGCCTGATTGACGCCATAAAAAAATGCTGGGCTACTATATCGATTACAGTCCTAGAAACTTATTATAAGTCATTAAGAGATCGAATCTTTGAAGTTATTGCAACCAAAGGTGCAATTACTCGTAATTAGTATATTTTTATGATTTAATTAAGAAAGCCATGAAAAAAGCTCAACTCTTAAATACCCTGTACCTCCCACCAAAAAGGAAAAAATGAAAAAACAATTTTTTTTTTAAATAATGAAAGAAAATTATTTTAATTAAATTAAAGACATGTTCATGTATGGTTATATGCGTGTATGTGTGCAGCACAAAGTTGAACCAAAGCAGCAACAACAACAACAGCTGCGGGCAGCGGTGCGGGCAGAGCTGCAGGCAGCGCATGGGCAGCGATTTTATTTATCGCCTTTTACCCTTTGGGTACAGGCTATAAAAAATTGAAAACAATTTCCCCCAAACTTTGCTGTTTTATTAACAACAAACTATTTTATTTGAAGAAAATCGACGATTTGGTTGAAAAGATATAACTATTTGAAACAAAAGTTCGATTATCAATTCGATTTTATTTTCAAAATTATTCTATGCAATTGGCTCTAGTTATGCTGAGTACTACAAATTTGAAGACAGTCGAAAAAAAAACAAGAGAGAACGCTACAGTCGAGCAAGCCCGACAGTGTAATACCCTGTACCCAGGTAAACTTCCGTTATATGCGGCCAAATCATCAGCAAAAAGAGGAAGGAGAAGAGCGAACTTGTTGCTGCAGTTTGGGGGGGTTGTACTGGCGAGAATTTGTTTCGCTAATAACTTTTCTTAGAATTGACCGAATTAAACAAAATTAAATTAAACAAGTAAAAAAGCTAAAGTCGGGTGTCCCAACTTTGAAATACTCTGTACATACGTTTACAATAATTATAGAAAATAAAAAAAAAATTGTATCGATTTTACCTCTCTCGGTATTCGAACTCACGTAAAGGGTGTATAATTGCACATTTACATAGCAATTGCGTCTGTGTGAGTGTATGTATGCCTATGCGCATCAATTCGTGTCTGTGTAAGCATTTTCGCAGTCAACCAAACAGCAACATCAACAACAGCCGCGGGCAGCGCTTGAGCAGCGCTGCAGCAGCAAATATATTTATGGCTATAACTTCTTGGTAAATCGGTCTGTCATAGTGAAACTTGGCATACGGACACATAATTACTAACTGGGGGTATTTGCAAAATTTTAGTTCGAAATTCTAAGAATTACGGGAGTTAGAGAAATCGCATTTGCGGGGGAGAGGGGGAGGGAGGGAAATTCCAAAATATACATTTTCTGCGTATTCACACAAGGCATCTTGGACTTAAATTTGGTGTTCCAAAGTCTTATAGTCTCCGAGATATAGGCGATTATACGAATGGAAAATCGGGAAAACCCCCATAGGGGGGAAGTGGGGGGAATCAAAAAAATAAAACAAACTCGTATAGAATACACACATAACGCATCTTTGTGCAAAATTTGGTGTCTCTATCTCTTATAGTCTCTGAGATCCAGGTGTTCATACGGACGGACAGACAGACAGGGCTAGATCGACTCGTCTTGTCATGCTGATCAATAATATATATACTTTGTGGGGTCTGCCACGCCTCCTTCTGCATGTTACATTTTTCAGCTCCCGCAAACCTAATACACTGTTGTACATTTCATGTACAGAGTATAACAACAGTAGATAATTATATATAAATTATGTGTGCTAAGTTTGGTTTAGGTAGCATTTGAAATGTGGACGCTATTGACTCTAGCGGGGGAAGGGGGGAAAAATTAAAAAAAAATAAAATAAACTCATCCTTTCTCGGACCTAGGAGAATCTGGATGCCAACTTTGATTATTCTAGCTTTTATAGTTTCTGAGATCCTTGCGTTCATCCAGACGGACATGTCTAGATCGATTTCTCTCGTCATGCTGATTCAGAATATATATACTTTATGGGGTCGGAGATGCTTCCTTCTGCATGTTACATACTTTGCACAAACCTAATATACCTTTTATACCCTACGGGTACAGGATATAAAAAATAATATAACGTATGAAAAAAAAAAAAAACGAAAACAAAAGTTATTAACGAAAACTGTAATGCCAAATGTACTAAACAAAGAAAAATTACTATTCAAAAAGTTAAATCGTTTTTAATTAATTAATATTTCTTGCCCTGTCAGTGCAAAACGAATGTACATACTATACATGTAAACACACACTTTGGCTAAGTCAATAGTTTGCACGCAACTACACGAATAGCTGCTTGTATGTGTGGGTGTATGTATGTTGCCCCAATTGTTTGATATGCATTTTATGTTGTTTGTTCTGCCTGCATTTGTAAAGCGAAACCCGTATTTTTATATGACTACTTTTGTCCAAATTTCAGCGTCCAAACTCTTACCATTTGGGCTGTGCGTTGATTGCACAAAGCTTTTCGAGTCCCGATTTTTCCACGGGAAAATCCCTATAATTCTGGCCCTAGGAAAAATAGCGAAAAACAAAGTATACAGTTTTTCTTGTATTCGTTATGAGAATATACAAAGTTAATTGGATGAAAATACAAACGTTGGAGCCCGTTTTCCCCCTTTGGAGCTCGAATTTTCCAAAACCGCTGGTTAGTGCTCACTTTCACTGTGAAAGGAAACTTGTGCCCAAATTTAAGCTTTAATACGATCGCGCCTCCGAAAAGATTCAGTTTACAGCTTACCAATAAGTAAACTTCATAAAAATGGATGACGGAGATGCACTGATTACCGTCAAAGAAAGTTGACAGCAAAACTCAAAGGTCCTTGCAGGCAAGGCAAGGCAATCCTTGCCGTATACCACAAATACGCTCGGTAATGTTCGCCGGGTACTCAGAATCAGATACACACCCAATTATCGACTTAGTTAATGCAGAACTCAAGTAACTAGATATGGGATAATAATTATGGAAATTTGCAGACGGATACATCACTAACTGGAGGTATTTGTAAAAATTTGATAACAAAAAAATACCAAGAATTACAAGGGTTATGGAAAATTTAGGTCGAGTAATTATGTAGGCCATTCCTTCAAAGTGCGAAGTGTGTTTAGAGTTATTTTGCATAAGCATTATACTGTTAAGTATATTAACGTAACCATTAACGCAAATTTAGCCTTTGATCAAAAATAAAATAAAGTAAGGAATAACGCTAGAGTCGAGCAGGCCCGACAGTGAAATACCCGGAAACCACTCCCACAGATAAAAAAAATTTAATTTAATTTCAAGTAGAGAAGCTAAAGTCGGGTGCCCCGACTTGGAAATACTTTTGATCGACTTTACCTCTCTAATAGCACATTTACAAAGCAATTGCATAAATTTGCAAAATTTGATTTTCCAACAATTACGGGAGTTACGATTGGCGGGGGAGAGGGAGGAGGGAGGGAAATTCCAAAATATATGTGGTAAATTAAATCTAATCTAATATTCTAAGCCTGAATCAAAGTCATAACTCACTTATTTAAATTTCTAAATTACAAATCCAACAAGTAACAAGAGAGAACGCTACAGTCGAGCAAGCCCGACAGTGTAATACCCTGTACCCAGGTAAACTTCCGTCACTGAGTTATATGCGCCCATAGCAGCAGCAAAAAGAGGAAGAAGAAGAGCGAACTTGTTGCTGCAGTTTGGGGGGGTTGTACTGGCGAGAATTTGTTTCGCTAATAACTTTATTTAGAATTGACCGAATTGAATAAAATTTTAAGCAACAGTAGACAATTATATATAAATTCTGTGCAAAGTTTGGTTTAGGTAGCATTTGAAATGTAGACGCTATTGACGAAATTCTGTAGCGGGGGGAGGGGGGGAAAATCCAAAAAAATAAAATAAACTCGTCCTTACTCGGACTTAGGAGAATCTGGATGCCAACTTTGGTTATTCTAGCTTTTATAGTTTCTGAGATCCTCGCGTTCATCCAGACGGACGGACGGACGGACATGTCTAGATCGATTTCTCTCGTCATGCTGATCAAGAATATATATACTTTATGGGGTCGGAGATGTTTCCTTCTGTATGTTACATACTTTGCACTAACCTAATATACCCTTTTTACCCTACGGGTACAGGGTATAAAAAAGCTAAAGTCGGGTGTCGACTTTCCCAAATTTTAGTTCGAAATTCCAAGAATTACGGGAGTTACGATTTGCGGGGTAGAGGGGGGAGGGAAAATATACATTTTCTGCGTATTCACATAAGGCATCTGGGAAGAAAATTTGGTGTTCCTAGGTCTTATAGTCTCCGAGATATAGGCGATTATACGAATGGAAAATCGGGAAAACCCCCATAGGGGGAAGTGGGGGGGGGGGGGAAACAAAAAAATAAAACAAACTCGTATAGAATACACACATAAGGCATCTTTGTGCAAAATTTGGTGTCTCTATCTCTTATAGTCTCTGAGATCCAGGTGTTCATACGGACGGACAGTCGGACAGATAGACAGGGCTAGATCGACTCGTCTCGTCATGCTGATCAAGAATATATATACTTTGTAGGGACTGCCACGCCTCCTTCTGCCTGTTACATTTTTCAGCTCCCGCAAACCTAATATACTCTTGTACATTTTATGTATGTATAGAAACTGATATGATCAGCTCAATTATTTCGTTGTGTAAAGAGAGGCATTAAAATGTTCGATAGAAATAACGGATTTTTCGTTCACATTAATGTTTTAAGCAAGAGAATTAGTTGAAAGCAAAATATTATATTAGGAAATAAATCGGCGCTTTTCCAAAATGTTCGTTTTTCTGTAGTAGGCTGAGTACCTATCGGTACCTCGTATATCCAAGCTACAAGCATGTGTGGAGCAAAAATGCACGCCAGGCAAAATTTATACCCTGTACCCAAAGGGTGAAAGGGTATACATACTAGTTTTGTGCGAATGTATGTAACACATAGGAGGTGTGGCAGACCCAACAAAGTTTTTATATTATTGGTCAGTAAGACAAGACGAGTCGATATAGCCATGTCCGTCTGTCTGTCCGTCCGTCCATCCAGTTAGTGTGTCCGTATGTTAAGTTTCATCATGATTGGTAAATTCTGAAGAAAGTTATAGCCTTAAATGAAATCGCTGCCCAAGCTCTACCTGCAACTTTGTGCTGCATTCTATACATATACGCATATAAACACGCAGAGACACGATTCTGATGTAAATTAATTCTATTGACATTGCATATAAACACCTATGTATGTAAGTATGTGTTGAATATTTTCTATATAATTTAATTAATTAATGAAATTTTTTAAATTACTTTTTTTATTTCCTTTTTTTGTGGACAGTATAGTATATTTTACTGTCGGGCTTGCTCGTTCTATCTTGTTTTATACTCTGTACATGAAGGTATAGCTATATATGTATATATATATATGTATATATCATCAAGCTGTGCCCGCAGATGTTATTGTTGTTAGTAAAGCAGTCCAAGACATGAAATTCTAAATCCGCATTTAATTAGATTTTGCAGACCACTATAAAAGTTTAGTTCGCTAAAGAAACCACTGAGCATATTTTCAAAGAGAATCTAGGCATGCAAATGCAAAATTTGGTACCCTTACTTATTGTAACTTTATAAGCTATGATCTCCATATCATTTTGATCGACGGGAAGGTGTTAAAATACACGAACCTTGTCCAAAGCTATAACAATTTATGAAAATTACTCTCATGAATTCAGAAATCTTTAAGCCTATGCCTGGATCTCTTCAGTGTATTGAGTCCTCTTCACGCATAGATTCGATTCTTTGAATTTGTGCTTAATACGAGTATATCTTTTAAAATTGAATTAAGAAAGTGGTATATACGAGATTCTAACGATAAAAATAAGCACGAGATTTAAAGTAAATTTTAGTCAGAACTTGGCCTGCACGTCCATTATATATTTGATTATAGTAAATTCGGCTAATTTAAGAGTCTCTTGCTTCTTAGATAGCAAATAGAGTTTTGGATAATAAATCCAATAAAATTTGGATTTGGGACCAGCGTACACGGTATAACTTGAAACTGTGTTTGATCAAGTTTCGCAACTGCACAACATATAAATAGGCATATGTTTGTACATATTGACATATATGTATATGTACGTAGACACATACGTACACTTAATTCTTTTGTGAAATCCTAGGCAATTTTTGATTTCATTTGAAAGTAAAAGTGATGTGAATATTAAACGCATACATCAAAGAATGAGCATAACGCTAAATGCCAGTTTTCCTGAATTACATGTGTAGCTTTGTTAGCTAAGGAAATCGTTCATCCTCTAAAACCGGCATTCCCGAAAGATGGGAAAACGCCGACTTTTTCGGGCCGATAATCATAAAACTGGCGTTAAAAAAAAACAAACATTATGTTAAATAAGTGCACCTAACTTGAAATCGGTTGAATGCAATTTACAACACAATCTTTTCATTTGATAATTAGTGAAATGATAAAACCCCATTATTGCAGGCGTCAAGAAAAATTTAAAAAAAACTGAGTGAGTAGTTTTTTGGTTTACAAGCCAAGATTCAAGGTTATCGGGTGGAAATTGCAGATTTTGTATAGAATCGTTGAAGCCTGTTTTCCCCATCTTGTCCAAATTCGAATTTTCCAATTTTCTTGGTTGCTCACACTGAAAGCAAACTTGTGTCCAAATTTCAACTTCCTAGGTCCTACCGTTTGGGCTGTGGATTGATCGCCAATCAGTCAAGTGAGGCAGGACAAACAGTTTTATATACATACATATGTATATGTATGTATGTATAGATATAGTAGTCAGATCTAAAGAAGATTCAAAAATTCGTTTATTAAATGAGGGACACTGACATAAAATAATGTAGTTGATTTTGCTTTAAAAAAAAGGAGATTATCGGCACAATAGCTGTGGAGATAAATGACTAATGCGAAAATCGGATCCAGATAACTTTAAGAAACAAGAGTGGCCGCCTGAGGAAAAAACAAGACAATTTTATGTTTTGCTTTTAATACTTTAACAAGATTGACACCGCATGGTGTAAACACCGCTACTTCTTTTGGATCGCATCACAAATAAACACAATAGCAGGGCAAAGATTTCAAATATTTATCATTTGTTTGTATAATACGTTAGTGAACGTATAATAGAGCTAGAATTCGACTACTATAATATTCGTGGTTCAGTTATAGCGCTTTACTGGTTTAGTGTTTAATATATATGTACAAACATGCATATATGTACATACATTCAAGTGAAAATATTAATATTTTTTTATACACAGTTTATGAATGTCACATGTCAAAAAGAGAATTAATCAGTTAGCTTTTATAACTTACATATTTTCAATGAAAATACCTCGATCGTATTATATAGTTAATAGAATTCCCTCACATACTCAATCGCTTCATAACAAACTACACTACTCTTCTAATTACACCCAACATTTATTAGTGATGGGCAGAACAAGATATCGATGTTTTTTAAGTGGTCAGGATGTATACCAAGTACAAATGGGTCGTACTGGTCACAGTAAGTTTAATTACATATATCGGTCAAATTAGCAACTCTAATAAACACATTTTTGGAACAATGAACAAACAACAAATGTACATATTTATTATTAATTCAATTATTATTATTTCTACATTTTAAAACAATATTGATGGCGTTTTTTTTAAGGAAAGATACAACTATATTTCAAACGACTTTTTTTCCGAATGAAATTATGCAGACATCGAGTTGTCACACGTACCGCCAATAAAACAAATTTGAAGAATCTTTGGATCCTCATTAGGCATTGACATGAGTGACGCAATTTTATGATTAACTTTTCCTTTGATTTTGAATGTCGTTTCAAAATGACGTCTATCAGATCTCTATCAGTTCATTTTGGAATATTATTACTTGACAATATTAACATATTTTAAAGTATATATATGTATTATTGATCAGCATGACAAGACGATTCGATCTAGTCCTGTCTGTCTGTCCGTCCGTATAAACTCCTGGATCTCAGAGACTATAAGAGCTGGAGACACTAAATTTTGCACAAAGATGCCTTATGGGTATACGCTATACGAGTTTGTTATTTTGTTGATTTTCCCCCCACTACTCCCCTATGGGGGTTTTCCCGATTTTCTATTCGTATAATCGTCTATATATCGGATACTATAAAACCTAGGGACATCAAGTTTGAAGTCCACGATGCCTTATGTGAATACGCAGAATGTGTTTTTTTTGGAATTCCCCTCCACCCCCTCTCCACAACCACTAGTGATCTTCCATAACTCCCGTAATTGTTTGAATATCGAAAATTTCATAATATGCATATACCCCCCAGTTAGTGCTTATAGGTTTGTATGCCAAGTTTCATTATGATAGACGAATTCAAGAGAGTGTTATAGCCATAAATATAATTGCTGCCCAAGAGCTGTCCGCAGCTGTTGTTGACGCTGGTGCTCTGGTTGACTGCAAAATTGCTCACACAGACACGAATAGACACGCATACATTCACAAAGACGCAATTGCTTTGTAAATGTGCAATTATACACCCCTTAAGTGAGTTCTAATGCCGAGAGAGGTAAAATAGATCGAATTTTTTATATAAATTTTCTCAATATTCTTAACATATGTGCAGAGTATTTCAAAGTCGGAACACCCGACTTTAGCTTCTCTACTTGTTTTTAATTTTTAATTATTTTTTATTAATCTTCCTTTTTTGTAGAGAGTACAGGGTATTTTACTGTCGGACGTGCTTGACTGTACCGTTCTCTCTTGTTTATATTAATATGCAGCAGATATTCGAACGCAACATGTGTAAATATCTGCTGTTCTGATCCGTTGAGTTGCGTTTACTGCTACACTTTGTTCTTCTGACTATTGAGCTCTCTGAGGACGCTTGGACCATGTATTTATGCTACACACATAGGTAAGATTTGATCCTTTCGGCGGCATTATTATATTCGGTAATTGAATAATTTTTATTACCGGCAAACACACACTTGTTAAACAGTTTTATGAACTAAACATTTTTCAGTCTTACTTTTGACGTACTTATCCAACACATATTAATGACACAAAACGAACAAATTTTTGGAGGGTCACGTAGCAATATGAAGAATGTTTTGACTAAAAGGATGGTTTGGATTATCCAAAAATGTTAATTCTAATGTTGGTGTCCATCTATGTATGGCCCCTACCACTGAAGTTTTTCATACTACCAATGTTACTCGCACTTTAGCTATTGTTAGAAAAAATGCCGCGCATGTGCATAGAACAACAAATCTTCTGCCACTGTCGACTAAAGCTGTGGGTCGTATGAGCCGTCTGTCAGAAGCCATAGGTCGTGCGAGCAGGCCGTGGTTCGCCGTGGGTCGCTGCCAGACAGGCCCGAACGCGCTCTCGGCTTCAGCAGGTCGGCTCGTACGACTCTCTGCTTCTGCCGGTAGCGACTCATATGACCCACGGCCTCTGCTGGCACGAATACCCGCGGCAGCATTCCTTATGGGTAGCAGCGGGTATGAGCACATTTTTGACGAACCCTGATTTTTAGATACACTTCTTAAAAATATTTATAAATATGCACACTCAAATTTTATATATAAGCCCTTGCATTTAATTTAATAAAACAGAACAAAAGGAACAATCGTGCTCTTCTGGTACCTTTCCTTTTAGCTCATCCGAGTACAAGTGGTTCAAGTATCGCTAGTACAACACTAAGCCACTAGTTTATGTCATATGTATGTAACATATGTTTGGTGATCCCGTCGTGCTCCTTAACATAAGTTCACAATCATTGAGGGCGCAACTTTATTGGAGCGAATTTTCAACAAGGCGACCAATCAATAACTTCGTTGGGCAGCAGTTCTTGTCGTACGTACGTACACAGAAGCCCCAGAAACTTCACCGATGGAATATTTCGAAACGATGATGGGCATCAGTTCTGGTCGAGCTTACAGAAGTCCCAAAAACCTCTTCGAAGAAACAGTTCGAGATAAATTCGCCGACAAAAATATTCGTGACGGACCATTCATCGGTGTGAGTCGAGGTACATCCTGCTTAAAAGGCTGAACAAAAACACCTCCAACAGGTCTGACTACTGATATCAGTGGGAAACAATGGCAAATCTATTGGATTTGCTGCTTACTTAGCAGGCATCGATGGAGAGGAAATTCAAACCCTGATAAGGAATTACAAAAAGGATTCCCAAGACAGGAAAACGAAGGATTACTAATAAGGCTAAGCCATCTTCGGGAGCAATTTCAAGTGGGCAATAATAAAGTTATTATGACTGCATTTTCTCGCATAGTGGGTCAAATCAAAATCAATATCAACTAAGGCGTATGGTGGAGAAACACTGGAATCAAACTTCCGATCTCCATTTTCAAATCTATAGAGATTTTGGAAATCCTGATAGCTTGGGCTCTAATGTAGCCATTTTGATTCCTGCACAGCTAATGCACACAGCGCTCTTGACATAACAATATTAATGACAAGGCAATTGTCATTGCAGCTGCCGAAGATGTCAATGCCAAAATTTGTTAAGTGGTAACAATTGTATGGCATCTTCAAGTAGGTGATCCATGAAGTCGAACTTCCAACGATTCAGAAAATGCGGTACTTGAAGGCCAATGTTCAAGCCGATGCAGAATGAGGAAACTCATACTCTATATGAACAGTCCATACTGGACAACAAGGAGGTAAGGAAATCAGGAAAAAGTTGAAGGCGTGTCCATCGGTTACAGCTGACACAGACAAAATATGCACGTTGTGTAATTAGTCACCGCAATTCTCACATTTTAAAAACAGCCCCAGAAAGACTGAGCTGGACATAAACACAAAGACTATGCGTTGACTGCTTGGGCAAAAACCATAATGCCCGTTTACGAGGACGCCTTAAATGCAAAAAAAAAAAACAATACGCTATTGCATTTACAACCTAAGGTAGCAAACCAGTACCAAACAAAAAGTAGCAAACAATTGTGGTACTAGCAAAAGCTCGTGTCATGGTACAGGACCAAAATGGAAAAAAGGCGTAATTTAGAGCTATCTTAGATTCAGGTTCACAAATAAACCTGATTTCTGATACAGTAGTTCAGAAGTTGTCTCTATAGTTGGCACACACAAATTTGAATATTGAAGGAGTCGGACGACAACATAAATCCTCACCCACGGGAAAGGGATGTGAAGATCACTTCGTCCATAATCTTCAAAAGGCTATCGATGGTAGATTGAGTGTCAGAATTCTCTCTGCTGAAAACGCAACGCTTTTTAGCCTAAGAAAAGCGACTCGCATAGGATTCCACCTTACAAGCCGATTACGTTAAATTCATGGCTGAATATGACAATTAGGGACATATGAAGAGAGTGCAGCAGAAAGGCATACCAGTTTCGCACTATTTTATACCTCATCACTGCGTATTAAAACCCGACAGCCAAACTACAAAATTGAGAGTAGTTTTTGACGCTTGTGCATCTGGGAAGTCACTGAATGACATTTTATATTTTGGCCCAGTCGTATAAAGCGAGTTATTCTCAATACTCCTACGCTTCATAACACATAAATATGTATTCATTGAAAAAATGTACAGACAGATTTGGATGAAACCTGCTGACCAATTCCACCAGATGATTGTGTGGAGATATAGCCCATCTGAGGAAATAAAATATTACAGGCAGAAAACTGACACGTACGACAACACATCTGCATAATTTGTGGCTACTAAATGCCTTGAACACCTTGATAATCCGACGTCAATATTAACACGCTTGGAATTATGTGGATGCCAACCACCGAAAATCTGTCTGGTCGAACACAACTCAAACTATTGTCAAAAATATTTAATAATTTGTTAGGAGCTGTCATAAATTTTTAACTCACTTGTGTGGTTTTCTTCAGTTGTAGTGAAGGTTAAGACCTTCATCCAAAAACTGTGGGAGCTCAATCTCGATTGGGGTGATGATCTACGTACAAATTTGGCATCAGATTGACAGAGTTATCGGGAAGAACTCCAGTCGTTAAACGACATAAAAAATCCTCGCCATATATGCAATGGCATACCGCATACAACGAAAATCAATACATTCGCCAATTTACGGTCCATAAGCAAACAAATTAAAATTTCAGTGCAATTACTATGCTCGAATTCGAGAGAATCACCTCTAGCATCAGTTTCCATACTCAGACTTGAGCTATGCTCTCTTCTTGGAGTGGCATAAACCACACGAGTGCAGAAGGATCTGAAGTTGAAAAACACTTCTGCATATTTTTGGACGGATTCCATAGTGGTATTATGTTGGATCTATGCCAACGCGTCACACTATTGTAACGTTGCTCTGGCCCGGATATACTCGTCGGCCAGAGTCGCTGCAAAATTCTTGGTTTGGTCCCCCATAAATAAAGCAAGCCCGCAGTTACCACTCAAATATGATCCTTTTATTTCTCCAAATCAAATAGCGAGGGTGCGCTTCAATGCGCGTTTGTTTGCCTCTCCAACCGAACTAACTCCAAAAACTTTCTTCAACTTACAACTACTTACACCTACTTAAAAACTACTCATCGGCATCGTGACGTCGCGTTGCGTAGCTGGCAGCTGTGCGTCGTTACACTATCACACCTTCTTAACAAATATGATAGCGAAAATTCAGCAGAATTCGTTGCCTCTACAATGGCACTACGTCGTATCTCGAAATAACCCAGCAGTTCCATTGTCATGAGGCCTATTCCCTATTCAAGGCACACAAGCCTTTATTCCTATATAATTACATCAACTCATTTCGAAAGTTAACTCGAATCGTTGCTCACTACACATTCTTTTCTTTAAACTCTCAAATACACACGGACGGTTATCATCAGGAACAACCAACATAAGAATTTTGCTGCTATTAAGCAGTTGAGGCGAGACGGAGCTGTTGAGAATAGCAGCTTATTACTATCATTGACTCCATTTTTTGGATGATGACTCAATCCTTCGAGTAGGCGGGCGGCTCTCATCGACTCTTTTTTTTATGCAAAACATCCGATGCTGCTCCTGTCTAATGATAAATGGTCCATTCTACACACGCTGCACTTCGAAAATAAGCATTGTGGCGCCCTGCTAGCAATGTCCAGACAGAAATTTTGAAAGGAAAGTCAATGGCTCAGAATATAATACAAAACTGTGTCAAATGCACAAGAGCTAAGCCGAAACTCGGGCAACAAATAATGGGAAACCTGCCAACACTGCGAGGCCATTCTCAACTCTCGACCACTGACCCCGCTATCAAGTGACCCTAACAACTTGGCGTCTCTGGCCCTAGGGCACTTCTTGGTAGGAAAACCTCAAACTGCAGAGGCAGGTAACGAGCCTCCTGCTGGTTCGAAGATGGGAACTCGTTTCAAAATTGAAACACTTGTGTTCTGGAGACAATGGTCACAGGAGTACTTGCAGCAACTGGAAAACAAGCTCAAATGGAACGAATCGTCAAGACCTACCCAAGTCCAGATGGTTATGTGCGGGTAGCAGACGTGGAAACACTAACAGAAACATACAAAAGTCCAAGTCAATAATTAACGCCGCTCTTTTCTGAAGAAGAACCAACACACAAGGATCCACTGGAAAAGGTCAACTGTTTAACGGCCAGGAGTATGTGGTGTTCAACTGTGTCCAATACCAGTGATGTTCATACTACTGTCAATGTCAGCCGAACTTGAACATATCATTTTTAGCTATTGTATGTTCATATAACTACCACTAACCGGCTGCCACCTCTACCTAAACCAACGCTGGATACACACGCACCGATACAGCGAGCTGCATATGAAAGCCCAGCGACGATATATTTTTAGATATTTTCTATATAAACCGTGCTCTTCATGCTCTTCTGGTCTTATCTTTCCTTTCAGCTCCTCCGCGTACAAGTGGTTCAAGTACCGCTTGTAAAAAACTCAGCCAATAGTTTATGGGTTAAGCGCTAATACAGCAACATCTAAAATTGTTGCAGTTAGTGCAATTATCTAATATATGTTCAATTAACAGATTTTCTTTGTATTCACAGCAGGGCTTAGGCTCTGCTTTGAGAATGTGTTAGGTCACAATGACCAGTTCTCAGCATGGGGGTTATGGTGTATTTTGATCTTGTTAGGGCTTGAAGCTTTGCAACGCTACCACGGTTCTCGCCGGCCAGAATTACTCAGATACTTGTATATGTTTTACTTCCGGAACCCCGTTTAGAGCTCTTGAAGGCTGTGTTTTATTACAATTTGCCTTTTTTGGGATCGCCTTCAGTGGCTTTTAGCCAAACTAAGATTACAAAATCCGCTGCATTTAGGTTCAAAACATTATCTCCATCGTGGCAGAATTCCAACGCCTTTTTTATTCTCGTGCTTAAACTACATACTGCTACGGGTATATACACTTATCGCTTTTTTCCTTAAAATTATACCTCGCTGTCCTTCTTTAGTGCCGACACCCAGGCCGTCGTTACACTCCTCCCTCTCTACGGAGGGGCTGTCTGCAGGCTTTCTGCCTACCGCTGCTGTTCTGCTCTGCGCTGCTGCTCTGCTCTGTGGACATGCTGCTGCCGCTTGTCGGACCTTCTGCTGCTGCTCTGTTTTCTATATTCTAACTTTTGTGTCGCGATCAGTAGCTGCCGCACAGTGCTGCCAGCTGTCCTCTAGGGATTTTATTGCCGCTTGGATATCCGAGTAAATACAGATTGCTCTGATGTTCGTAGCTGGGCTTGGAGAGCTGTGCTAGGAGAATTTCTTTTATAGCTACGACAGTGGCAGTGGGGACTAGATCATTTTACTTTTTATTTATTTTTTATCGACAAAAAATGCAGTCGATGTTCATAAAAAAAATTAATACAATAGAGAATAGCCTATAATAGCCTATACAAATGAGAAAAATATTTCATAACGAATCCGACACAGTTGGGGAATTTTATTTGCCAAATGGCAGAAAGTACCTTGCTGGCCTAAAAGGAACAGAAAAATTGATACGACCTAAAAGCATAGAGGAATCAGGATCTTTATACGAAAAAATTAGCTTCACATCATCGGCATACATTAGAATAAGGGAATTCAGCAGGGTAGACGGAAGGTCATTAGAGTGAATAATAGGGGGTCAAGATGACTACCTTGAGGTACACCAGAAGTTACGATAATCGACCTGAGTAGTACCTTCCGTGTCCTATTTTTTAGGTACGAGGAAATCCATTTCAAAAAGTTTGAAGGAAATCCCATACAAGTTAGCTTCAAGAGAAGGAGGTCGTGATTCGCAGAATCAAATGCTTTGCTCAAGTCAGTATATATAACATCAGCTTGCATCTTTGCTAGGAATGCATCATTTATCAAAGATGTAAATTCAAGCAGAAGAGTCATTGCTGACCGATTTTTAAAAAATCCATGCTTAGTAGGGGAGATTATAGACTTACAATTATGCTGTAAAGAGGAAGTAATTATTTTTATACTCTTTACATAAAATGTACAAGAGTATATTAGGTTTGTTGGAGCTGAAAATGTAACGGGTAAAAGGAAGCGTAGCAGACCCCACAAAGTATATATATCCTTGATCATCATGACGAGACGAGTCGATCTAGCCCTGTCCTTCTGTCTGTCCGTATGAACACCTAGATCTCAAAGACTATAAGAGGTATAGACACCAAACTTTGAACAAACATGCCATATGTGTGTACGCTGTTAAGTTTGTTTTATTTTTTTGATTGTCCCCCACTTCTCCCCTATGGGGGTTTTCTCGATTTTCCATTCGTATAATCACCTATCTACCTAGGGACACCAAATTGAAGTCCAAGATGCCTTATGTGAATTCGCAGAAAATGTGTATATTGGAATTTCCCTCCCTCCTCCTCTCCATTACAAATCGTAACTTCCGTAATTCTTGGAATGTCGAACTCAAATTGCAAATGCCCCTGTTAATGCTTTTGTGTCCGTATGCCAAGTTTTATTATGATAGTCCGATTTAGCAGGAAGTTATAGCCATAAATATATTTTATTTTTTTATTCTCTTAATTTTTATAGCCTGTACCCAAAGGGTGAAAGGATATAGTAGTTTAGTGTGAATGTATGTAATAGGCAGAAGGTCGGTAAGTAGATATTGAATAACTTTGTCATTAGTGAACCGATTGACTTGAGTAGATCAGTGTTGAAAACCTCAGTTCAAGAAATTTTACAGACCCAAATTAAATAAAAATAGCTCAAGCTTAAAAATCGGTTATTTGTTTTCAAGGATATTCAATGTTTGCATACCGACATAAAAGATGGCGCACCCTGTATATATTATTGATCACAATGACAAGACAAGTCGATATAGCCATGTCCGTATGTCCGTCCGTCCGTGTTACCGTCTGTATGAGCGCAAGGATCTCAGAAGGTACAAGAGCTAGAATAACCAATCTCGGTATCCAGATTCCCATAAGCCCTAGGCAGCTCAAGTTTATTTTTTTTTATTCTGTGTTTTTTTATAACTTTCGTAATTTTTGTGAATTTCGAAATCATCTAGTTAGTGCTTATGTGTCCGTATGCCAAGTTTCATCATGATAGGTCAATTCTGAAGAAAATTATCTCTGCCCATGCACTGCCTGCACCTCTGTCCGCAGCGCTGCCCGCACCTGTTGTTGTTGCTGCTTTGGTTCAACTTTGTGCCGCATACATACACGCATATAAACTCGCATAGACACGATGATGTAAATGTATGGTGTTAAAACTGTACATAAACATGTCTTCTATGTATGTATTAAATAAATTTTCTTTATGAATTTAAATAATTTATTCCATTTTTTTAATAATGTAATTTTTTATTTTTTATTTGGCTTTTTTGTGGAGAGTACATGCTATTTTACTGTCGGGCTTGCTCGACTGTAGCGTTCTCTCTTGTTTTAATTTGTATAATTATTCTAAACATACATATGTACAGAGTATTTCCATGTCGGGACACCCGGCTTTAGCTTTTTTACTTGTTTCAAAGAAGAAAGCAGGAAAGATTCCGCTATCAAGGGACAGATTATAAAGCCTAAGCAACGGTTTGCGGAGGGAAGTACTACACTTTTTGAGCACACAACTAGGAAGGTTGTCAGGCCCAGGAGAGAATGAAGCTTTTACAGATTATATATTATATAAAATACAAGAATCTGTAATTATTAGAGCAAATGTAGAATTTGAAGGCAAATTGCGGAAGGGGTAAGAATTACATTAATTAGTTAAAAGACTCGGAGGAGTACGCCGACTAAAAAAAATGTCAAATAATTTGCAAATAATTTAGCACTTACATCTAGTATCAGCAGACAGCCTCGAAACAAATACTTGCTTCCGAGGCGCTACATCTGTAAGGGAAGGAGGGCATGCAGGTGAGGTAAAAGCAGTATCGACCATTACACCCAGAGGGCAGTTCGCATTGATTCTTGTGAACGTGCGAAACAGGCCCAGATGGTTTATGAGACGCCGGTGCTCCTTCGCTGCGCACGGGTGGCACAAAAATAGGGGCCGCTGAAACGGTAATCGGCGAGGGTAAAGAGGAAGTGTCAAATAGAATACCTGGAGAGGTTGACAGACACAGCATTGGAGAGCAGTCAATGTTTCGAGGAGTTGTTGGGAGAGGAGCAAGCGATGTTCTCTCAGGATTTTGGCGTGACCTAACTTTCTTTCTACCATTGGTTGGTTTCCCTCATGTGAAGAGCCGCCAGCATGGCATTCATCTTCCCCATGAGATTTATTATTTATTTATTTTTATTCCCTAGATCGCATGTAGGGCGTCGCTCGCGTGGTGCATCCGAAATTTTAAGTTCAGCCTGACGTTGGACGTTATTTAGAGACGAGTTTTTGGACAGTGATGGCCACCATAGTCTAGCTTCGTAACTACTTTCAAACCTAGATATTTAGCTGAGCTGCTGAAGGATAGTGGTACACCATTTAAAAGTGGGGGACGAAGAAGTAAAATTTTATATTTCCTTTTGAATAGCACCAGCTCTGTTTTGCTGGGGTTTACACTTAAGGCACTTGAAATCGCCCAAGTTGATAATGTACTTAAAGCATCGGATTTGAGGGAATTTACCCGAAAAGGACGTGTGTGTTGACCTCCACGTTCCATAGAAACAGTGAGAGAACGCCGCCCTGAGGGGTTCCACAACTTACTTATCTGAATACCGTGGATGGCCGCAGCGTAGCTTTGATAGAACGCTTGGAGGGCAGTTGTCAGTTCCACGTTGGAATTGCGCCTTCTATATCTCGGACGACGGTAAGTGTTGTTTGGTATTGAGTGACTTTTCAATACCTGAGGTAACAGCATGGGACGTGTTCACCGCCAACTGGATTTCTGGCAGGTGTTCATCCCACGCCGCATATTAGCCATCAGCTAGCTCCGCGATGATGATTTTTACTGCTCTAGTGTCCCTATTGTGTATGTCGCCGTTAGGTGCTGTTGGGTACCTAACTCTGTGAGGAATTGAATTGTGAGCCATTGTCGGTGTTCAGATGCTTCGGCGTGCCGAACCGCTGCCCGTTGTTGGCGCCTCTGGCTCGGTATGAGCAATGCTAGGTACCTCGCGTAGGTGTCGTGATAGCGCCATCGCTATCACGTTCAGCGAACCCTTGCGGTACTGCACGTCGAACGTTTACTGCTGCAGTTCTAGTGACCACAGTGAGTGCTTCCCAACGGACTCTCAATGGATTTCAGCCAGCATAGTTTCAGGTGGTCTGTCACGACTGTGAAATTGTATCCCTCCAGGTTATGTCATAATTTTCGAATGCCCCATACAATAGCCAAGCATTCTTTTTCTTAGGCGCTGTTGTTCAATTTGGCCTTTTGCAGCTTCCTGTTGTTGCGTCTGTTCCCATGCCCATTTCTTGCCCTTCTTCAGCAGTTCGGTGAGTGGGCCGAATGTCGCAAAGTTGGGCACGAACCGCCGGTACCATGAGGCCATGCCAATGTACTGCCGTAGTTGTTGTTGTTGGGGGTTTCAACTCAAGTATGGCTGCTACCTTTTCGGGATCTGTATTCCGCCTTCTTCAAATGTCTTCCCCGCCACAGCTATGTTATCCAGATAGCCAAATGCATGTGGTGCCATATCTGGGCCTATAACGCTATTTAGCGTCCGCTGGAAGATGGCTTCACTTTCCATTTGAAAAGGCCTCGTCCGGGCACTGTGAATGCGCTGTACTTGCGGCTGCCTCGCTCCATGGGGATCTGCGAATATCCGTTTCGCAAGTCAATGCTGCTGATGTAGTGTGTCTGTCATAGCTGTTCAAAAATATGTCGGAATGGGGTATGCGCCAGATTTCGAGTGCTCTTTCAGCTGCCGGTAGTCGATTACATCTGCCATGCCACATTCTTCTTGCGAACCAGCACTATGGATGCGCTCTACACGCTACTTAGTGATCAATCATCGCTTGCAACACGTCGAGGGACGCGCCGCAGTCCACCATCAACGCCATCGGTTCCGTGCGTTCTGCCGCTAGTTTCCCTGCGCAGGTTCGCCCATTGACTGTGTGTGGCGAGCCCCCCTGAAGTTCCCGCTCTGTAGCGGCAGCACATGTTCGTCCGTATGCTCAGCTTACTGCAACTCCAGTAAAAAAGTTGTTGGGGATTTGGGCACCTTCCGGTGTCGTGCCTAGGCCCTCGGCGCGCTCTGCAGCTCAGGACCTGTTGCCGTTGTCTGTGCCTGCGTAGGCTGCGAAGAATCATAGCTGTGCTTGTTTGACTCATCACCAGATGTTGGCTGCGTCTCCGCTTGCCCTGGATGTCGGATCGTCTCTTCGGGTGGAGCCATGAGCACTGATTGAGATGGCCTCGCCTCAACAGTATGGACCCCTAGGCCAACTCCTCCAGTTCCATCGCCTGCCGTTTGAATTCCGCCACAGTATGGACATCCTGATGTCGTTTCCTGATGTTGATCGCTGGTCGGTCGTTTCTGTAGATGAAACTCAGCTGTTCCTCCCCAAATGGTCAAATGGTCTGTTCGTGGGCTTATATTGTTTACCGCTTCTATTTTTTTTTTGTTTTATTGGAATGGTGACTTGGTTATTAACTAACATACAATTTTTGTCAGTGTAGATTATTGTTTTTAATTCCTTCAGACTGTCATTGCCTAGAATGGCATCGAATGATTTCAGAGTGGGCAGTAGGAAAAACTTAATTGGGACAGCGGACATGTTAAATAAGTTCGCAATTTTATGGTGTGTGACTTTTATATTGCCACCCACTGATATGCCTTCGAAAGGTTTATTATTTGGGATTGGGTTTGCAACTAGGGTTGGTGAAAAATCGCTAGCTTTTTAGCGAAACGACAACAAGATTTAACTATTTATTAAATGAGACGCGGTATTCTTCGATTATTAATATGGCTTTTAATGGCTTGGTAATTGTAAAAACGATGTTGAACGTGCGAGAAGTATTTAACAAGTGATTTGCCTGCTGCCGCTACAAGTCAGCGGGCCGGCATAAGAAAAGTAATGCACAAAGAGAGCGCCACAGAGAGCGCAGTAAAGGGCGCGATAGAGAGCGCAAAGAAAGGGCTTAGAAGCTAAGTAGGGTGCTCCAACATTCCGGCCCCTTTGAAGGACTCCCGGTCTTTCAAATCCACACGGAGCACCGCCAACATCGTGGACTGGTCGCCTGGCAGCGCCGCTGCCTCCAAAAATCCTCCTATGAGAGGAGGTCGGGGAAGAATGAACCACCAATCGATTCGTCACTCTGCCGCATAGTCCGTCAGAGCGTCCTTTCTCCGCTCGAAAGCCGACGGCATGTCCCTCAGCAAGCCGCTTGTTCCCGCGAAGTTCGTCACGTTGTCGCTAAAGACCATTTCCGGCAGGCCGCGCTTCCCGATGAACCTTGTAAAGACGTTAAGGACAGTATCAGTGGATAAATTAGCTACCAGTTCGAGGTGAACGGCCTTCGAGGCAAAACAAACGAATACCGCTACGTAATTTGTAACGGGCGGTCTTCCGCTTATGCGATAGCTACCATGGAATGGGCCGCAAAGTTCAAGTCCACAAACCCTGAAAGGTCGACCTTCTCGAAGGCGATCACCTGGCAAATTTCTCATTATTTGCTCAACTAACTTGGGCTTGCATCGAAGGCAGTTATGTAAAACTGCTGAGCAAAACCTACGAGTATTTATCACCCAAATCTGTTGCTTTAGCAGCCCAACTAACCTCTTAAATCGCCACAGCTCTTGCCACAGAGTTTTGGCCGCTATGACGATGGGGCACAAAGGTCCAAGTTGCTCAGACAAACGAGATAATATATCCCGCTTTGTCGGCTTCAACGAAGTAAAGCTATCCTCATGCAGATGATAACGAAATACATCATTATGAGGAGCCAGCATGTCGTCAACATAAAAACAATTTTTAATGACATTTAACGCGACATGGTGACATCGAGCATAAATATTTGCCAATTCAAACAACGAGCGCACAGCAAAAAATGGCGCTGATGCAGTCCCGTATGTTACAGTGTTCAACTTAAAGGACTGCAGCTCATGAGAGGCGCTTTCTCGCCAGAGAATGAGCTGGTACTTTTTGTCTTTTTCAGACACGTTTATTTGCCTGTACATCTTGGAGATGTCGGCAGTAATTGCGTATTTATTCAACCGAAAATTTACAAATGTTGAATAAGGCTCCCTCTGAATAGTCGGCCCAACCATTAAAGTGTCATTTAATGATAGGGCCGTTGACGTTTTACTAGAAGCGTCAAACACCACACGCAGTTTGGTTGTGGTGCTTTCAGGTCTCAGGACACACTGATGAGGAATGTAGTAGTGCTGTCCTGGAGGAGGAGATTCAAGAGCAGACATATGCCCAAGATCACGATACTCTCTCATGAAGTCGTGGTACATGTCATGGAGAGTTTTGTCTCTTGCGAGTTTGCGCTCAAGTTGCAAAAATCGTCTTTCAGCAGTTTGAAAGCAAAGCCCTAGTACAGCGGGATCGGATTTGAACGGAAGTTCGACTTGAAAACGTCCTGTAGACAGGCGCTGTACTGATTTGGTGAAGTTAGCTTCACAGGCCTTTTGTTCAGCTGTCTGGCGCACAGCCTTCGACTCATTTGGGCTCCGATCGAGTTCCCAAAAGCGTTGAACTAAGGTGTCGAGAGAACAATCATTAACTTGAGCGACAACGTTAACGCTGAATTGTTGTGGAGGTATTTGCCCTGTATATCTTCCAGCAACAACCCATCCCAGCAATGTCTTCTGCAACAATGGAAGACAAGAATTGAGCTCGATTTGCCCAACGCATAATAACTTGTAAAAAAGTTCAGCGCCTAGGAGAATATCAACCTTGGCTGGCTTATAGAATTCTGGGTCAGCCAGCTCAAGGTTTGCGGGTATTTTCCAATTCGATGTGGGCACGAAGTTACCAGGCTGACAAGTTGATATGGATTTAAGAACCCAAAAATCAGTGCCAAAGCTGTGAGAATTCAAACGAGATTGAACATCAGCGCACACCTTGTGCCTACTACCAGTAGTGGTTCCACCTGCCATTACAATACTCACAGCTGTGTCTTTACGCTTTAATCGAAGGCGCTTCGCAAGGTTCTCAGTCATGAGGTTCAACTGTGAGCCGCCATCAAGTAACACACGAGCAGGATGGTAATGGCCGAATCTATCTTTAATTTTTACGACTGCTGTGGCAAGAATTACTTGATCGGCACTTAAAACGTGACCTAAGTACGCTTCTGGAGGTGCGACTGCGTGTGGAGCGGGTGAATTTGGCACAGCTACAGAGTATCTGTGCAACAACGAATGGTGTGTTTTTGAACACACCCGACATTTGGAAGCCTTGCAACTGGAAACTACATGACCCACATTCAAGCAATTGATGCACATTTTTTGAGTCTTAGCAAACTCAAATCGCTGCATAACAGATATAGAACCGAAGGAAGGGCAAGAATAAATATTGTGATCCGCAGAACCACAATATGTGCACTTCGAAACCGGTTTTGAAGGCTTTGAAGGACCCTTTGTGCAAGAAAACGAAGCTTTACTATTTCTTGCAGGTTCTACTCGCGGTTTATTTGGAACCCGAGTTGTCTCTTCAGCCGCTAAATATTGGTAACGCCTGTTTAACTGCTTAGCGCAGTCATCCCAAGAAGGCAACTTGTCATAATCGAGCTGTTCCTCAAAACGAGATTTGGTTGCATGATCAACTTTGGCCATAACCATATGTATGATCATTGCATTCGAAATGTCCTTTTCACTTCCCAACGAAGTTAAAGACGCATAAATGGCAGAAACAGTGTCAATGATGGACCGCAAAGTAGACGCATTAGGTTTGGTCATACTTGGCATGTCAAACAATTGCGAGATAGTGTCGAAAAATATCAAACATTTGTTGTCGTACACAGACTTGAGGCTAGCAATGGCTTTTAAGTAATTGCAGTCCGTTAACTGAAACGGTTTCACAACTCCTAGAGCCTCACCTGACAAGCACGACACCAAATGATTAAACTTCTCGACGTTGGTCAACGAAGGGTCGTCATGAACTAGGCTTTCAAATAAGCACATAAAATTCTTAAATTCGGCATGCTTTCCACTGAATGTAGGCAGCCGCATTTTGGGTAACTGGGACCGTTGACTGGCCAGCATAGAACAGTCATGAGAAGTCTGACTTTCAACTTTTTGTTTCGTTGCCTTTACATACAACGCCTTAGTTGAAATGCACAAATCCTCAAGTGGCCCTCTACTATCGTTACTTGGATTGAGACTATCCAAATCTGCCTGAAGCGCCATAGCTTTCTTTATGTAATCTTCTAACAGCTCGAGACGACACTCGAGTTCTGTTTGTTCAAACGAAATTGTCTTTAACTGAAATGCTGTTCTCATACGAGCAATGTCAGCGCTAACCTTATCAAATTTCTGCAAGCATTGTACTAGTTTAGAACTAGATTTAGCTACTACTTGTTGCTTTTCAGAATCCGACATGGTAGAGTATAACCAAAATAAACTCTAAACAAGTTGCAAATCAAAGAAAATGAAAGCCGAACTTTCCTAACAGCCCTCGCAAATAATAACGCGCTAAAACAGCAAGAGACAAACTGAAATGCACGCTGATTACGTACACACGCACTCAATACAGTATGCACGCAAGCAAAGTAGCAGTCCAAGCGACCGCACAAACAACAACGAAATCTGCAAGCAGTCTCAGCTGTACTCAGAAAATAGGCGTCGATTACCGCAAGCACGCTTGTAGGCAACGCTAATCCAAACGGGTAGCGGGGGGAAGTTCGTTGGCCCAGCGACAAGTGTAGCCGAAAAAGGGCGCGCACAAAGGAGAGAGCGACAAAATTCTTTTGCTACGCTAGCGGCGCAAGCAACAACAAAAGCTATGTTTCTATGTATGCAGCTGATGCATCAAATCTTCACCAAAAAACCAACACAATAGAACCAAAATAACTTCAAAATATTTGTTTTCTATGTTAAAAATCAGCTTAACAGCCCTTTTTTAATTATTGTTGTTTGTTTTGCCTCGAGGTTTTGTTAATAATTATGTTTATGAGGGTGTATAATGTGTTAAATTGTGCAAGGTATGACGTATGTATGTATATAATATGTATTTGTGTATGTAATGTGGTTGCACAAATAATTTAAGTGCCAAAAATTGAGCCCGCATAAGCATACACGTACTATATATACATATGTATGTACATATGTACGTATGTGACTAGGTTTAGACAACTTTCGCTTGCACAAATTTGCAGCAATTAAACTTCTTAGAGCTTTATGCTCAATTGTTGGCACAGAATACCTGTAAGCTCTCAAAGGAGTCCACTGAAACTTCCCTGGATTCCGAGCGACGATCACCCATTAGCCAAGCCAAACGATGCACAAGTAGGGCAGACAGCAGCTCCACAATCCAAACGAGCAGCTGTAGTTGATTGTATCCAGAACACCAAGGCACCAAGCTCCAAATCCAAATAAATGTATGTATATGGTATCCAAACGACACCAGATCCAAATCAAACGAGGTACAAATCACACGACCGCGCACAAAAACCAAGCCACAAAGACCGCAAACAAACGAGGAAATAATCTTATGAAAACCGATGTCCCTGCTCGGGCGCCAATGAAAAATCACTAGCTTTTTAGCGAAACGACAACAAGATTTAACTATTTATTAAATGAGACGCGGTATTCTTCGATTATTAATATGGCTTTTAATGGCTTGGTAATTGTAAAAACGATGTTGAACGTGCGAGAAGTATTTAACAAGTGATTTGCCTGCTGCCGCTACAAGTCAGCGGGCCGGCATAAGAAAAGTAATGCACAAAGAGAGCGCCACAGAGAGCGCAGTAAAGGGCGCGATAGAGAGCGCAAAGAAAGGGCTTAGAAGCTAAGTAGGGTGCTCCAACAGTTGGCTTGATATAATTGCGGTTGGAGCCGGTGTCAAGGAGAATTTTCATAGTTTGTCCGCCCCTCACTCTTGCTTCAAAGTAAGTTAGCGTCCATAGGTTCTGGGCGTGGCAGCGGTTTTGGTGCCGAAGGGCGAGGTGGTGCAATTGGTTGTTGTTGGTAAATATGTCTGTCACGTTGTTGGAGGTTTGGATAATTTTGGAAATTTCTATGGAGTTGTTGCCCCCATTGTGGTTCTTGACGAAAGTGGGTTGGCTGTTGACGGAAGTTGATTGATTGTTGGTGGCTAACTGAATTACTTGGTGTAATTGTTTGTCTGGGCATTGGAATTGGTTTCTGTCCTAATGGTCGGAAACCGATGGACTGTGCCCTAGTGGCAGCGTGGTTAGACCTGAAAGTCTGATTCTCAATTTTCAGGCACAAGTGCAGGGCTTGTGGCAGGTCAGCTGGTTCCTTCATGCCCAGCAGACGTGGGAGGTCGCCTCTAAGACCCCGAACAAATGTATCTAAAGATTTATCTCGATAAAGTTTAGTCATTAATTGTTCTGATTCCCGTGGCAATTCCATGCAACCAATTTTATTTAAAATCAGAGACAGATGTTTTTAGACCGCTTGGTGGAATTCCTCCACTGTTTGGTTGTTGGTCTGAAGTATCGCTGTCATCTGATATTCTAACGTACTCAAGTCACGTTTGTCTGCATAGTGCAGTGTTTAGCACTTCGAGATGGCACCCCAATTTAATGGAACATTGTATGATTCCAAGGCTATGTCGGCATTGCCAATTATTTTGTTGCGTATGGTATGCAAGATGCCAAAATATTTTGGGGTGCCCCGTTGGGACTCATAGTTCTCTAATATCCTGTCTACTCCCTTTTTCCCGGGACTCACCGGGCATGATCGTAGGCTCTCGTAACAGGCCGCTAGCAGTTCCAGGCGGAGCTGATGTTCTGGCCTTGCCGTTATCACAAACGAGGTTAAAAGTGACCTTTGCGTGTCAGAGTCGTTTATTTCAAACCCCTGCAGCAGATTGATCAGCTCTCCTTCTTTAACGCTCGCACCCAACTCGTTGGCCCCATCACGCGCCAATAATTGTCGCCTTACGTCCCCAACTCGCCGCGTGGTCGCGATTGCGATTAACCTCACTTTATTTCAGGGTCCCTGCTCGAGCACCACTTGCAACACTGTCCCGGTTATACTCTCCGTACATAGTCACTTAGATATATATGTTCTATTTCCGAAATCCCGAAATAAAGTTTAGAGCGCTTGGTGGCTGTGTTTTATTACAATTTTTTTTTATTGGGGTCGCTGTTGGCGCAGATGCTGCTTTAGATTAAGATAGTTTAAGAGAATTATTTGAATTTTAGTTTAGGGCGAAAAGAGAGCGCGAGAGCGGACGTCGCCTCGGCTTAGGCTTAGTTTAGCATGTAAGCCTAAGTTGAAGTCAGTTGTAAAATAGAACTAAATATAAGCACAATTGTCGCCAAATCGTTCGCATTTCCGCATAAAAGTCGTTAAAAGCAAGCATCCCATTTTCTTTGTTTTTAATAATTTATTCAACTCCTCTTTTTATTCTCTTTGTTGCGACGCGAATGAATATATGACATATCATCGTCGACGGTATTTGCGGCATTCAATAAAATAGGAACTTGTGGCCCTGCTTCTGCGGTGGACCCTCGCGCGAGTAGAAGTAACACCGGTTGCCCTGGTTGTGCTTAAGTGAAACGACGCAGGACGTTTGGCTTAGTTCTAGTACTCAATAACGAGCTGGCCAAGAATCCTGAACAGGATGGTGAATACTCGCAGTGACCAAGAATATCGGCTGGTTATCCTTGGGAGCATGTAGTTCGAGGTGACGTGGTAAACAATCACCGGTTCCCATATTTACCCAGAGTAACAGGTCGTTCCTTGATAACTTTCATACTGTCTTTATTTGACAATTCATGGCTTATATAGCCATGCTTAAAACTAGATTTGGACTATTTACATTTACCGTTTCTATATATTCTTAAGTATCGTGGTGTCAGCTCATTTTAACCTAAAACTTTATATGTACAGTGCACGTAACTATAACTATATTTGATTGTTGGTCGTATGCTGGAGTAGAAGAATAATATGTATGTTGGTCTCGCTTATTATTATTACTTATTGTTGGCTGGCCAATGTCAATGTATATGTTATTCGTGTGTGCTTGCAGGTTATGGCGTTTTTAAAGAAATGCTCCCTTAATGAGAATCGCATCCATGGATCGTCGGAAGCTTGGACATGTATAAGACCAGAACACATGGTGTCTATTTTCTAATGTTCTAGGGCCGTCAGCACCATTGGATCGTGGATTTTGACGTGGCGATGGCGCTGATTGGCTGTTGGAATCGGACAAATTCTCTACTTGCTCACTCAGCTAAGCCGTGCACCGCTCATACACAGAGAAGAAGTTATACTTCGATTGTATGAGTAACAGCTCACTCCTGCTTTCCTTAGTGCGTGCCTGGGTAAGCGGTTTGGATCATCTCTCACTTCACTTTGTCCCATAATGCCTTAATGTAATCACGGCGAACCTTGAGATGCGTCAGCAGCACAAACTTATTTTTGCTTCAAACTGCTTAGCTTACCGTACACCTCTATAAAATCGTTCAAATAGACGGTGACAGTTGATGAAGGTTTCGGTGACATTGATCGAGGAGTCCTTTTATCATCGACTGAAGAGGTTTAGCAGAACGGATTGGAAATTTAAAAAAAAGGGAATAACATGGAAATATAACATACGCGACTGGCTGACCAAACACAAGGTCGATGACCTTATTCAGCTGCAATTTACTAAATTAATTTAAACAATTTACTATATATATGTGGGAATCCAAGATGCGCCACAATTAGAGAGAGCAACACGAAGTGGCCGACGCTACTAAATGTCGCTCTCATTTGTAGCTTTGCTCTCTTGCCATTGCATTTCACCATACTCATAAACGACAGTTGCCAACAGAATCTCGTTCCGATCGCATCGTTGAACCGTCGTCGGTAGTAATTAAAGTTAAGTCAATCAATCCCACCATTAAACCGCATCTTTAAACGATAATATAAACATAATATTATAAGCCATATTGTCATCAAACAAGTTATAATAAACAAATAATAAATTAATGTATCAAAGTGAATAACTTTCGATCCTACATTTGGGGGCTCAACCGGGATGGATTTTGGCTTGACGAAAATTACAAAGACGTGCGCGATTAACATTATACAAAAACTGTGTTTTACGTGAATGAAACAGTTGTGAAATTGTTTAAATAATCAAAAACGAAGTTTAAGCAGGCGGCTATAAAAGTGCGAGAGAGAGCGAAAGCGAGAGGGCTGGTGCGTCCCACATGAAGTAGTGATCTTGGGCAGTGTGGCTACATAACGCATAGAATTCCTTCTCTTTGGTGGATGAGTTGGCAGCAGTTAAACGGTTACGCAGGAGAGAAGGCCGGTGCGTAGAGTGTGGTGAAAAATAGAATATCGATCGGGAGTGCAGAGCTGTTACGCAGGCGAGAAGGCTGTTGCGTAGAGTGTGGTGAAACATAGGAGTGCTGAGCGAGAAGGCTGGTGCGTACTACGAAAACTGAAAAAGAAATCTGGTTGCTGAACGGTTACGCAAGTGAGAAGGCGTGCTACGAGGGAAGGCTGAAGCAGAGTTGACAATTTGGTGAATCCGGTGAGATACATTTTGGGTGGCTAAATACAGAAGCTGATTATAAAGTCAACGGAAATTTTTCTGGCGCCAGCAAGCGGACAAGTTGTGCACTGTTTAGGCAATAGAAAGAAGAAGAAGCATAACAACAAGAGCACTAACCATATGGTTAGTGAGAACGAGAAGCATAACAGCAAGAAGGGCATTTTTATAAACCATATATTATTAAGATTACATGTGCATTATCACTACTAACCTTAGTATTCCCTAAGTATTTTCCTAACAGTAGAGATCTAAGTACACTCTTTGCAATGTAAGATGGAACGAGATTTTGAACCTTCGTGCCGAAAGTTCGCGAGCAAAGTTAACAGAGCTGAATTTGATAGCTACGGGGCGAAAAGGTGAATTGCAGGCACGACTAATGGAACATTTTGGATTACAAGCAGAAGATGAATATTCAGTTGGAGATACTTCTGTAAACACGGCACCATTAATGTGGAGTGTTTTCTCTAAAGGATGTAGTGAAGGCAGTGTTTCAAAGTTTGATGGGTCAGGCTCATTTGATGTTTCTAAGTGGGTTTGTGAAATGAAGGAATGTGCAGCTGCAGTGCAATGGAATCAATTGCAGTTGTTTAAATATGCAAAGCAGCTATTAGAAGAAGCTGCAAGATCTTTTATTCGCAGTCAGCGTGATATTCGGAATTAGGACTCGTTGAAAGAGGCTTTGACTGAAGAGCTTCTGGTACAGTTGTCAGCGGCAAAAATCTACCGACGTTTAGGTACGCTGCGAAAGAAAAAGGGTGAGACCCTAAAAGATTTTTTGTATGCCCTTATGGAAATAGCAAAGCACACAAATCTCGATGACGAAAGCCTTATTGAGTATTTTGTAGAAGGCATATCAGATTCTAGAGCAAACAAATCATTGTTGTATCAGGCGAAAACTACTAAACTCCAAATAGAAGCTTGTCAAAATGCTCGTGGTTCATGCGTGTCGTTAAACAGATATGAAACACAAGGTGATAAGGGCGGGAGCAAAACAAACAAGGTTACAGAAAAAGCACGTAAATGTTTTAAATGTGGTGAGACGTCGCACATTAGGAAGGGTTGCACGAACAAGGATTTCAATTGTTTTAAATGCGGAAAAGCAGGTCATTGCGCAGCGGAATGCAAGTCCGATGTGCAGATCAAACAAGACAGGTCGACGAACATAGTGCAGGAGGCGAAGCAGGTAACTAAGCCGAAAGGCAATTTTACCGCTTCGGGTCTCGAATTAAAAGAAGTTGTGCATGGTTCAATAATTTTTAAAGGACTTTTAGATACTGGAGCGGACTTGTGTCTTATGTGTAGATGTGTCTTTTTCAAACTGGGCATTAAACAATTTACTGGATGTGCAAAATGTTTAACTGGTATAGGAGAGAGTCAGATTTTAACGTTTGGAAGCTTCGTTCTACCTGTGAAGATATAGATATAGAGATGTGAGTTGAGTTTCACGTGGTTCCAGATGAAGACATGGCTTTCGAGGCAATACTTAAAAATGTCGATATGATGGTAACTAAAATGGGCCCAGAATTGATAAGCAAGACATCAAATGAATTTAACAAAATAGTAGGTCTTGAGAATGGTCACTGCAGCGAGTTGTTAGATGAATTTAAGAGTATGTGTATGTTTAGCCAACTAGAGGATGAAGTGGGTATAGTGTAAAATTTGTCATTTGAAAGCGTCAGAAGCAAATAAAATTAAACAATTAATCAAAGTCTATAAGCCTGTTTTAAATCTGAGTGCTCAGATTGACATGAAAATCCTATTAACCGATGAGTTGCCGGTATATCAACATCCAAGGCGCATGGCAGTATGTGAACAAAATATAGTTGATGAGCAAATAAGGAATGGTTAGCGATGGAATTATAATGCCGAGTACATCCGAATATGCTTCACCAGTCGTTTTGGTTACTAAGAAGACCGGGAAGTAACGGTTATGTTGCGATTACAGGAAGTTGAATGAGAAAGTGATAAGAGATAATTTTCCCATGCCACAGATGGATTGTGTCTTGGAAAAGCTTCAGGGTGCATTAGTTTTCTCAACATTGGACTTAACAAATGGATTTTTCCATGTGCCTATCGAGGCAGGCTCCCAGAAATACACGTCGTTCGTTACCATGAATGGGCAGTTTGAGTTTCTGTTTGTACCTTTTGGTATATCAAACTCCCCAGCAGTTTTCACTAGAGTTATAATGGCAGTGATGCGGGAGTTGGTTGCAAATGGGGACGCGGTCGTCTATATAGATGATATAATTATTCCCAGCAGAGATGTCCATGATGGACTCGCAAAACTCGAAAGAGTACTCGAAGTTGCAATTCAAAATGGTTTACGCATAAATTGGTCTAAGTGCCAGATATTGCAAAAGAAGGTGAACTTCTTAGGCTATATTGTACAAGATGGTACCATAAAGCCAGGCGATAAAAAAAACTCAAGCGGTTGCTAATTTTCCAACACCGCACGATAAGAAGGCACTTCAACGCTTTTTGGGGCTGACATCTTATTTTAGGAGATTGGTGGAAGGATATGCGGTAATGGCTAAACCTCTGTCAGACATTTTGCGAATGGACACCAAGTTTGAATTTAGAGAGTTGCAAAATGTTGCATTCCATCAATTAAAATCAGCATTGACTAGCGGTCCTGTGCTAAAGTTGTATGATGCCAGGTTGGAAACGGAAATTCACACAGACGCGTGTAAATACGGTTTAAGGGGAGTGTTACTCCAAAGATGGAGCATTTGACCCTGCTCAGTATATGAGTCGGAAGACCACAGCTTGTGAATAAAAGTATAGCTCTTACGAACTCGAAGTTCTTTTAGTAATGGGTGCCTTGATAAAGTGGCGAGTGTACGTATTGGGCATAAAGTTTAAAATAGTAACGGATTGACGCTCAAGAAGAAAGATGTTCCATTGCGTGTTGCAAGGTGGGCAATAAATCTCCAGGATTTTGACTTTAAAATTGAGCATCTGTCAGGTTCCAAGATGCATTGAGTCGGGTATCATGCTTAGTATTGACTGATAGCGTAGTTCATCGTTTAAAGGAAGCTCAGCTTTTGGATAATTGGACCAAGGTATTGAGAAGCATCGTTGAGAGAGCTCATAGTCCTACCTAGCCAAATGGAAAATGAGATTATTTCAATTGCTCATAAGCAAGGCCATTTCTTAGAAAAGAAAACGCAAAATCTTGTAGAGAAAAACTATTATATTCCAAAGTTGAAGGAAAAGGTTTCTCGCGTCGTAAGTAGTTGCGTAGAGGCATTAAAGTTAATGCAAAAGCTGGAAAAAGAGAAGGCTTTTTGGCACCAATAGACAAGGGGGATAAGCCTTTATCCACTTATCATATTGCTCACGTAGGGCCTATGGAATTGGCAAGTAAACGCTTCAACCATATCTTGATGATCGTTGACGCATTTTCGAAGTTCGTGTGGTTGTATCCGAGACGCAGTACTGGAGTCGATGAGGTAATCAGTTGCTTATAAAGGCAGGCCACCAATTTTGGGAACCCCTCTAGGATTGTGTCAGATAGGGGGACAGCATTTACATCACATGCATTTAAGGAATACCGCATTACACAAAATATAGTCCATTTATTAATTGCCACTGGAATACCACGCGGAAATGGTCAGTTTGAAAGGATGCATAAGATTGTTGTGCCTATGCTTTCAAAGCTGAGTCTTGAATGTCCCGGAAGTTGGTACAAGTATGTAGGAAGAGTACAGCAGGTTATTAATCACACACCACCCATAAGTACAAAGTTGTCACCGTTCAGGGTTCTGACAGGTTTCGAAATGCGCTTATCAGATAACAAAGAGATTAGAGAATTAATCAAGGAAGAGTTAATTGAGGAATTCGAAGACGAGCGTAATAACATACGTGAGCAGGCCCGTGAAAACATACAGAAGCTGCAAAATGGTAATAAAAGACAGTATGATTCAGAAAGAAAAACTAGTTGTGTAGTGTAGTGTAGTTTATATAAAGTGAATGATCTGGTGGCTATTAAGCGCACGCAGAACGGAACAGGGTTAAAATTAAAAGGAAAGTTTTTAGGTCATTATTAAGTAATTAAAGTAATTAATCATGGCAGGTATGAGGTAGAGAAAGTCGGGATTGGAGAAGGACCTTGTACAACATTTACTGTTTCGGAATATATGAAGCTTTGGGACTCCTTCGGGTCGAAGGATACGTGAGGACAGCCGAATGTGGGAATCCAAGATGTGCCACAATTAGAGAGAGCAACGTGAGGTGCCCGAAGCTACTAAATGTCGCTCTCATTTGCAGCTTTGCTCTTGCTTTGCTCTTGCCAACAGAATCTCGTTCCGATCGCATCGTTGAACCGTCGTCGGTAGTAATTAAAGTTACGCCAATCAATCCATTACCCACCATTAAACATAACTTTATTATTTTATTATACATTAATTTATTATAACTTGTGGGTTTATAATATTATGTTTATATTATAGTTTAATATATATATATATATAATATATATATATATATATATATATATATATATATATATATATATATATATCTATATATATATATATATATATATATATATATATATATATATATATATATATATATATAAAACAGTTTGTCCTGACTGACTGACTGATTGGTGATCAACGCAAATAATGAAATATGGACTCAAGTATCCTATCAGGGTGTAGATGCGCACTAAGAATGGATTTTGGAAAATTCGAGGGGGGAAAAGTAGCTCCAAAGTTTGTTTGAAAAATCCGCATTTTTCAACCGATCGACTTAAAACTTAGTTTCTAAAATCAATTAAAGAATACAAACAAAACTGCATATTCGAAATTTGTGTTGGAGCTTGAATTATTGGGGTTTTAATATTTATTCACTATTTCAAATGAAAAGTTTATGTTATAAATTTAGTCCGATCGATTTAAAATTTGGGTAATGTAATCTACGTAACTAAATCTACAACTTTGCATTCAAGGATTTTTAAAATATGCATTTTACAAAAGCAGGCAGAACAAACAATACAAAATATCAAACAGTTGGGGACAACTAAGTATACATACACACACACACACATGCAAACAGCTGTTCGTGTAGTTGCGTGCAAACGATTGAAATATCCAAAGCAACATGTGAGACACTAATGTGTGAATGTCCATACATATGTGCACATCTATGTATGTACATATGTATCTACATGTGTATGTTTGTACATTCGTCTTGCACTGACAGAGCAAGAAATGTTAATTAATTGAAAATTATATAACATTTTTAAAAGTAATTTTGTCTTTGTTTAGTGCATTTGGCATTAGGGTTTTCATTAATAGCTTTATGCAGCAACAACAAATATCAAATAGTTGGACATCACATACACACACTCACACACACAACAAGCAACAGTTCGTGTCTATGTGTGCGGTTCTCCACGTACGGTTGAAAAAGTATGAATATAGCATGTATGTACATTCGTATTAATGTATACATTGGGCAATCGAACACAGTTGTTTGATTGTAAAAAAAATAATGCTCTAAAAACAACAACAACTGCAAGTCATTGGCTCGCTCTTCTTCTTTCGTTTTGACCATTTAATGTTAATTGCAAAGGGAAAACGCCAAAAGTTTACAGTTACCGTCGCTAGACAACGACTGCGTAAGCGATAGTAAAGCAGAAACCGAATAACGGAGCTACGCATATTCTGCTTTGTATTTCGGGCAGATGTATGTATGTATATGATTTGTTCTTACTGATCTCAATAAATAATTAGATTTTATTATTTAAATATTCTGCTTATTCCATTCAAACTTCGATATTTTGATGCTATCGGTGGCTTCAACTATCGAAAGTTTTACTCTAGCAAATTGAGATGAGAATTGTCAGTGCTTTTTGATCGTGGCTCATCGCTGCATGGCATTGACACGTGTGCCGTGTTTCATATTCCGAGTTTGTGCGTAACCGTATTGACTTAATATGGCACGAAAAGACTCAAATGTGAATTAATAATTAGGATACACCCTTATAATTATTCCCCTTTTTTTGCACATAGTCTATCTTAAAACGTTGCGGTTTCTCTATATATAAAACAGTTTGTCCTGACTAATTGGTGATCAACGCACAGCCCAAACGGTAAAAGATGAAATTTTGACTGAAGTATCCTTTCATAGTATCCATCATAATGTAGGAGCACACTAAGAAAGGCTTTTGGACTTAACATAAACTACTTTGTTTACGCAATTATGTGGATACAGTTGCACAAATGCATATACATATATATATAATTGCGTAAACAAAGTAGTTTATGTTAAGTTAGGTTATTTAAAGGTCTAACAGATCTATGATAGTAATCTAAAGTTTATCTAGTTCATTTAATTCTCTAAAAACGGATTGCCTTAGAGCCAGCTAAATGCAGTATACAACACTAGGATAGAATCCTCATCTGGTACTGATGGCAAGAGTATAGAGCGTTTGTGGCTTTCGCTACCCTTTCCGTTTCCACATAGCATGCTTTGTCTCTGTACCTGTACTTCCTTGTGTGTATTTGTTAGCACCGGGCGGTACGGCCGTGGAGCTTTGCTTCACCCGAGCGTTAACCAGTCTACATCTATTCTCGTTGGCGTTCGCGCTTTAGTTTTCGCAAACTCTCGGTGGGCGCGGAGTCGCAGCTGGCATTGCAAAAACGCTTGTCCGCCAACATGCTGCTGGTGAAGTGTGCGAGCGACAGTGGTTCCCCTAACAAGTTTTAAAGGTGACTCCTAGCCCTCTCGAACCTGGGACACACGAAGGTGACTTGGTGTTGCTCATTTATACCATGCCCGCAGAAGGTACATATATTCGGTTTCGTCGTTGTGAACGAGGCAGAATAAATAGCTGTAAAAGCTTAGGATATGTGTAAGCTGAAACGTCACAAATCCATGCTTTTTCTGGACCCCTTCCGCAATATTGGGGATTAGTTGTGTTCAACGGCCCTTGCTATTAATTAAGGCCATACTGCCTCGCGCTTGCGCGCACATCCTTGCGCAGTGAGGGCGTCGCTGAGCCGTCCATACCGCTACATCACCTACGAATCCGATTACCTCTCTACCAGCTGGTAGCTGAAATCGCAGATCACAGTCATGTATAACATTCCACAGAAGAGGCCGAAAAACTTAAACTTATGGTACCTCTGCTGAAATTTTGTAAGTCCTCGTGCAGAAGGAAATCTCATAAAGCAGCACCCTATTGCTAAAATAGCTAAGGATGCAATGGATAAGATATGCTGGGATGCCGCGTGCTGCCCAATCCAGCGTAGATTTAGCTTTCCGGAAATAGTACTGGTTAGGGGAAAAACCGCCAGCCTCGTTCAATGCCGTCTCCTGTCTCGTGCAAACTAATTTTTAACCATCAGCAAGCAAATTTTCCTATATAAGGAGGGCTAACCGGGTGGTTTACCTGGTTTTGGGAGAAGTACCAGTATGTGGATTTTCCAACAGTCCGGTTTCGAACAGCACTGCGAAGTGGGGATGCTTCGCTAGTGCCAGTTTCAGCGCTCGATTTGGTATTGCGTCTGGATCTGGTGTCTTCTTGTCCTTTAAAGAATGTGCTATTGCAAGTACCTCGGCTGTTGCTACCGTCGTTGACGCATGTGGTACGGGTCCACGTTGTCCTCAGATCCTCCAATTCAGCGGGAAATAGCACTCTAGCTAACTATGCATGTGGGAAACAGGATAGGTGCATTCATCAATATTAAGGAATTAATTTACTTTATAACTTAGGAATCAATTAAATTTATTATTTATTATTTATCTTTATCATTATAATATGTTAGGGAATAGACAAAATTATTGCCGATCTCGAGTACGGTTTTTGGTTTCTGAAAACAAACCAGTAGATAGACTATAAATATTTAGAAAAAAATGTCAAGAGTCAGACCCTACTAACTTTAGACCTTTTGATATCATCCCTCTCAACTTAAAACCACACATGGGCATTTCCAATCTGACGTGATGTGATATTCGTGCAACAAAATATTAAACTAAATGAAAAAAACAAAATTTTTTTTATAGCTGAGTAGTAGTTTACTAGCCCTATATGCGTTAAAAAAAATTATAGAATTCGACCTTGAAGTTTATAAGATGTAAGCCAAAATATCCCCTGACATTATGCGACAAAAAACGGAAGTGGGTTTTGAATTGGATTTCAAAATTGCGAAACTACGAATCGGGATGGACTTATTGATTGAATTTTTTGCAGTAGGTTTTAATTCAATATAAGTTTATTATTCAAGTTATATACTTAAAAAATCTGTACTCGCTTTTCTTTTAATTTGAATTATTGTCTGACGTGAAGATACATAATTTCCTTTGGGAAATTAGTAGTTATGATTGTTATAGCCCGTACCCAAGGGGTAAAAGGCTATACTAGTTTTGTGCCAATGTATGTAACAGGCAGAAGGAGGAGTAGCAGACCCCAAAAAATATATTATTGACAGGATGACAAGACAAGTCGATATAGCCATGTCCGTCTGTCCGTCCGCCTGACCGTCTGTCTGTACGAATGCAAGGATTTGATAAAGTATAAGATCTAGAATAACCAAACTTGGTATCCAGATTCTCCTAAGACCGAGAAAGTAAGCGCATGAGTTTTTTCCGATGTACCCCCCACTCCATTTAACATTTTTACATTTTTTAAGACATTTTTTTTTTTTAATTTTCCTTTTTTGTGACGTGATGAGAGTACAGGGTATTTTACTGTCGGGCTTGCTCGACTGTAGCGTTCTATCTTGTTTTTTATTTAACAAAGTATTATGATAAAGAATTTAAACACAATTAGTCAGTCAAATGTAATCGTCGACAATCAGCTGTTGCTGACTGCTGTAAGTGGCAGCTGAGTGCGTTACAAGATTTATATAGAATTAGTCAGTCAAATTTAAGCGTCGATAGTCACAGCTGGTTTGGAGGGAAAGCTCGAAAAAATGAAATCTTTCAAAGTTCAATGGCACCGACGATTTTTTTGAGATTCAAAAAACAACTGTAGGCGAAAACTCCGGAGATTTCTGCTAAATTATTTTCCCATTGCCGTAAATGCGTATTTTGGAATTTCCCTCCCTCCACCTCTCGGACGCAATTATTAATTATCCTCTGTACATGAAATGTACAAGAGTATATTAGGCTTGCGGGAGGTAAAAAATTTAACAGGCAGAAGAAGGCGTGGCAGACCCCACAAACTATATATATTGTGGATCAGCATGTCAAGACGAGTCGATGATGTTGACGAGCCGTGCGCTATGCAAATTAGTTTTATTTTTGTGATTTTTTTTCCCACTTCCCCCCATATGGGGGTTTTCCCGTTTTTCCATTCGTATAATCGCCTATATCTCGGAGACTATAAGACCTAGGGACGCCAAATTTTAGTCCAAGATGCCTTATGTGAATCCGCAATTGCTTTGTAAATGTGCAATTATACACCCTTTACGTGAGTTCGAATACCGAGAGGGGTAAAATCGATCAAATTTTTTTTTAAATTTTCTCAATTTTTTTAAATTCCATAATTATTCTATTATTATAATGTACAGATTATTTAAAAATCGGAACACCCGACTTTAGATTCTCTAATTGTTTTTTGTATTCTTTGATAGATTATTAAGCCCAAATTAAAAGTCACAGATTTTGCAAACAAAGTTTGGAGACCTTTTTCCCTCTTTTGGAGCTAGAAATATATACGACGGGTTTGATATGGGATATGACGGGTTGCAATTTAGAAATTCAGGCGTTTTGTACAATTGCTTGGCTCAGCTAAACTAAGCGCTTTATCAGATAACTAACTTCAAATTGTTTCACTTTGGCCATAAATTTGTCTGAAATGATTTTCAGTTAGAAAAATAAGGCATTATAGGGTTACGCTACCCTGTAATTTTTTTAAATTTATTTTGTATATCGATAACTTTTATTTTGCATGGAATACTTAAACTCATTGGTATCGGAAATACTTGGCAAAATGTCGCAGTTATCTGCATTATTTTCTACCGGAAATATGGTCACTTCAAACTTTTAGTTTAACTTGGTGTGGATTTGCCGGTCGATCTTAACTAATGAGATGTTTCGCATAGTAGCACTCAATGATATTGGAAATGACAAATGGAAAAATGACACGAACTTGAATGAAAGTCAAATTGCAAATGATGTTCAGGTTTGTTATACTATGATGCAAAACCTTGTTCGTATCATGTTGGTTTATGTTCACAGGAGTCCATCGCAGAGTCGGAATATTTGCGAGGCATCTCGATGTTATCCAATGGAAACAAGGATCTAGCGTATAAGTTATTTGTTGAGTTGTTAGATACGCAAGTCTTAAATGGAGTAAGTATAAAGAAAATGGTTCTTGTTTAAGGTTTACAAACAAATGTGCATACCATACATACATACAGTGGCTCCCAGCTTATTTTATGCAGTGCATATTCTCGACTTCAGAGGTCGGTAAAAATGAAACTATCATAGCCTGAATGAAAATATTAGTACCATTTGAAAGTGCACACTTTGTAGTTTAATAAGGAACGTAATTTATTATCAAAGTATAAGAACTAAATGCCTTAAACATTAAAAAACAAAAAATACTGGTATTTTCAAGTCACAGCTTATTTTATGCAGCTACTTTTCATGTAGAGAACTTTCGTTTTCAAAACAATTTTTTTTTTTTTCAATATTTTGTATGATAGCCTTTGTTATCTATAACTAATTTAAGGCGATTTTGCATTGATGATACCAGCTTTTGGTCAAATATTCCGCCATTCAGTTTGCAGCGCCAATTTTAGGCTATTGTGCGCTGCCGGGCACATCAAGTGGGGACAATTATAAATCAGCCAGGACTGAACTGTACCCGCTTTATTTTTGAGGTCGTTATCTTGGTAGAAACTGAAATTCAACCGTATTTCGAGATCTGTGGCACTCTGCAACAAATTGTCTTTTAATATCTGAAGGTATTGGAGTTTGTCCATTGTGTTCTCAATAAACGCCAGATTTCCTGTACCAGCAGCCGACATACAGGCCCAAACCATGACGCTGCCACCGCCATGTTTTATAGTTGGCTTCAAATTTTCTTTTTTATGCTCGGAATTCGGTTTCCTCCAAACGTAAGAAATGCCGTCCGATCCAAAAATGTTGAATTTGGACTCATCTGCAAATATTACTGACTTCCAAAACTCTGGGGATTTCAAAACGTTTTCGCTAGCAAATTTCAGTCTACAAAGTTTGTTTTTTGCATTAATGAAGGGTTTTTTGCGAGCTACTCGGCCATTAAAATCATGATCGCGCAATACCCGGTGAACAGTTTCCACGCAGCACTGTTTGGACAAGCTTTCCCGAACTTGGAATGCAAGTTTCGGAGCTGACAGTTGCGGATTTTCTTTAATGTTTTATATAATGTACCGCTTGTCTCGGTCACTTTAAATAGAGTTCGGCGCCTTTCTGTCCTTATTTTCCACTCGATTCTCGTCCACAAAAAGTTCTATTATTTTTTGGATCGTAGAGACATTAAGATTGACCATTTCAGCAATTTTTCTTTGGGAATGACCATTTTTAAAGTGGTATATAACCAATTCTCTTTGTTCAATTGTTGTTCGCGGACCGATTTTAAATATGTTCACAGCTACACACTCCAAGTGACCCAATTGAAATGAAACCAATGGAAAATCACTAACAGCAGTATAACAAAGGGATACAAGCAAAAAGTACCGTTAAATAACGTAAACATGAAGTGCCACTACATTCCAAAGTGTCTGCATAAAATAAGCCGTGAGCTAAAAATTCGATGTTCAGTTCTTCTCTTTTATGGGAGAGGGGGGAACATATTTTGCACTTTGACTTTCGTTTTATATTCTTTAAATATATCAATACAAAACTGCATTTCAATTTTATCATTATTCTTATCGGTTTTAAAGATATAAGGTTTTGAAGAAAAAAATATCTACTGCATAAAATAAGCTGTGAGCCACTGTACATACAGTCTGTCAACTAATTGTTTGCAAAATGAAATTTGTCACCAAATTTCAACTTTAACATTAAATTTATAAATAGTGGCATTATTTGGGAATATTTTGCTTATCAATTATTATTAAGATATGTATTAGCTATGGGTATGTCAAAAAAAAGAGACGAATTTCCATGTAAAACGTAAAAGAAACGAAGAAAACAAAACAACGACATTTACGACACTGTCAATTAATTGTTTGCAAAATGCAAACACTGGTTGAAAGAAGACCATAGAAAAAGTAACAGGACGGCCAAAACGAAAAGGACCGATCGCATTTTTTTTACTAGTATTCCTTCCACTAATTCCTTGTAAAATTTGCTTCAGTTTGGTAACGTATCTGTCACTTTGACCATTTTTGCAAACGCACTTATGATAATTTGATACAGCTAGTGTTTTTCCATTATAGCAACGGGAAAACAGCCAAACAGTTGGCCAAAACATATCGAATTAAACTTAGAACAGTCTATAATATCATTAACCGCGCCGAAAAAGAGAATTAAACAGCTATCAAGGCAGATTTCCATAGCTTTCTCGGCAGGATTGCTCACAAATTTTAAAAAGCATTGAAAATAAACCGCAAACGAGCCTCAGGGAGTTGGCCAATAATATTTACAATGACTGCAAGAAGTCCGTGTGCCATAAAACCATCAAATATGCGCAGCTCTCCAATGCCTTTGGATGAAATACAGCCCCAAACCATAAATACAGTTTGCCGAATTTTGCTGTAGGCACTATGTTTTTGGTCTGGAGGGCTGTATTTGGTTTCTGCTAAACTTTGCTGGGTCCATCATGATAATACAACATGATCTTGGTCTTGTCACAAAAAATGACGTCATTCCAATACTCCTGAGATTGGTTCGCATTAAATATTGCTAAATTCAAACGCTTTTCAATGTTCGCAGCAGACAGGAATTGCTTCTTCCTTGCTACATGTGATGAGTACTTGTGGCGATTGAGTACTTTTCTGATGGTTTTATGGCACACGGACTTCTTGCAGTCATTGTAAATATTATTGGCCAACTCCCTGAGGCTCGTTTGCGGTTTATTTTCAATGCTTTTTAAAATTTGTGAGCAATCCTGCCGAGAAAGCTATGGAAATCTGCCTTGATAGCTGTTTAATTCTCTTTTTCGGCGCGGTTAATGATATTATAGACTGTTCTAAGTTTAATTCGATATGTTTTGGCCAACTGTTTGGCTGTTTTCCCGTTGCTATAATGGAAAAACACTAGCTGTATCAAATTATCATAAGTGCGTTTGCAAAAATGGTCAAAGTGACAGATACGTTACCAAACTGAAGCAAATTTTACAAGGAATTAGTGGAAGGAATACTAGTAAAAAAAATGCGATCGGTCCTTTTCGTTTTGGCCGTCCTGTTACTTTTTCTATGGTCTTCTTTCAACCAGTGTTTGCATTTTGCAAACAATTAATTGACAGTGTCGTAAATGTCGTTGTTTTGTTTTCTTCGTTTCTTTTACGTTTTATATGGAAATTCGTCTCTTTTTTTTGACATACCCATAGCTAATACATATCTTAATAATAATTGATAAGCAAAATATTCCCAAATAATGCCATTATTTATAAATTTAATGTTAAAGTTGAAATTTGGTGACAAATTTCATTTTGCAAACAATTAGTTGACAGACTGTATATACACTTGCCCGCATAACTCTGCGTACACACAAAAAATAGACAAATTTTAGCTTTAAATGTGAATATTTAATATATTCGACATTTTTCTTAATAACTACATTTTTTTAATATTAATATAACAATGGATTTATTTTATTTCTATTTTTTAACAAAACCTTTTTGAAAAATGGACCCGCATTTATATATATATATATATATATATATATATATATATATATATATTTGATGGTTTTATGGCACACGGACTTCTTGCAGTCATTGTAAATATTATTGGCCAACTTCCTGAGGCTCGTTTGCGGTTTATTTTCAATGCTTTTTAAAATTTGTGAGCAATCCTGCCGAGAAAGCTATGGAAATCTGCCTTGATAGCTGTTTAATTCTCTTTTTCGGCGCGGTTAATGATATTATAGACTGTTCTAAGTTTAATTCGATATGTTTTGGCCAACTGTTTGGCTGTTTTCCCGTTGCTATAATGGAAAAACACTAGCTGTATCAAATTATCATAAGTGCGTTTGCAAAAATGGTCAAAGTGACAGATACGTTACCAAACTGAAGCAAATTTTACAAGGAATTAGTGGAAGGAATACTAGTAAAAAAAATGCGATCGGTCCTTTTCGTTTTGGCCGTCCTGTTACTTTTTCTATGGTCTTCTTTCAACCAGTGTTTGCATTTTGCAAACAATTAATTGACAGTGTCGTAAATGTCGTTGTTTTGTTTTCTTCGTTTCTTTTACGTTTTATATGGAAATTCGTCTCTTTTTTTTGACATACCCATAGCTAATACATATCTTAATAATAATTGATAAGCAAAATATTCCCAAATAATGCCATTATTTATAAATTTAATGTTAAAGTTGAAATTTGGTGACAAATTTCATTTTGCAAACAATTAGTTGACAGACTGTATATACACTTGCCCGCATAACTCTGCGTACACACAAAAAATAGACAAATTTTAGCTTTAAATGTGAATATTTAATATATTCGACATTTTTCTTAATAACTACATTTTTTTAATATTAATATAACAATGGATTTATTTTATTTCTATTTTTTAACAAAACCTTTTTGAAAAATGGACCCGCATTTATATATATATATATATATATATATATATATATATATATTTGATGGTTTTATGGCACACGGACTTCTTGCAGTCATTGTAAATATTATTGGCCAACTCCCTGAGGCTCGTTTGCGGTTTATTTTCAATGCTTTTTAAAATTTGTGAGCAATCCTGCCGAGAAAGCTATGGAAATCTGCCTTGATAGCTGCTTAATTCTCTTTTTCGGCGCGGTTAATGATATTATAGACTGTTCTAAGTTTAATTCGATATGTTTTGGCCAACTGTTTGGCTGTTTTCCCGTTGCTATAATGGAAAAACACTAGCTGTATCAAATTATCATAAGTGCGTTTGCAAAAATGGTCAAAGTGACAGATACGTTACCAAACTGAAGCAAATTTTACAAGGAATTAGTGGAAGGAATACTAGTAAAAAAAATGCGATCGGTCCTTTTCGTTTTGGCCGTCCTGTTACTTTTTCTATGGTCTTCTTTCAACCAGTGTTTGCATTTTGCAAACAATTAATTGACAGTGTCGTAAATGTCGTTGTTTTGTTTTCTTCGTTTCTTTTACGTTTTATATGGAAATTCGTCTCTTTTTTTTGACATACCCATAGCTAATACATATCTTAATAATAATTGATAAGCAAAATATTCCCAAATAATGCCATTATTTATAAATTTAATGTTAAAGTTGAAATTTGGTGACAAATTTCATTTTGCAAACAATTAGTTGACAGACTGTATATACACTTGCCCGCATAACTCTGCGTACACACAAAAAATAGACAAATTTTAGCTTTAAATGTGAATATTTAATATATTCGACATTTTTCTTAATAACTACATTTTTTTAATATTAATATATCAATGGATTTATTTTATTTCTATTTTTTAACAAAACCTTTTTGAAAAATGGAATGGAAATGAAAATATATATATATATATATATATATATATATATATATATATATATATATATATATATATATATATATATATATATATTTATATATATATATATATATATATATATACATATATATATATGCATCTTGTTTCTACTTTAACATCAATTTATTGTTGGCCCTTTAAAATTTTATAAATACATATGTATGTACATACATATGTGCATACATAAGTCTTCAGGAATCTTCCAACTATTAAGTGTTCGAGTTACTTTTATCGGTGCTGTTGTATTGTCGACTGCTATTTACAGTGGTTCATTACTTATTTCAACCAGTTGTTTCAAAATTCATTGCGGTTTTACCCTAGTAGGTTGAAATAAGGTATGATATAAATTAGCGCACTCATTTAAATTTTAATAACCCTGTACCCTAAGGGTAAAACTGTATATTACAAGTAGTTTAGTGCGAATGTACGCATGTAAAACACAGGAGGAGTGGCAGACCCCACAAAGTGTATATATCAGCGGTGGGCACGAAATTTTAAATCGGGAGCCCTAAAACAACAAAAACTACCGTTAGGGTTATGAGTAAATCATACTGAAAATCGAGCAAGGACACACACACATTACGTGTATTTTGTTTTTACATCAATCTGCTTGTGCGTCTCGCTGGCGATAAGCCCTAAGCAGATTAAGTTATTAAGAATCCGAATATTTTTTTTATTTTCTTAATTTTTTTTAATTTTAATGAAAAAAACGAAAACTATTGTATGTATGTATCAGCGTTGCCAGACGTACCGAATTTGGCAGCCGTACCGATTTTTAAATCAAAATTAAATATCCCGAGCGGGTAGGCTCAGTTCCGCTTTTCAGGGATAACTTGACTGTGCGTGCTGAGAAATCGCGGGCGGCTGGCACAGAAAAGCATGGACTGGCCGCCCGCCCGTTGCTAATGAATAAAGGCGCGCGGGAGAGAGGAGTGCGTGCGACCGTGACATCTCTTTTTCTTCCACTCCATTCTTAAATCAATTTGCTTATAAATGTACTATATATTTATTTAAAAGTTAAATCTTCATAGAAATATTATGAATAAGCAGGGTTCGTAAAATGCGCCCAAAACTCGTTCAGACACACGAGAAATTCTGCCACACGAATGGATACAAAAATGTTTCTTTGTGAATCGAATAATTAGGAGAATTTCGATATTTAATTTATGCTTGTATACATGTGTATATGGTCCGATATATGTACATAATATTACTTTTTCGTAAAGTATTACTTTATTTTATGCAACATTAACATTGTTATTTTTTGGATATGCACTCAAAACACCGTCTTTTCAACAATAAAATACATATATGTACATAACACAATGTTTAGACTTTGTGCAAAAAACTGTTAAATTAAATTATGTTGGAGCCTTTTTTCCTCCCTTTGGAGCTCGAATTTTCCAAAATCCAAATCTTAGTGGGCACCTACACTATGAAAGGATACTTGAGTCCAAATTTCAGCTAGCTACCTTTTACCATTTGGGCTGTGCCTTGATCACCAATCAGTCAGTCAGGACAAACTGTTTTATATATATAGACAATATGCTATTTTTCTTCCAATATTGTGCTCATTTAAAAAAAAATGCAGAGTATTATGCAAATGTCATAAAAAAAAAAAAATAAATAAAAAAAAAAAAAAAAAATTGCATTTGTGTCATTAACCAAAAATATGGATGACCTAAGGGTATATTATCACATGTTTTAAATTCTTCCTATATCCCTCTTTAAAATTAGCACTGAATTTCACATTTCGTACCGAATTTTGCGTGCCACTTAATTGGAAACAATTTCAATTTTCGATTTTTGAGAGCATTTTTTCAAAACTAAAGTAAGTTATTATTGTTTTTGCTTGTTAGAACACAATTAATTCATTTTGATTTTTTAAAAAGTCCTCAGTCATGGGTAATGACAGAATTTGTACGCGTCATGAGGAAATCAAGTATGATATTTCAGGCCAATGCAACTCAGATATATTGCTCTGGGAAAATTATTTTTAATGCTTTTGCCATTACCGAAAAACTCGCACCAAAGATATAAATAAATAATATAATATAAATATTTGGGAGTGTTTCTCATGAAATAGAGTTGGTCTCATATTCAGCATCGAGAGAATTCTGACAATAGAGAAGTAGTTCGATATATTGAGGGTATTTTGATAGCATAGACGAATAAAAAAATTACGGCTGTTTGGGTCTATAAGCAAGACATTCGGCACGTCTGTTCTGTTGGGCTTTCTTGAAAGGTCATCGTGTAGACTTGATCTGAATCCCATTGAATATTTATGGAATGAAATTAAAAAAAGTCATTTAACAGAACATAAATAAGAAGAAATTGGGAAAACATGCCATGCCTGATGAAAACTTCTTCTTGTTTTTTATACTCTGTACTTGAAATGTACAAGAGTATATTAGGTTTGCGCGAGCTGAAAAATGTAACAGGCAGAAGGAGGCGTGGCAGACCCCACAAAGTATATATATTCTTGATCAGCATGACAAGACGAGTCGATTTAGCCCTGTCTGTCCGTCCGTCTGTCCGTCCGTATGATCACCTAGATCTCAGAGACTATAAGAGCTAGAGACACAAAATTTTGCACAAAGATATCTTATGTGTGTACGCTGTGCAAGTTTCATTTATTTTTTTGATTATCCACTCCCCGAAAATGGGGGTTTTCCGTATCGCCGTTCGTATAATCGCCTTTATCTCGGAGACTATAAGACCTAGGAACACCAAATTTTAGTCCCAGATGCCTTGTGTGAATACGCAGAAAATGTATATTTTGGAATTTCCCTCCCTCCCCCCTCTCCCATGCAAATCGCGATTTTTTCTAACTCCCGTAATTCTTGGAATTTCGAACTAAAATACCCCCAGTTAGTTATGTGTCCGTATGCCAAGTTTCACTATGATAGACCGATTTAACAAGAAGTTATAGCCATAAATATATTTGCTACTGCAGCGCTGCTCAAGCGCTGTCCGCGACTGTTGATGCTGGTGCTTTGGTTGACTACACATATGTTTACACAGACACGAATAGATGCGCATAGGCACACATACACTCACACAGACGCAATTGCTATGTAAAAGGTAAAATCAATCAAACATTTTTTTTTATTTTCTATAATTATTGTAAACATATGTACAGAGTATTTTAATGTCGGGACACCCGACTTTAGCTTTTTTACTTGTTTGTTATAATGTTTGAATTTTGCTTTTTTGTTTACGATGTTTTCAATTAGTTGTCTTGGTAAAAACTGGAACTTGATCAAAAGAAACTGAGAAATAAAATATTTAAGCTACTAACTTGAACTCAATGATATTTTTTGTTAAATTTACATCTCTAACATTTTTATTTTGTGTAAATGTTACAGGGAGCGTTAGGAATTTTATATAAAAAAGCACAACCAATGCATTTGTTTCCAACTTGTTGTTAATAAGTGTACATATATTATTTAGTATTTATAACTTTTTGCAAAACTTTACCATAAAAAGGTACTATTCCGCGAAAATACAACGCAACATGTGATGGTTAATTTTAAAAACCACATGAACAACACATGCCACAATTACACGAAAACAGTCAATCACATTAAAACAGTTATGGATTATAATTTTACATAACTTGATCAAAAACGGCTACCTGCATATAGTCTTTCAATTCTTTGGTTGCAATAATATCATTAACCGTTTGAGTTCAAAGTGAGTTCAAAATAGCAGAGTTCGATTTCTACAAATGTATTGTAATACAATGGACCTTGATTATTTACTTACTCTCTCAAGAGTTCGACTCATTAGACGACTAACAATTTAGTACGACTTATAATTCGAATGGACTGGAATCGTAGGTGACAAAATAAATAAGCAGAACAGATCATTCACCATCCTAAATAGGGAAGGACAGTACGAGTGATAATGCTAGCAAAATTACAGATGTAAATTTAAATTTAATCAAGAGTTATAATACAATTTTGCAGGTGATTTCATACAGTAGCTAAATTTATCAAGCAGAAGAAAGCCAATATTTAAATGAATTCTATCCTTGGAGAAACATGTCGTCCACTGGCTTGATGAGATCAGCATAAAAACATAAATAATTCAAAAATATATTTTATTTTTATAGGACATATTTAGGTTTACGAAATATAAATGATTAATAAAATATTTAAAAATGATTGGACGTGAACAGATTTGTTTGGGAGCTAAGCCTAAATATAAGTCAATAAAACTGAGACTAAATTTCGGTTGTTGGCCATATAAATGGTTTCAAAAAATTAATTACTGCTAAAATTAAACAATAAATATAAAAGCATGATTTTGACAACAAATAAAATCGGCAGTGCGCGCTTGGATCAAATTTTATTGAAATTAGTCGTCAAAGCACAAACAGCAGTAATAAGCCAAAAATAAATTGCGGTACGAACTAATGGAAGACCGCTTTGCAATCAAATTCCAACAGATTTTCGCTACTAATCGGCAACACAGGGAGCGTGATTAACAATAATGACGAAAGTACCTCGAACGTAAAAAGTACCAAACCACCGCCAATTTACTAACAAGAACAAAACTCATGCTGTCTCATAAATAAAGTGCCAACTTATTTTTTTATTTCGCTCCGCCATGTGTTAAAAATATAGTACAATTAACGCCATATTAATTCGAGAAAAGACGCTCAGGGTATGCATGGGCACTTATGCTCGTATGACCCATGTAAATTGATCATATATTGTGATTAGAACTAAGAAAAACGAACTAAACTTTGTGAAAAAATAAAGTAATGCCAACGAGTAAGAGCATAATCTCTCTAAACAACAAAGAAAAAATGAGCCAGAATCGTGCTCGACAAAAACAACAAGACGAACGTCAACTTTCGTCACTTCGTAGCAACGCGTACTTTTCTATACGCGCACCCGATGTAACGGTTCCAACAACAACTGCATTACTGCAAGCTAATTCGGAAAGAGAACGCTCTCTCTCCCCTGCGTTATATATTGCTATATATATTGCCAAAAAACTAAAAGTATAAGCAAACATCCCATTGGGAGTACGATTGAGTACCTGTTCCTCGAAGTCTGTGGTAGAGGAAGCTCAACAGGTATGCTAATTGGCTGTCTAATGGTTCCATAGATTACTCAGAAGCCATTGATACGATTACGACATTGTCGTTAAGATATGAAGACATAGTCATAACTAGAGACCTTTATAACAATATGCTAACCGAGCGCCACCTCGCTTATGAAATGTCTTCTCTGGGTTTAAATCTTGTCAATTCGTCTATGCCAACCCATTTCTCCAACACGATTAATACGTTACTTGACGTTTTTTTTGTTAGTGATACTAATAAGATTCTCCAATATGACCAAATTGACGTACCAGCATTTTCTAAGCATGATTTAATTTACTTGAATTTAACACATCTGACTGACCAAGGGACTTAAGGAGCATTAATCTTGGAGTACTGTGTAGCAAAATTGACCTATGTAATTGGAACTCAATATATTTACTGACGGACGTAAACTCTCAATTAAGACAACTGTCCATTTACATTAACGCACTATATGATAGGCATGTACCCTTAAAAAAGAAAATTTTTAAAGCTAGTCATAAACCATGGTTTAATCATGGTATTGCTACTATAATTAGGGAACGCGATACTGCGTACTCTAGGTGGAAGCGATACAAAACTCCAGAACTTTACCAGCAATTGAAATTTTTATGACGGTCAGTAAATAAAATGATTTGTAGGGAAAAGTGTCACTATTACTCTGTGAAATTCAAAAACGCAATATCAGCTAAGCAGAGATGGGGTGAGATCAAAAAGTTTGGTATAGGAAAACGAAAAGTTTCCCAAAAAATTACAGCTGATGTCAATGACTTGAACAGAAAATTTCTGCAATCGACTGTACCGGATATCTTGATTAACCCTTACATTGACGCCGTAGTAAATACTGTCTGTGATAATAGCTTTAGTTTTATGTGTGTAACTCCCTTTGATGTCCTGAGCTCTGTTCTTAGATTTAAGTCGAACGCCATATAAATGAGTGTTTGAATTTATGCAATGATGAACTGTCAAATGTTAGTGAATGGGCTAAGTGCAATGGCTTGTCACTAAATCCTGGTAAATCGAAATGCATTATAATATATAAAAAGTTACTGAGTACGGAAAATTTGCTTAAGTTATCACTCAATAACGCACAAATTGAATACGTGGATCATATTCTAAATCTTGGTATCACCTTCAACAGTTCTTTGTCCTGGAGTGATCACGTATCCAAGGCTGCAGGAAAAACTTATGGCTTACTCAGACAACTTTCGTTGACTCAGCAATTCTTGCCCATAGATATCAGACTATTAATCGCTAAAACTTATCTAATACCCACGCTCTGCTATGGTATCGAAATTTTTATAGCCTGTACCCAAAGGGTGAAAGGCTATACTAGTTTTGTGCGAATGTATGTAACACACAGAAGGAGGCGTGGCAGACCCCACAAAGTATATACATTCTTGATCAGGGTGACAAGCCGAGTTGATATAGCCATGTCCGTCTGTATGAGCGCAAGGATCTCAGAAGCTACAAGGGCTAGAATGACCAAACTTGGTATCCAGGTTCCCCTAAGCCCTAGGCAAGTCAAGTTTATTTTTTTATTCTGATACACCCCCCCCCCCCCCCCACTCCACCGCAATTCGTGTTTTATTGTATAACTTCCGTAATTCTTGGAATTTAGAAATCAATTTTGGTAGTTACATCCAGTTAGTGCTTATGTGTGTGAAAGTTATAGCCATAAGTAAAATCGCTGCTCATGCGCTGCCTGCAGCACTGCCGGCAGCGCTGCCCGCAGCTGTTGTTGTTGCTGCTTTGGTTCAACTTTGTGCTGCATACATACACGCATGTAAACACGCATAGGTACGTGATGTAAATGTATGCTGTTACAACTGAACATAAACATGTATTCTAATTTAATTTAATTAATTTATTTATTTATTCATTTTTTTTAATAATTTAATTTTTTTTTTTTAATTTTTTATTTAATTTTTCTTTTTTGTGGAGAGTACAGGCTATTTTACTGTCGGGCTTGCTCGACTGTAGCGTTCTATCTTGTTAGTAACTGCGATAGTGCCTCTCAGCACAAACTAAATGTAGCATATAATAATATACTTGTAGCCCGATATGTTTATAATGTAAAGAGGGGAGCACATATCCAGTTTGGCACACAGCATTTGCCATATGAACCGGGCTATTTATTTGAAAAACTACGTTTTAGTGCATCCTTAAGAACCAATAATATAAACAGTATACGATACAAGCTTGGGTCTTCTGAACGGCAGTTCTTTATTCATGCTATTCGCCTGTGGAATCAGCTACCTCAATATTTAAAGAAAATTAGTAGTGCATCGCAATTTAGGGAAAAATTAAATTTGTTCTTAAAAATAAGTAACTAACAACATAAAATATCTGCAACATAATATAGTCTATTAGATTTAACTTCAATTTTATAAAATAGGTTAAGCAGGTTAATCAAACCGTCTTAAATTTTTTTAATGAAAATTGTATGTTTCTAGTGACTAGTGCATTAATTAATAAGAATTTATTTCTTGTTGCACTAGGAAATAATAATAATAATATGCTCACCCAGCACATTGCAAAGTGGGTCATGGAGTGCCCAGTGCCCTTCTCCAGGCCCCTACTGTCTTACCAATGAATTGCTGATGTGCAAATTAAACGAAAACTAAGCCCACAAGCAAATAAGAGAAACAACGCACACAAAATAACTAAAACAGCAAAAAACACTCTGCCAACTGAGGCGCTGATTCGCGATTCTCAGTTTACCTGAAGAAGATAACGCCGAAACGGCCAAAGCCAAGCAACTAAAGCCGCCACCTATTTATGTGCGGCAGGCTAATTGTACAGAATTGGTTGAAAAACCCACTACCAAAATTGGCGAACACAAATTCTATGTTATGTCTATAAAAAGGGGTAGCATAAATGAAACTAAAATACAAAATGATGAAAATAACTATCGATCACTGGTCAAATACCTCGACGCTGAAAAGATGAACTACTACACCTACCAACTTAAAAGTAAAGGGATTACAAGATCCTACAAGATCAAAAGGAATCGAGCCAACAGTTCCAGTCATGCTTTCAAAATGGCCATGAACATAATAAATAGAAATAAAATTCCCCAACCAATGTTCGAGGTAGAACTGACTCCTATGCCTATAAATAAAAACCAATTTACAAGCTGCAATATCTACTGCACCGTAAAATCATCGTTGAGGAACCGCACAAACAAAATGGACCTGTCCAATGCACAAACTGCCAGGAATATGGACACACAAAAACGTATTGTACCCTATGCGCGGTCTGTTTTGCCTGCGGGGATGTACATCTCAATGAGGCCTGCCCTGTAAATAAGGAGGAACCCTCTGCTAAAAAGTGTAGCAACTGTGGCGGAAACCACACTGCTAACTATAGAGGCTGCCCTGTATACAAAGAGTTGAAAAGTCGCCTAAGTCAACAAAAATCCGCAGCTCGAAATCAAGTCATCCGACAAAACTTGCCTTACATACCATCAACTACGATTCCAGGAGTATCTTTTGCTAAGGCGTTAAGTAACACCATCGGGTCGTACGCCTCAGTCTCTAAACAAACCACTGCAGGAATAATGAATCGTCAGACATCGCAACAGGGGCCAGAAACTACTGCCCAACATACCACAGCAAATCCAACCCAATTGCCTAGTGGAATTGAATCAATTCTGGAAACTCTAACAAATACAATGGTAGCAATTCAACAAACGATGCAGGAAATTATGTGCAATCAAAATCTCCTTCTGGAATTGCTAATCAAACAGAAATCTACTTAAATGGCTTCACTAAAAATATGTGTCTGGAATGCGAATGGCATTTCACAGCACAAATGCGAGCCCTTGCAGTTCCTCAATCAACATGATATTGATGCTGTGCTCATATAAGAGACTCACCTAGCAAGCAAAAATTATTTTTATCTCAATGGCTACAACTTCTATGCGACCAATCATCCCGATGGTAAGGCTCATGGAGGTACTGGCCTCCTGATAAAGCGTCGCATCAGGCACTATCCGTTGCCATCATTTTCTACAACTTATATACAGGCCACAAAAATTCATATCGAAATACAAAGCGGCTATTTAAGCCTAGCCACAGTATACTGCCCACCGCGCTTATCCGTTTCAGAGGCAGAATTTGTACGTTTCGTCGACCTACTAGGTGACCGCTTCATTCATGACTACAATGCCAAACACACTTATTGGGGATCCCGACTCATTAGCTCTAAGGAAGACAACTATATAGCGCTATAATAACACCACGAAACAAGCTTGACTTTATTTCTCCGGGCTGGCCTACACATTGGCCCACAGATCCAAAGAAGCAACCAGACTTGATTGATTTTGCTGTTACAAGAAGAGTGCCACACGCTCAGATTTGTGTGGAGCACTTAACAGATCTATCATCGGATCACTCGCCAATCCTTCTTCTTCTTTATGACCACCCAATGTACTCGGAGCGCCCACACTTTTTAACATCTAGAAAAACTGACTGGCTTAAATACAGGAAGTACGTAAGTTCCCATATTGACATTAACTGCAAAGATGACCTAGATACCTCAGCATTCGTGTCTGTAATGTCACTGACCGCAAAACATTCCACTGCAGTAATCACAGTTTATAAACATTACAAAAGTAGTCATGTTCCCAGGCATATTGAGGAGCTGCTACGAAATAAGAGAAGACTTCGGCGGGAGTGGCAAGCGCACAGATCACCTGACTCAAAGGAGCGGCTAAAAATAGCCAACCATCTACTACGCAAAGCCCTAGAAGATGAGAAACACCGAGCTCAAATGGACTATATGGAGCAACTCTCCCCAAATTCCCCGATTCCCATTGTGGAAAGCTAAATCAGGCGTGTGTCCACCAATCGAGAGTGAATCACCATTACGTACACAAAGAGGAAAGTAGGCTCGCAACAACGCAGAGAAGGCAAATCTATTTGCCGCCCATTTAGAAAAAGTCTTCTAACCACATCCAGCAACAAATAGCTTGGTGCACCCACCAACCAATCATCTTGAAGCTTCCACGCCTATCGTATTCCAAGCAGGAGAAGTTACAAGTGTCATTAAGGGCCAAGTTTCACAGCAAAAAAAAAAAAGCGCCGGGCCATTTTGTTACTTCCACAGAACTGCCATAAAATACTGAAGTTATACCTACAGCAAAGAAGTTTCGCGGTTAGATGCAAAGATTTCCTCTCCGAATGCCGTGCTTGGACCGACACTGTATATCATATACACAGCAGATATACCGAGAAACAGTCATACAACAATTTCGATATTTGCTGATGATACTGCCATCCTAAGTCGCTCCAAGTGCCCAACATGAGATACAGAACTTTTATCATCTCACCTCGTGGCCATAGAAGAGTGGCTAGCAGACTGGCCCATACATGTAAACGAGCAAAAGTGCAAACATGTCACCTTTATCCTAAATAAACAAACTTGTCCTCCATTGTTGCTAAACAACATCAATATTCCACAAAAAAACGATGTAACTTACCTTGGTGTCCATTTGGATAGACGGCTGACTTGGCGCAAACACATCGAAGCGAAGAGAGCTCAACTGAAACTAAAAGCTACATTGGCTTATAAACGTCCGTTCACCGGTAAAACTGGAGTACAAAGTACTATTGTACAATGTAGTTCTCAAACCAATTTGGACATATGGCTCTGAACTATGGGGAAACGCTTCCATTAGTAATTTAGAGTTAATCGAGAGAGCTCAATCGAAGATACTGAGAACCATCACTGAAATGAAAATATCCGGAAAGATTTAAATGTGGGACCTGTTAAAGATGAAATCGCCAAGGTGAAAGCGAAGCACCAGCTTAAGCTTCGGAACCATCCAAATAGACTTTAACTTGGCAGGCTAGCCATACACGACTCCGGCGAAGAGACCTCCCAACCCAGCAATACGAGTTAGGGCCATAATTCAAATAATTAATTGTAATTAATTAAATAACTGTATTAGATTAAGATTAATTACTTATAGTAAGTCTCCGTGAGAGAAGATTCGATAAATAAATAAAACTTGAAAAAAAAAAAACCATTAAAGTTTCTATATAATCCCAATCTGTAAGTATTTTATGAACAATGTCCAAACAAGTAAAACAAAATTATAGAAAAATCACGAAATAATATTGAATTTAAGATTGCATCGATGGCTTCACTCTTTCCTACCAAAGAGTCTTCACAAAGATGTAGACAAAAGCCAACCACCGATCCGAACCGATAGGACGTTTGACAAATAAATTAGATTAACTTTTTTAAAACCTATTTAATAAGCTTCGTTTAGACCCTTTTGTGAAGTCCTTTGTAGAACTGTCACAGAAGTGATTGTACGATGGGACTAATTGTAGGAGATGTAAATCTTTTATTACAAAGCAAATTATGGTTTCAAGATAAGGAGTGATTTGGAAAATGAGCCTGTTGAAAATTTGGCTTTGTTTTTTTAGGGGATAATGGGGTGTCTCCGCACGGTATGTCCACAGCTCTAAAATTTTATGGCATGTACATAGATAATTATGTCGCCCGCATAACCTGGTGCATCCTTAGTTGGTTTTATTTGATATGCATTGGACTGAAATTAGATCAATATAAAGAAGCTTATATTTTGTGAGATCTCGTTTAATTCCCTCTTGCGCTATCAAAAGCTTCGGATACATCGATAAAAATACACAGGGATTCGGGTTAAGCCTGAGCGACTTTTAGAGGTAAGTAGTGTATTGCGGTCTTTGTAAATGTAATTTTTGCTTTATTGTAAGTTGAAATAAAACTAAAATGGCTACCAGATTAGTAATTGCTTGTATATGCAATTAAGGAAAGAACCGTTTAATCAGGCTAATCCCGTTTTCATTATACCCTGTACCCAAACCATAAAAGGGTATACTGGTTTTGTGCGAATGTATGTAACAGACAGAAGGAGGCGTGGACCCCCAAATGTATATATATATATTATTGATCAGGATGACAAGCTGAGTCGATATAGCCATGTCCGTCTGTCTGTTCGTCTGTCTGTCCGCCTGTATGATCTCAAGGTTCTAAGAAAGTATAAGAGTTACCCTTGGTATCCACATTCCCTTAAGACCAAGAAAGTACGAGTTTGAGTTGTTTTTTTTCGATGACTTATTATTTACTGCATACATACATACACGCATGTAAACACACATAGACACGAAGATGTAAATGTATGTTGTTCAAACTGTACTTTGTATGTATGCATGTACATATGTACTGAATATTTTTTATTTAATTTAATTAACAAGTTTTATTTTTTTAAATCTTTTTTTTTTTTAATTTTTGTTTTTTGTATAGAGTACAGGGTATTTTAATGTCGGGCTTGCTGGACTGTACCGTTCTATCTTGTTTTCTAACTTATTTAATCAATACTGTAAATTTGTTGATGTAATAGATTAGGTTAAGGCAGTATGCCGCCATTGGCAGGTCCACATAGACCAGATTAGTCTTTAGTGGCTTCCAACCTGATGTTGGAGATCAGCTTTGAACTCTCATCTTTTGTGGAGCCTTTTCAATGATAGAATTATGTGCTTAATGTCTTTCTGGGCTAGCTGTCTGTAAATATAAAAGTTCCGCGTTGGTGCAGTCATCTAAGTCCAGTCGTCTGGTAGGCTGTAGTCCGTTTCGAGTTCGATGTTGGAGCAGAAAGCTCCGTGCTACTGCTTAGCTCTCTGCCGACCGAGCTGTTAATGTAACCTTGTACGGCGCGGTTTTCTATGTAGATTCTGTGATACATACGAGTGACAACCATTGCTTTCTTTCCATCTTACGTAGTCCTTGGGGGTAAGTGGAGTTCCGAATACCCTTGGCGGGATCCCCATCGACACATTGTATCTCTTCACGAAAAGAAGATTGATATGTATATCTAGTATATATTGAGTATGTTTTCGTTGACTAAGCTGATGGTCTATAGACATTTGCCAGTGATTAATTATCATTAATTAATTAATTATAGCTTACTTTATATCGTCCCTATAGGCAGTTATTTTCGTGGTTTTTCCGGTGGTTTTTTTTTTTGTTGCTAGTGCGTTAGCATTACTGTCATCCAGAAGACATTTTTAAGATGCAGGTACACTATACCAACGCCCCACGCCTTCTTCCCCGTTCTGTCCGCTATCGCTAGTTTGGCACGTCCGACGGAGCATCTACCTTCTGCACTGTGTCCGTTTCACATTTCAGTGTCGTTTCGTCCATACAGCTTACAATATTCACTCCAACCATGGTAGAAGTATGAGCGCTTGCGACCCGCAGAGAGTGGGAGCTAGTGGTAGCGGTCTTTTGTGTGTGATTGTCTCCGCCTCCTCGCCACCCTGACGCCTCTTATTCTGCGTTGTTTCAGTAGGCGCCTAACAAGTGCGTTTGGATGTTTTTTGGGCGATCCATATAATCTTGGGTTTGACAGTTTTGGCGACTTTTAAATCCGACTCAGAGCACGTGTACCAAAAAGCACCAGAAATCATGCGCAATGTCTTGACCTAAAGTACCCTGATTTTGGGAAGGTTAATTACTGCGATACCCTAAACCTTCAACCCGAACGACAGCGACAGCTTCTTCCTGCTGTTGAGCAGCCAGTAGAATTTCCTCAATCTTGCACTGATGGGCTTTGTTACGCTAGTAATGTGTGAATTAGCTGTGAGGACCTTGTCCAGATATATGTACATCTACACCAAAATACTTGTAACCCGAGTGTTGACGCATCAGGTCCTCTTTAATAAACAGTCCCGGACACAAGCCAGGACGTAAGACATAAATAACGTTGGCACACTTATGTAGATAGGTTGATACCGTTTTGTCCAGAGCTCGAAGCTGTAAACATTAAATGTAGGGAAATTCCAAAATACACATTTTCTGCGTATTTATAGACAACTTGGACTAAAATTTGGTGTTCCTAGGTCTTGTAGTCTCCTAGATATAGGTGATTATACGAACGGCGATACGGAAAACCCCATTTTCGGGGAGTGGATAATCAAAAAAATAAATGAAACTTGCACAGCGTACACACATAAGACATCTTTGTGCAAAATTTTGTGTCTCTAGCTCTTATAGTCCCTGAGATCCAGGTGTACATACGGATCGACTTATCTTGCCTTGCTGATCAAGAATATATATACTTTGGTTGACCCCACTACCACGCCTCCTTCTGTGTGTTACATTTTTCAGCTCGCTCAAACCTAATATACTCTTGTACATTTCAGAGTATAAACATGTACAAAAAAATGAAAAAATAAGAATTTGTATGCAATTCGGCAAGCTATGCCCCGTCTCATAGCCGTTCCTGAACAGAGATTCCGGAGATTTATCAAGGGAACAGACAGTTCGGTTGAGAGCAGGTGAAAATGTTTATTGTTAATTAGGCATAAAACCCGAAAACGATTGTGCGATACACAATCAGTTGTAAGCCTGCCACGGAAAAGCAACAGAAAGATAAATTTTAGTTGTTCTGCGAAGAATTGTGAAATTAAGGCGATATAAAGCGGACAGTCCTCCGATTAATCAGTGAAGGATGATGACAAGCTGACTTAGCTTGTGTGGCAAAAGCAAGTTGGAATCCCAATTTAAACGACGAAGAGCAAAAATGAAGGAGTTATTTCTAAACCTATATTAAACCCATGAGCATTATTCTAGTATAGACATTAGTGAACTGTAAAGTAGTTTAGTGGTAATGGGATCATTCAATTCGTTGGACAAACATTTAATGAATCCATGAACGCACTTAGCCTTGCTTATGATAGAAGCAGTGTTGCCAGCACCTCGCCACAAAAAAGGACAAGGAAACATTAAAAAGAAAAAAAAAGAGATAGATAAATTTCAAAAGGACCCAATAACAGGACTGCTAGTTTTTTTCTACCCTGTACCCGTAGGGTAAAAAGGGTATATTAGGTTTGTGCAAAGTATGTAACATACAGAAGGAAGCATCTCCGACCCCATAAAGTATATATATTCTTGATCAGCATGACGAGAAATCGATCTAGACATGTCCGTCCGTCTGGATGAACGCAAGGATCTCAGAAACTATAAAAGCTGGAATAACCAAAGTTGGTATCCAGATTCTCCTAGGTCCGAGAAAGGACGAGAAAATTTTTTTTTTAATTTCCCCCCCTTCCCCCGCTACAGAATTTCGTCAATAGTGTCCACATTTCAAATGCTACCTCATCCAAACTTAGCACACATAATTTATATATAATTGTCTACTGTTGTTCAATTTATTATTATTATTTATTATTCAATTCGGTCAATTCTAAGAAAAGTTATTAGCAAAACAAATTCTCGCCAGTACAACCCCCCCAAACTGCAGCAACAAGTTCGCTCTTCTTCTTCCTCTTTTTGCTGCTGCTATGGGCGCATATAACTCAGTGACGGAAGTTTACCTGGGTACAGGATATTACACTGTCGGGCTTGCTCGACTGTAGCGTTCTCTCTTGTTTCATATTAATATTGCCTTTTATTGTTTGGAATGTCAGGGCGTAGTTAAAAACAAGTAAAAAAGCTAAAGTCGGGTGTCCCGACTTTGAAATACTCTGTACATATGTTTACAATAATTATAGAAAATAAAAAAATTAAGAAAATAAAAAACATTTTGATCGATTTTACCTCTCTCGGTATTCGAACTCGCGTAAAGGGTGCACATTTACATAGCAATTGCGTCTGTGTGAGTGTATGTATGCCTATGCGCATCTATTCGTGTCTGTGTAAGCATTTTCGCAGTCAACCAAACAGCAGCGCTGCAGCAGCAAATATATTTATGGCTATAACTTCTCGTTAAATCGGTCTATCATAGTGAAATTTGGTATACGGACATATAATAACCAACTGGGGGTATTTCGTTCGAAATTCCAAGAATTACGGGAGTTACGATTTGCTAGGTAGAGGGGGGAGGGAGGGAAATTCCAAAAAATAGCTAGCTTTTATAGTTTCTGAGATCCTTGCGTTCATCCAGACAGACGGACGGACATGGGTATATCGACTCGGCTTGTCATCCTGATCAATAATATATATACTTTGTGGGGTCCGCCACGTCTCCATCTGCCTGTTACATACATTCACGCTAAACTAGTATACCCTTTCACGCTACAGAATTTCGTCAATACTGTCCCCATTTCAAAAGCTACATTAACCAAACTTTGGTCACATAATTTATACATAATAGTCTACTTTTGTTTCATCTAAATCGGTTAATACTAAGAAAAGTTATTAGCGAAACAAATTCTCTACAATTCTCTCTTCTTCTTCTTTTTGCTTCTGCTATGGGCGCATATAACTCAGTAACGGAAGTTTGTCTGGGTACAGGGTATTTCACTGTCTGACTTGCTCGACTGTAGCGTTCTCTCTTGTTTTGCCCTTTCTTCCAGTTAGAAACAGCTTTTTTTTTAAATTAAAAAATGGCAACACTGCTCCACTATAAGAAAAGCATTAGAATTTCCCTAAAGTAGTTCTGTCTGTCCAAATTGACATTGAACTTCCTTACTGAATTATACACGGCTTTTTCTAACAAACATTGAAAACACTGCAATAAGACCTACTACAAAAATTTTAGTGGAATCCTGAGGCAAATTTTGTAGCTGCTGTCTACACTTGAGCATTCTAACTCGATGCTCTGGAAGTGAAGTTTTTATGTACACTTCTGCGTTGCTAGTCTCAGACCAAAAATGCCTCCGCTCTTCTTCATACCTAGCGCAAGTTTAGGGTCTGCTCTAATTAAGCGCGTTTTTTCGCCGAAACTTAAAATTACACCAGTTTGTTTCCTCTGTTATTACTTGCCTATCTACTGTTCTTTTTAAAATGGCAAGCAGCTCAGTCCATCTCGTCTCAGCAACCAACATAGTAATAAAGAAAGAAGGCAGGCCGAACTGACGAATCATGGCCATAACCTTTTTCTTTTCTGATTCCCGATGAGCAGGAGATGTACGAATACCTCTAAGGAGCCTATAGCCTTCATCGTGGCGAATAAGATGATCCATATGCTCATCATTAGCTGTTATGCCGTGAAGGGCGCTATGCTTTCTCAAACATACATACATATTTCTTTTAATGCCAGCAAATATTGTTGGAAAAGCTAACTCTTCTGAGTCAGCATCAAGAATCATGTTCTTTGCATGGCAACATTATCTATTTGGTTATTCTCAAGCAGAGTTTCTTGACGCCCAGGATCTTCCATTTCCACATTCTCATCAATATGGGATGGCTCGCGACTTGAGAAGCTATGAAGGGAACAGTCTCGGACGCTAAATCATCTCTATTTTGGGAAGCATTTTGTCGATTCTCTGCTTCCATATTATCCCTATTACTCCAATATCAACTTACTCTTTGGCTAATTCTCGTCAATGCATCTAATGCTGCTTGACGTGCTGCAACCGTGCGCTACACCGTGCGGCTGTGTCGCGAGCTCGTTCTACAATCCTTCTTATAGGATTGTCGCTAACTTGATACCTATTTAACCTATCCTGCTCTCTTTCTATTATGCGATAGGTCTTGCCCGTCTTTGCTGGCTCAGTACTTGTGCTTACATACGTATACGTTTATGTACTGCTAGTGTCCTGCCCCTGCTTCTCATGGGTATTTTTACAAATATTTTAAAATTTATACATTAAAACACATACACCGTTCTTTTTGTTACTAAGAAGGAGTAAAATTTATTTTGGATATTATTATTTTTATGATTTTTTGTTCGTTTTTAGATAATTATAGCCTGTACCCAAAGGGTGAAAGGCTATACCAGTTTTGTGCGCATGTATGTAGCACACAGAAGGAAGCGTGGCAGACACCCAAAAGTATATATACAAGAGGTAGAATAACCAAATTTGGTATCGCTGTTCCCCTAAGTCCAAGGCAGGTAAAGTTTATTTTTTTATTCTGATACACCCCCACCTCCACTCCCCAGTAAATCCTGTTTTTTTTTTTATAAATTCCGTAATTCTTGGAATTTTAAATTTTGGTAGTTACATCCAGTTAGTGCTAATGTGTGCGTGTGCCAAGTTTCATCATGATAGCCCAATTCGGACGAAAGTTATAGCCATTAATAAAATCGCTGCCCATGCGCTACCTGCAGCTCTGCCGGCAGCTCTGCCATTATTCGACAGACTTACACGGAGGGCCATTTGCTGTAAACGCCTCCCAAGGTGCGGCGACAGCCACCTTATCCCCGCGCGTATATCATATATCATCGGGGTGTGCTGCCATAAACTGCACGAAGATTGAGTCTTGTTCAGGCGATCTATGTTTTCCCCTGGAAAAAATAGCATTTGCAATTGAATTCAGAAATTACAAAAATGTACTTACATTTTGTTTTGCAGCTCCGTATTGTCTATTTGAAATGACTGTTTTATTACCATTCATTTTTTCGTTAACACACAGACCTGCCCACTCAGCGTCACACAATTTTCTCTAAATTTGTTTAATTAATACACAGTTATTTGGTACTTATTGGAAACTAGAATTGCGTCAAATATATATTTTATCTTTGACTTTCGGTTGACTCACAAAAAAGACTTAATTCAGCAAAACGTAATGTTCAAAAAATTGAATTTTCTATTTAAGCCAAGGGGGCATCTCAATTACTAGCGTGTTTTGAATGCTATGTGTGAATGCTTGTTGTTAGTGCATGCTTTAAGAATCCGCATATTAGCCAATAATACAAATCAGGTCAGATATGCGCTAAATAATTGCATGCTAGAAAACAGTCGGCCAGATTCGCAAACCTAGTGCCAAGCTAACTACTGATCGTCAAAATACAATACGTCGCTGCCGTGGCATTCATTGCACCCAAGCCACTGCTTTCGTCAGAACTGACCCACTTCATTTAAATATGAATAGCGTAATTATCTTTAAGCAAATCAGTCGTTGAAATACCGAAAAAACAATAAAGACATTCGTAGCGAATACCAATAACACTGCTACTAGTTTATGTGCTAGCAGCAACAAAAACTCAACTACACATTTTGGTGACCCCGACGACAACCTTGAATACGCAAACGCGTTCGGAACGATTGATCAGCAAAAGCTGCCAATTAAGAGTTTCGTTTGACTAGCGGTTCTGGTCGTGCTCACAGTAGCACCAGAATCCTCAACGAAGCTAGGTTGGAAACATCCTTCGGCTAATCATAGCTCAGCAAGGGGCCGCAACTAGGAAACTTTG